>NW_006238920.1:9335225-9377145 GCF_000375325.1 Capsella rubella | reverse complement strand
GAGAGAGAGAGAGGGTTAATAGAAAAAAGAACTGACGAGGAATGTGAAGCCGGTGACGGAGGCAAAAGAGGTGGCAATGGAGGCCGCGGAAAGAGGAAGAGAGCCAAGATGTCCGACGAACATGACTGAGATTATTTGTGGACAAAACTGAAGAAGACTCACTGCAATTAGTGGTCCAGACAAGAGTAGCTGCTTCTTCACTTCCTCCTTTACTATTCCCCTTCTTTTCTCTTTCTCTCCGATCAGAGAACGCGACAACGTATCCTCTCTCCTCCCTCTTCATTGCTTTGCTTTAGAGAGAGAATGTAGGATCGAGAGAGAGAGAGAGAGAGAGAGAGAGAGATGGAGGGAGTAAACAAAGTTAAAAGTCTCTCTTATCCCTGTCTTTTGGGGCTTCGTGTTTTGTTCGGTTTCTCTACTGTGTGATATGTATAAAGGATTAGTGTTTTTATTGTTTTATAAGGTTATGGAGACAATTACATGTGACCTATGTGTGTGTTTACGTGTCTCTATTACAGTGGAAACTTCCATATAAGTTTATAGGGAGATGAACCCAAATCTCACAATTGGTGCCTTGGTGGCATGTTACGGCCAGATCCAGATGGTAAGTTTAATTGTTCCTTTTATATATATATCTAGTTGGTAGAGTATTAGGCGGTGTTAGAAATAGACGATGTATATATATGATGTATCATTTACAAGAAAAACATCAGATACGTGACAGTAAAATCCATTTATAATCTGTTGTGTTTGCGATATAACGATGATTTTGATATCCGTTCTTGATATTCTAAAAAAAGGTATTGAAATTAAATGATCAATCCTACGTTGGTGATTTAGTTATTGAAAGCTACAAAGTCGCTTTGAGAACTGAATTTAAATATATATAAGGATTGGGTATTTCTCATCAGTGAATGTTATGCTTTGGACATCTTCCGAACGTGGGTTAGACTACAAGAATGCCTTGAAATAAATTGGACACCAACCAAAAAAAGAACAAAAGAGCTGAGAGCTGAGAGAGTGAGCGGTCTGTGTGGGATTGAAAATGAGGGGCCTGTGTTTACTGTTTATCGTCAAAGATGGTTTGATGATGTGACTGTGGGATATCATCAGTGACAGCTTATGTACTTTTTTTGAACCCAAAAAAATAGAATATGTGTAAATCTGACGTTATTCATTCCGATTTTATCTGCCAGAACGCTATGTTCTTGCTGTGTTAGTTTCAGCAGTGACGAAGAAAAAGATCCTCTAGTAGAAGTAAATCCTTGTTTAGGTAATTTGGTGTTTTTAGAGATGTTACAAAACTCTACGGATGCTAGATTGCTAGTAGACGCTGCCTCAACCATGCGGGTACCATTAGAGTCAAGAGACATCAGTTTATCGAAAGCATGACTCATGCTAATCAGTTGTCGTCTTCTGCAAGAGATAAGTACAAGACGTACCCTGTATACTGGATAATCATCAGAGTTGGGGTAGTCAACGTACAAGCTTACAAGGATAGTTTTACTCTTCTGAACTTCTCTGGTTGAGATGTTTTAAATGTAAAGAACAATCCGGAACTGACGTTGATAAATTTCTCTTCCAACTATATATCAGTTCTGATAACTATAATTCATTTTCAGTATCTGATTACAATAGCATGGACAAAGGTCTTTCAAGTTTCAGCAGTCAAAAATGTGTGTGTTTTAAATAAGCTTTTGTTCCTCTGATATCTTAAAACATGGGTAAACATGAGCCTATTCCACTTGTTTACTTGTTTTTCTTCTTCCCAGCAGATTTCTTTTGACCACTCCTCTTGAACTTTTTGAACTTGGTAGTGGCAAGTGCTTCTGCAGCGCTCTTCCCTTCCATCGTCTTTGCCATCTTCACCACACTTGACATACCTCTGACTGCAACTGCCCGCTGCTCTGGTCTACGGCTCATCATCTTGCGATCAAGTGGCCAGTACGCATACGGTTCAACCTTATCTTTCCTCTTAAGATCACCACTTGCCTTTTTGCTTGCATACTCTTTTCCTGTGTAAGCATATCCAGACTCTGATGATGTCTTCATTCGCTTTTGGTTCTTCCTGGATGAGTTTACAGAGAAACGGCTCCCTTTGCTACTTTTAGCATCCGAATCTGCATCAGATATTTCCTTCCTTTTAGCCCTCTCTCCTTCACAAATGATTAGCCGCCCTTCCCCATCAAACTCTGCTTCTTCATCCGAGTCAGCTTTCCGTTTGCGAAGTTCACTTGATCGAAGTGCTAATCTTGTTTTGTGCCGATCCATTAAGTCAAGTGGTTCATCATCTGACTCATCCACTTCAAGATGACTCTGGTTCCGGCTTTTCTTGGATCTGTAATGGCATAACAAACATTTTGGTTAAGTTGATCCAAAAGCATAGCAAAACAAGATTATTGCCAAAATGTGTATCAAACAACCAACCTCAAACCGGATGCCTTAGACTTTAATAAAGAGGAAGCCTTGCTACGACCATGAGACTCCGCTTCCATGTCGTCTGCATCGCTGTCCTCGTATTCATCCTCAAAATCAGAAAATATCTTGGTATCATTCCACCGGCTAACCCTGGAAGACACAAATCAAAAATAATTAGTACTTGACCACTCAAACACTTCTATGAGACATCTGTCAACTGAGTTGGTATCGTACTTTGAAGAAGTGTCTTTTGAATGCTGCGATTTACTTATGTCAGAGCCAGCTGCATATTTTTTCTCGCTACGTTCCTTGATCTGAGATGAAACAAGAGAAAAAGTATTGAGTGTACTACATAACAGAGGTCCTGCATTCTAGACAACTTTGAACATTATTAGCTAACCTTTCGGATGTTTGTCAGGAGTTTCATATGTTCCTCAGGCATCACAGACCTGACAGCTTCCTTGCCACATTTCTTAATGAGCATCTCCAACAGAAGCCTCACCTATATTATACCAACATGACTCTTCAAAAAGGGGCACAAATCCGAAGAAACAAATCCTATCTACACCCTGCCGATAAATAACAAAGTCTATGTACTAGCAAGAGTTCATCATGTATAAATGTGTGCGTCCAAGTTGTGTGAGAGAAGGCAAAGTTGCGGAAATGAGAAATTTAAAATTTAGTTACCAATCTTGAGCATACTGTGTAGAAAAAGGGTATTAGAAACACACCTTCGCTTTGAAAAGGTTTTTCGTTCCTTCTGGCCACTTTAATAAACCTTCAACCATGCTCTTTAAGTTTGCGTGTAGTCCTTCAACGGGTGATTTAGCCACCAACACCTTCAACAAACCCAAATTTGCCTGTTTCCAAATATAGATTGGTTGCATGTTTCAGAAAAAAGGAAAATGGCTAACATGCAACATAAAGTTGTGGCCTCTTGAAAGGGAAGATAGGTAACTAACTTTTGTAATTTCTTTATTTTTCCTCTGGAGAAGAAGAAATGTTGAAGGAAGCAAATTGTAAGCACTAGCTATGAGATCGGAGAACTCATAGGTCAAACGAGCTACACCCTTGACAGCAGCACTAATCATCTGAGGTTTTTCTCCAGCCAAGCAACCAACCACCTGTGACGGTAATAGCAGAGGTAAGAAATCAATCTTGATGCAAAAAGGAAAAGCTAAGATCCTGCAAGAACATGTTACAGTGATCAGATAAAACATACCATATTGAAGTACCCATGCAATTTCTCATTGTCTCCACCATTTTCTTCATCTGCATATGCATGACCAATCTGAACAAGCACGTCATAGGCTCTGCTTCTTGTTTTTTTATTTACCTGCACAAACAACAGCGACCTGAATAATGATTCTTATACGATCACAGTTTGATACAATCAGTTTCAATCAATGCTTTGTACCTCCTTTAAAGCAAGTATAACTTCCGGTAGAAAGGAAGAAACAATGTCTTTTCTCTCCTTTAAATCATCCTGTACAGGAAGAAAATCATCTGAATCTAAGAGAACTATTTACCCACACAATTGTAAAGCCTACATCATAATCATGATACATTTTGACATAATACACATAAATTATATAAGCTTTAGCATCTTACAGTCCTTGATGCATGAGCTAACAGGAAGTATAAACAATCAAGTTTATGGCGCTTGGCAGAGACATGGCATATATTGTGCATCAGCTCAAGCAACTCCTCGAGGTTCTTTGAAACAAATCCATCAGAACTCTGGCAACAGATGCAGTTGTAACCAAAGACATTAGTCAAGATTAGTTTGTAAAATGAGAGAGCTGACTTTATTGGTTTTTAAGGACCTTAAGAAACAACATCAGTGTATAGGGAACAGAACTTATTGTCAGTAATGTACTGTTTGATATAAAGCAACTAAGTACACATATATTATGGACAAACAAAATATTATCATGGCATCCAGGCGATGAAGATTTAGACACTTAAGCAAGGATAAAATCAGTCAACTATGCACGAAAGGAATCAATGTACATGCCCTAGTCGAAGAAATCTTAAGGCGAAGAAAGCAATACCTTCAAGATGATTGAAAGAACTTTGTAGGCTTTCTTTTGAATTAGGCCCTTGGGATCCTGCAGTTAAAATCCATATCAGCATACACCAATTATTCTTACAATTTAATAAAAAGCCTTCATGTAGGAGAATAAATCACAGATACACTACGAATAATAAATCGTTCAATACAATAGATCAATTTACAAACCTGCAAAGCAGGCTTCAGAGAACTAAATATGGTATCTACTTCCTGAGCATCCAAAATAGGTATAAGTGAAACTAACAGATCAAACATCCTTGCCCTGAAATGAAATACAGATTATAGGGTCAACTTTTGCACTAGCAACTAAGCAACTAGAAACACACATTGGAGTAACAGTACCTTAAGTTGGAAGAAGAATTTTTGTCTGTGGTGTTATCAATGTCCATCCCACTAACAGAACTTTTATCTTGTGCAATGGCAGTTTTGGTAGCCTCTAAAAGCTCTCGCAGGGTCTTGAAAAGTAGCTTCGAAACAGTCTTTTTCTCTGCAATGGAAGCCAAGTTGCCTATCGCAGACTGAAAGTAAGACACGAAAAGTTATTAAATACTGTGATAAGCTCTGACTTAAAGACTAATTAGTGGCTGACATCGATATTTCAAGAGAATACAGCACAAAGAAGAACAAGTTCTGGTGACATATAACTAAGTGATATAAAATTGTAACCAATCATATATTTATGCTGTAAGGAATTGTAACCCTGCCCTCAAAGGTTTTAATTACCTGAAGAGAACCGCCATCATCTTTGCTAGATTCATGAAATATCCTTGACAAAACATCCAATAATTTCGGTGCACACAACCGCAAAACCTTCAAATTAGCTGCCACATGCTGTGAATCATAGCGAGCAGTAGCTCGTTGCATAGCAGGACTAGCATCATTAGTAGACATTTCTTTCCCCTCAACAGCTCCCTTATTTTGTTCAATCAGAATATTCAAACTGGCGCATATAATTCCACGGGTCTCAACCTGTGTTTGAAGAACTCCACATAATATTCTCCCAAGATCGGCAAAACTCTCCACAGTATCCACGGGATAGTTACAGAATGAAGGTAACAAAGCCCATAATGAATATACTAGAGAATCCACACTCCTGGATGCTACAGGAAGACCTTGTAGCTTGAGCTGCCATCACATACAACTAGCAAATATTAAGAAATATACACACAAGAATATATCAAATAGCAGGAAACAATAAAAATTACCTGTTGAGCTTTTTGGCTCATTGTTTCGATCATTCTAAAAATAGTCTCTGTGAAGAAACTCAAGCGTCCTCCAACTGTGTACTGCTTCAAGATTGGGAAGAGCCAAACTTTTACCTCAGACAGATCACTAGCTTCAAGGTTTAAACGTACAATGCTTAAAAATGTTTCAGGTCCCATAGCACCAAGGGCTGATCCTACACACTCATGCAACTGAAGATAGACAACAAAGATAACATAAGTCTAAGAAATTACAGAACGTGGGTAACAAAAGCAAGGCCTAATACATTGACATGTTTGCCTCATCTTGAATCATAAAATCATTCATTTCTAACTAAAAATGGGAGCACCTCCACATAACAGTATATATATATATATATATATTTTGAGCATCAAATTGCTGTACCAACAGCATAAGATGCACCACCAAGCCAATAGAAAGCAGAAAAAATTTACGCAAGAACTGTAGCCAAAAGATTAAGCATTTTGAGACTTAGGTCAGTATGTATTGACATAATTGCATGTGCACACAGCATTTCGTTTTTTTGTACAAAACACCATATAAGTAACCTAATATCATTACTGACGTTCTATGGTAAAGAATATTATATTTCCGCAACGATGGATCATCATCGGATGAAATTAGGTCCAATGATGAAACCAAGATAAGAGAATACATTATCACAAGTATTTTTAATGTAATCTAGACTCCAGAAGATGATCGTTACAGTCCAGGATAAGTATAGTACAGTTACCTGCTTCCGAAAAGGAAAGCCTTCATCAGGTAAGTCTTGCATGTTTGATAAGTCCTCGAGGGTCTTCCTCATAAAATATGCAGAATCTTCACCTGAAAATTGTGTGAAAGGATTAGCAAGAACAACTAAGCAATAACTGGTCAAAATAACTCCATAAAGGCACAAGAGTCAGAATCTTAGAAAGGAAAAACCTTCAACAAGAAGAAACAAATGAAAAGTCGGAATAAAGATAATAATTACCTAATTTATCAAACATTGCTGAAACTATTTGAAAAGCCATATCCCAGACTGCATGATACTTGTAATCAAGCAAACTCTCAACCATTGCACACAGCTTTTCGATGACTGTTGGACTAGACTTCCTTACATTCAAGTTTGAATCCCGGATTCCGTTGACGCCTTCTCTGATCAAGCTTTCGTCAATGCATGAAAATATCAAACTCTTCAACGCATCAGTTGCCGCAAAGATTGCCTCCTCATGTTCAGATGAAAGAATATCTGTCAAAAGAAGCATAAAGAACATGTAAAGGGTACGATAACCCACACTGATAAGAAAAGCAGAGTGTTTGAGAAATTCTGAAACCAAAAAAAGCAGAAAGAAGCAGATACAACAGCATACCTTTCAGGCCAGTGAACACACTAGGAAGTTTAACCACACAAAGATCTCTGTTTAGGGAAAAAGTCCTAGTAATCCCAACTTTCAGCAAACGTGCTGTAGAGGTCATGGCGTCAGCAGATGTTTCATGTCCGGAGAACAGTCCAGCCGCTAGAGATAGCACCTCGACCAGCGCCTCAACTGGAATCTCGGAGGTTGGATTGAGACAAACAGCATTTAAAGAGTCTATCACTGGCCTCGTAATGTATGGATCACGCAGAATCATCAGCACCTTAAAGCCCTCAATCAGAGTAGCAATGTGCTTTTTCGACATCAAGGCCAAGCACTCTTTTAGAGTGGTCAGAACGTAAAGCACTTGCTTCGCTCCCCTGGCTCCTTCTGTAGAACCCACTTCCGATTTATGGGCGAGGTCTAAATATTTCTGGAACATTTCTGCAATTGCTCCACTGACTGATAGCCAGGCCCTTGTTCCATGGGATTTCAGCAGAACATCACGGAGACACGAGTTTGCTAGTTTTCTTACCTGGATTTAGAAGAAGAAAATCATCAAAAATTGACGCAGACCCAAATCACCAGTACCTGTAAAAAAATTATTTACCTTTCCATCTGAATGAATTACAAAATCTAGCAAAATGCTGTAGGAATCCGAGCCTTCGTTCCCCATAATGGACTCAACAGTTGTGAGAAGGTGAACCAAACACTTCAATCCCGGAATCAAGCACTCAGGCGAGGCTGAAAAATGACGCAGAACGCTGAGGACGAGACGCAAAGCCAACCCATCCCTGTTCAGTAGTCCAGCTGAGACTTTAGGGAAGACAAGGGAAAGGATAACAACATGTGGCTGGACGACATCCAAAGACGGTTTAGTATCAGGGGACATGAGGCTGTTAAGCGAGCTGCATGTGGCAGCAAAGTAAGCAACAGGTGTCCGAGAATGATTATCTTCAGCCAGCGTTTTTGATAATTCCTCGATGACAGCGCATAGATGTTCCTGGTCTGGTCGTTTCGACTGCAATAAGCGAGAACGCATGTAGTCCCCAAAATCTTCAGAAACAGGCAGGTCAGGTTCTGAGGGTGTGAGGGACATGCTGGTTACAATGTCAACACATAATGTATCCATAACTAGGTTCCGTTTCCTTGACTAATCTGAGGTGAATTTCCCAAAAAGGAACGGGAACAATTAGGTTAATCAAATCAATTATACTAAAAGACTTACACAAAACTCAACAACAGCAAAAAAAAACTTACTTTTCGTTAAAGACTGAAGAAGCTTGCTTAGGAGGAATTGTAGGAGTAATATGGAGCTTCTGAGGAATTGATGAGATAGGAAAAGAACACAAAGACAGAACTTTAGAGCAATACTATGCAATCTTCAGAATTATCATAGCAATTCAAAATTAATCACGGGACATATAATAATAATAATAACTAAATCTAGCTAAAATCCTATAAGACCAAAGCGAGACTGAGGCTTTTCCAGAGTGTAAATACAAATTCAAAAATTGAAGCTTAAGGGTTGAAGAAGAGTCTCAGAAACATAAAAGAAAACAACAAACGAAACAGGTAGAGAGAATTTAGATTGAATCCAATCAGAAGGAGAAGAGAATAATGGTTATAGGGATTCTAACCTGTAAACAGCAAAGGAGAAGAAGCCTCGTTGGCTTGAAGATCGATGAAGACTGAGAGAGACTGCTCAAGTTTGTGTTGGCGATAATGAGAGGAGAAGGAGAACCCTAAAAGAAAGAAAATCAAAGCAGGGTTTAAGGTTTGATCCCTAATTTTTTTAAGTTTTTTTTATCGACTTCCTCCGGTTTTGGTAAAGTGATTTTTTTGGTTAAATTTTTTAAAATTAAGCACCAAATGTTAGCCAGATTCCGGTTCAACCGGTCAATCCGACCAAACTTTCCATTGCATGTAAATATACTTTTGTTTTTCAAACGTGGCACAATTACAAATAGTTTTGTCGTGAGTCTTGGATCTATACCAATAAATTGTTTCAACCTTCAAATTATAGGTATGAACAATATACAATTTGCAAAGTTCACTTCGAGTTCCTCTTGGCTACAAGTCTTTTGTAAAACTTGCTTGTGCGGAAGAACAATATAGAAGCAACCAAAGAGCCGAAGAGAGCCACAGAAGCCATGATCAGAAACGATGTCCTGAAACATCGACTTCCAAAGCAAGAATTGTCATCCTTAGAAGCCACCTTGTCGTAGAAGTAACCTATCACTTTCACAGAGAGAAGATACGACCCGATAGGACCTGCAATCGAAATCGTGAAATAAATCGTTCCCATATGCCGGATCCCAAATATCTCTGATGTGATTGTCGGCATGAGCGACCATTGCGAACCGTAAGCCATACCGATCAAAACTGAACCAACATAGAGGCTCCCTTGTAAACCAGATGCCACTACGATGTGGCCTACAGCCATAACACCTAGAGTTATGGCCATGAAGATAGGTCTTGGCCAGCTGTATTTGTGTAAGAATGTGTCTGAGATATAACCGGCTCCAAACCGGCCTAGAAAGTTCCATATGCTCCAGAGAGAGACCAGGGAATTGAGTTGAACCGGGGAGTAGCGAAGAGACTCGCCTATCTGTCTCATGTTGTTTATAGTCGCGAATCCTGAACCCATCCCACATAGCATTGCCAAGAAGAGCAGCCAGAAGTTCACTGTCCTCATTGCTTCCAGTATATTTGAGTCTTCAACAACCACATGATCTCCATCTGCACAAATTTGTAAAACAGTCAGTGTTCTGTTCTCACTCTGTTTAGTGTGCTGACTTAGGCGGTGCGTAATCCAGATTTTGGTAAGCATATATACCGGGAAAAGCTTTTGAACTAGGAGAGCCGAGCAAGGCAGATGTGTCGGGAATAGGACAATCCAGAGAAGAAAGTGCTGGCCTTTCTTCGCGTAGGGCTCTCACCGCAACCAAGAGAGGAGAGGCAAGCAATAAAAGCACAAGGACGAAGGAGAAAATCTGCATGGACCGTGATAAACCGAGAACATTTTCAACCGTAATAATGACCATGAGATAAGCGGCGATGATCAAAGAGATCACAGAGAGACCATTCAAGTGTTTCTTCTCACTCGTGGTGACCGTTTCATAAACTCTTACAAAAGGCATAGTCAAGAAGATGACAAGCGTTGGTACTACAGCCAGGAGAAGAATGAAAGTAGCAGGATTACCTTCACCTCCGCAGACTGCGTGGTACAACTGAATCAGAATTGCTCCACTTAGACCTAGAAATCCCTGAAGTTCAAAGATGAACACATTTAGTAGAAAGTGAGTTAGTATTTTGGATATGTACATCAATCATAATTCATAAATCAAACTGCAAGTATACAACAAAAGACACAAGTGTGACAGAGTAAACACCATCTATGATGCAAACAAATCTGGTTCAAACTCCAAATCAAAGCTACAGAAGCTAAGCTCCAAACTAAAACTTGAATCTTTTTTGGCCATGTGAACAGTAAAGGTTTATATTTTATTTCAAAAATGAGAAGTCTTCTTGAGAAAAACTCCTAAGACACACAAGATCGATCAAATTGAATGCGTGATTGAGTTTCAACTTCACCCAATTTGATGATTCCGTAACAAAGCTTACCTGCATAATGCCAACAGCTGTCCCACCATACTGAGAAAAGTTCCGAGCAGCCGTGACAACATTAGCCGTATTGAAAAACGGCAACGAGTGACCAGCCAAGAACACGAACAAACACATCAGCGGCACAGGCGGCGGTGCAATCAACCCAACAACCGAAGCCCAGATAAAAAAGAATCCCACAAACCACTGAACCAGCCCAACCAAAACCACAACCCAAGGACCACCACGACCGTGTAGCTTAGAAGTCATGGACGTGTAAAGGAAACCGGAGATGATACCAAAGGTACCACCGATGTCTTTAAAGACAGAAACGAAATCAAGAGTAGACTGGTCATAAGATTGAGATGATTTGAGGATAGAAGAGTAGATAGCGAATGTGTATGTAGCTCCGCTAAAGCTTTGAATCCATATGCTCGCTGCTGCTGCTACCCATTTCGTGTTTATTCTCTCCATCATCGAAATTCAGAGCCTTTTTCCGAATTTCTGATACTAGCCAGCTGTATAACCAAATCTCACGTCTGAAGTCAAATGAAGAGAAGAAGTGTTCAATCGCCCTTTGGACATCGTGATCATCGAGACTGAGTTAAGATTTTTTTGACTTAGTCTTTTAAAATTAAGTGCTGCTCTTGCGAGATCTAAAAGGTAATTGGAGAGTTATCAAGCTTACGTTTAATCATATATCGAAACCAATTTAATTAACTGAGAATAACAGACTTTTCTAAAAACAAAATTTTCTATTTTTGTAAGCAATTAATATCTACGTTACATGGAAACTCTTTTCGAAGTGCGTTTCCCGTTTCCGAAACGTTTCAGAAACAGAAACTCTCTGAAACTCGGAAAATACCCATGGAAACACGATTCTTAAAAATTTCCATTTGGAAACTCGATGGAAACTCCCGTTTCCGTTTTGGAAACTCCCGTTTCCGTTTTAGATTTAAAAAATATAATATATAAAATATATATTGTGATTATAAAAAAATTGTATCTATCTCTAATAAAAAGGATGTATAATTTCAATAAATATAAATTATGGTCTAATCATATGTGGGATATTGGAGGTGATCAACTTGATTCACTAAATGAGTCTAATCTTGGGAAACTTGAGTCTGAAGATCTTTCTCTAGACGAACCTGATTTAGAGGCTGTTTTATTTGATAAAAATGATGACGGCGATGATGGTACAAACATTTGAATTTGAACGTTTTAGTATTATCTTTTAGAATTTTGTTTAACTATATAGTATTTATGTCTTCAAAAATTCTTTTTTTTTTAATATGGATTTTATATTTGGTATTTTAGTATATATATATATATAATTATATATACATACGTTTCCAAAACGTTTCCAATCCTTAATTTTCAAAAATTGTCGTTTCTCGTTTCCGAAACGTTTCGTTTCCGTGTATGCGTTTCCGTTTCCATGCAACTTAGATTAATATAACTTACAGACTTTTAATCATTTTGTATATAAATATTTTTTTCTTAATTTCATGCCTAAATATATAAATATGTGATAGATTGATCTCTTTTTACCAAATGGCTGTTAATATAATTATTTTTTTCTTCTGATAATCATATGTAGGTGAGATGACTGATATCAATAAATAAACCAAATGTTGGTCACATGATCATATCTTATTACTCAAAATCTTTCAATATTATTCACAACCCACGTTTTTTACAAACAATATATATTATCTTTTGATCTACGAAGGAAGAAAAAACCCACAAAATAAATAAATAATTAATGAAGCCACGATTCAGAATATAGAGATTACTTCAAGATCCTCTTGGCCACAAGCGTCGCATAAAACTTCCTTGTGCGGAGGAATAACACTAGAGCGACAAAAGATCCAAGGAAGGCCATGGCCGCCATTATCATAAACGAAGTCCCAAAACAATGATTCCCATAACAAGAATGGTCATCCTCAGAAGCTACCTTGTCGTACAAGTAGCCTATCACCTTCACTGAGAAAAAGTAGGAACCAACCGGACTAGCTATCGATATTGTATAGAATATAGTTCCCATATGGCGAATCCCAAATATTTCAGAGGTTATTGTCGGCATGAGTGACCATTGTGACCCGTACGCTAAACCTACCAACAAGGATCCGATATACAGGCTTCCTGCCAAACCGGTGGCCATGACACTGTGACCTATAGCCATAAGGGCTAGAGTTATGGCCATGAATACTGGTCTCGGCCAGCCATGACTGTTTAAATAAGCGTCTGAGAAGTAACCCGACCCAAGCCGGCCTAGAAAGCTCCATATGCTCCAGAGAGACACCAGAGCATTAAGTTGCACAGTAGAGTAGTGAAGTGACTCCCCCATCTGTCTGATGTTGTTTATCGTCGCGAGTCCTGAACCCATTCCACATATCATCGCCGCAAATAGAAGCCAGAAGTTTGTTGTGTATATTGCTTCGAGGACGTTCATATCATTGTTCATGACAACTTTAACATCTGTCGATTGATTGAAATTAATGTGTTAGAAATTTCACTTCGATAAGTGTATATTAAGAACAAAAAAAAAGAACTAACAATAAGGTTATGATTCACTTTATGACCAAAATATTATATATATATATATATATAATTCATCAATAAATAATAAAGATGGAAACTAAACTTTACCAGAAGAAGTGTTGAGCTTAGGAGAATCAAGCAATGTGGTTATCTCGGTAACCGGAAAATCCAAAGACAAGAATCTATCTTTCTCTTCACGTTGTGCTCTAACCGCCACTAAGAGAGGAGAGGCGAGCAAGAGAAGTAGAAGGGTGAAAGAGCATATCTGCATAGGCTTTGACATTCCAATACCATTTTCGACCAATATGACGACCATAAGATAGGTGACGATGATCAAGGAGATGGCGGTGAGACCGTTCAAGTGTTTCTTGTCGCCTGCGATGACTGTGTCGTATGTTCTAACGAAGGGCATCAACGTCAAGATGAGGAGTGATGGTACTACGGCCAAAAGGAGAATGTAATTCGCTGGATCGCCTTCACAGAAGATGTGGTACATTTGAACCAGAATTGCTCCACTAAGCCCAAGGTAACCCTGAATTTTAAATCAAAAACACACATGCAACAAATAATTATTTTACTGATTTTTCTTGATCACGGCCACAAACTTATCAAGAATTATGTACATAAATCTTACCTCTTAGCTATACCTTTCTCTAGCCAGTATTTAAAAAATAAATGTAAACGCTATAGCTAGGCGTTTATGTATTTTATATGGTCTTTTCTATATGATAAAAAGAGCAGAAAGTGTCTAATACAAAATAAATATCTTATTCAGTATTCACCAAGTCTAAATGATATGCCATACCTTCATAATCCCAACGGCCGTCCCACCATAGTCGGAGAAGTTACGGACGGCGGTGACCACAATAGCCGTATTAAAGAAAGGCTGACAATGACCGGCGAAGAACATGAACAAACACATCATAGACACGGGAGGCCGTTCGATCACTCCTGACGCAGCCATCCACATGAATCCGTACCCCACAAACCATTGCACTAGCCCCACGAATATAACCAACCATGGTCCACTAAAGAAGCGACCGTTGCCGCTTTTGCTGCTTGCAACCGCGGTGTAGAAGAGACCGGAGAGGATGCCTACGTTTGCTCCGATGTCTTTGTAAACGGAGACGGTGTCAAGGGTAGACTGATCATAAGATTGAGATGTTTTGAGAAGAGAGGAATAGATTCCAAAGGTGTAGCTTGCTCCTGTAAAGCTTTGTATCCATATACTCGCTGCCGCAGCCACCCATTTTGTCTTTGCAAACTCCATCTATCTCTCTTTATTTTTCTCGCCTTCTCTATCACTATCCGAATCGATCACAACGATGAGTTCCCATTGTGTCTTAAAATGAAAGTAAAGTCAACTTTAAATTTAAATGTGTTCGTTTGGTTCGACCAAATATAAACCAACTGATTGAAACAAACCGAGTTCTAATTGGAGTTCGCTCCTGCACTCCAACTACACTAAACCAAATAGAACCGATATCAGAAACACATAAACTATCATTGTTCATTGGTTTTGCTTTCCTAAACCAGTAAAGCTGAATCTTAACTCAAAACCAAATCTGACTTGTGAAACGAGGAAGTCCATTAATCAATTATATAATACAAGGAGAGATTAATATAATCAATTTATATACATGATTTAATAAAACGTGACCTTTTTTTTGTAAAATATGATTACACCTTGGTACATGACTAGTCGTTCCTCCGTCATATATATTAATGTGATTATAAAAACGTGATCTGTAGCTGACTAGCTGGTTTGTACAAGTCTTAGCGAATCGCTGACAGCTATAACGATCGGCAAATCTTTCAACAGCAACACACAATCAATTATATAACTTCACTTTTTTTTTTTGGTATATTTTATTAATAGATAATTGTTTGGTTACAACAGGTCATATGTTTATGAGAACATCCTCACATCCTGCACCACTTCTACACTAAGCCACATTTTTTTTTAAATAAACACTAAGCCACTTAGCATACTAGAAAGCCATATATAATACCAACAAAACTCAAATTCAACCAAAGGGAAATGTTCTTACCTCCGCAAAAACTTGCAGCAGGGGCGGTTCCCATTTGAACATGACCCCAAATTTTTTTGACTAAACTTTAGGGCCAATTTAAAAACAAATTTATACACAGATTCTATTTATTGAGCTGCCACTGTTGCATGCATATACGATTGTAATCTGTAACTGTTACTCTGTTAGTGACACTTTGCGCAGTAAGAAGAACTCAAATGAATATTCCAAAAAAAAAAAAAAAAAAAGTTTGTAATCTTTGAAAGACGTAAGCGAGAAAAAAAATAGCCTCTACTCTCTGCATATTAATATATGAACGAAAGTCATGTTGCTGGTCTGGTAATAGCACTTACTAGTTCTCAACAAGGAATAGTCCTATACTTATCATATTTGCAAGAGAGACCTATCGGATATAATCTAACTATCCAAGCATATACGTACGTTGCTTAAAACACAAGGTTCACGAATCTGAAAGAAAAAGAAAAATAACGTTGGCGGCCAATGCCATTTAAAATTCGTTGTAGTACTTATCTACATTTCCATGTGGGTATTTTACGTACGTGTTGGACTAAACAAAAACTGTAAGCAACGGATAAGCAGGATAAACCCGTTTTGTGGTTCGTTCCGTAGCCAGCACAACACCACGAATCTACCCAAATTTATATTTTAATCGATCGACACACAAAGTATATACGGATAGGATAACCTTAGAAAATAAAACAGAATACACGTATAACTCATATTCAGTGTTTTACAATTTTGGTATAGATTGCACTTCGTTTAAGGCTTTATAAGTTTTAAAATTCTTCTATTATTACAAAAGAGAAAAATGAAATGAGTTCAAAGTATTTGGAACTAATTGTTACTATTTATTTATGTTAATCAATGGGATAATCAAATTATATTACACCAGTAACGTTAAATACAATACCAAGCAAAAAAAACATAGTATAAAAATAAAAACAGTACGCGTGGGGCGAAAGCAACGGAGCCCTGATGCGTCTGTACACGCAGACGTTTAGATTCCTTTTCCAGTAAAACACACAAAAAGTGTTGTTTTTCCCAACTCCCCCACATTAGCTATATTATCTTACTTTGAAATTTAACCAACTTATCCATATTTTATGCATACAAGATTCCAACTTACCACATTTTTTAAATCATGAAAGACCTAACTAGATAGATTAAGTACTTTGTACTTGTTTTCTTTCAAAATTTCAAATTGGAATCGACTTGAAACTAGATTACATTTTTTCTTTCTTTGTTGCTGTCAACTAGCTAGATTACATCATTTTATAGTATAAAATAGTATCCAAAATAGAATTTAGCTTTTCGAAATTGGAACTGGTCTAAGATTATATGTAGTTTTGTGTGCCAATCTGCAGTTACTTGTCACATAGAAAACAAAAGTAGCATACATTATTGTCTTGACAAGTCTGGTTTTGGTCCAGTCCAATATATTCATGTTTTTTTGCAAAAATCGAAGCATCATGCTTTTGATCAGGTTCCTGTGGTTAGACTGAAAAAAAAAAATACTCCGCAATCATATCACACGCCACACGGTCGATTCATTCATATTTTCGCTGTATTCATTGAATTTACTTATACATAAACTTATTTAAATGCAAAACCTTTTGCAGAAAACTTACAAAGGAACATAATAGTATCATCTTTTTGTGTATACAATGCATGAGAAAAAGAAGAAAATAAAAGTCATGAGACACAAGTTACGAAATATGACAAATTCACGTGGTCGATATCGCAATTTTTAATAAAAGAATAGGAATTCCATTAGTCGATTATAAGAAAAAAGATAAATAGAGGCTGATTTATTATGTTGTTTAATTAAGGGTAATATACTTTCCTTAAACAGGAACCAAAAGTTCCAATTTGATTCACAATTACTATAAACTAGAAATAAATCTGATTAAGAGTAACTTAATTAGTTAATGGTGACAACGAAAAGAAAGGACGATCCAATCGGGCTCCCCAGTCTGCAATATCACAGACACATATAAGATAAGATAACTCCAACGCATATCTATCAATAAAAAAGTATATAATTCTGCTTTATATATAAAACATTTTATTAACGAATTATCATAATGCTACAGTAATAATAATCCAAAGTGTACAGATATAGAAAGTAAGCAGGGTCCGCACTCAATGCGATGAATCCATGATCATGACCTCATCTCATCTCCTAAAATAACACACAACAGTACTAAAGACAAAACCCCAAAAGCTTCTTCTTGTGACTCTCTCTACGTTTCCTTCTGTCTTCTTCTTCCTTTCTTCTTCCCTATATATACATAAAACCTTCTACTTTTGTTCTCCAAGATCATTTCGAGTGTCTCCAACAAAAAAAACCTTGGAAAGATGGCGGAGGAATTCGATGAGTCTGAAGTTGTATTCTCCAATGGTTTCAGCTCCGTTCCCCAACGAGGAGATGAAGAAAACAAGAATCTTCTGCTCGGTTCTTTTGGAGAGAGGAACATGACGAGACGGATCAAAATTAAGAAGAGCGCCACGGACGACAAGGCAGCCTTATCGAGCTCGGTCCCGGTGAATATCCCGGAGAACATGTTCCTGAGTTACGTTAACGGGAAGGAGGAGGAGGAGGAGGAACACTCAGACGGAGGAGGAGAGATGGTTCCGCCGCATATTATGGTTGGAAGGAGTTACCAAGGTGGACAAATGGCGTTTTCCGTCTGTTCAGGTAGTGGAAGGACTCTCAAGGGCAGAGATCTCAGCCGGGTTCGCAATTCGGTTCTTAGGTTAACCGGGTTTTTGGAGGCTTGAACTGTTACCGGTTTGCCATTTTATTATCTTTTCTCAACTTCTTTCTTTTCTTTTTGGGGGAAAATTCCAGTGTTCCCGTGTTGTTTTTCCATGTAAGTTAAAGGTGGTGGGGAAAATGTGAAACAAATCGTTATCATCCCCCTAGTTCCTATTTTTTTCATATATATATATTTTTTTCCCTAAATTGTAATAGGAAACATAAGAAAACTTGGGATTAAGTAAGAAAAACGTAATAACACTAAATAAAAAATATCCCAGTTGGATTAATGTGGTGCGGAAGTGGACAAAGCCGAAACATAATTTACAGCTGTTCTGTTGTTGTCATTGATCGTGACTTTGTGAGAGACAGAAAAAGACAAGTATTTGTGACAGTGTGACATTAAGTAGAGAAATGTACAACTACTTTTGTTAACTCAATGTATCAGATATTTGGGATCATAATCACCAATATTTGAAAGTTGTAACGTCAATTGTGTTTGTGTCTAGTATTTGCAACTTTGGATCAGAATGTAGCGCATCCCTCATCAAGATCTCAACTCTCAAGTGCTCTATAGTTCATTTTTTATTAGTGCAAGGTTTTTAACTATTACGGTGTTACTTCAATATTGTATTCTTTTGGAAACGCAAGAAAAAAAAAACGTAGTATAAAGAGATGAAGATCTCATGTACTTTTGTTTCGTCCACTGGTTTCTCTATTGGGCCCAACAAGAGCCCAATTAGCCCAGCAAGGAAGCCTACATTGAACCGGGGGAAATTGTCTCAGAAGAAAGAAGAATTCAATCAAAAGGGGACCTTTGAATTCGAATCACGAAACCAAAAACAAAAGTCTCTCTTTCTCTCTCTCTGTCTCTTTCTCTTCTAGTAACATTCATTGATAAATGTGCTCTGTGCAGAACTGTAAGCACGCCGGTCACCCAAAAGATCATTACTTTACTTAAATACAACAACCCCTTAAGCTAATTCTCTCTCTCTCTCTCTCTCTCTTATTAGTCTTAGGGTTTTATTAACCCTTTACCCTCCGCTAGCTAATACTGCAACCCACGCACAGCCATGGCTTCTTCACTTCTTTCGAGCTGCTTCCACTTCCTTCCACATTTATCTTTTCCAAAGAGTAAGCCTTTGCTCTTCTAATTTTCACCTTTTTGTGATTCTTATAGCCGTAATGTTGGTCATTGAACTTCAATACCATTACATAAAACGTCTGAATTTTTTTCAATCTTTTGCTTCGCATACTGATTATTGTCTGCGATTCCAGTTCTTTGAGTTGTTTCTTGTATGTGGGTTTAGCCAAAATCAGCTCTTTCCGTAATCTCAGTTAAACACTTAGCTTCGAATGCAAAATGTGGTGTTCTATATCTATTGTTGCTATCTTAAAGCATTTAACTTTTGTCTTTGTTTCAGGTTCTCACACAATGGAGATGATGCCAAGAAATGGCTGGAGGATAGTTACCTGGCTGGCTTCTTACTCCAATTTTGTATCAACCCTATCGGTGAGTTGATATGCCTCAGATTGGGGTAGGGAATGAAGCAACTTGGTCCGTGCTTGTAGGATAGATGTATAAATTTTCAATGTCTATCTTTCTCTTTCTGTTTCCAATATTATTTGGATTCTTGAAATGGCAATCCTTTGTTGATGATTATTCTAATATGATATTTAACTCCATTACAAAAATCATTTGCATCAATCTTGTTTTTTTTTGTTTTTACTTTTTATATTGACCACAATGCAAACAAACAGATTGGTGTTGCTAGAGTAGGATCTCAATGTCAATGTACATTGAGAGATCATAAAAATATCCACATAATTTGATTGAAAATCATGGAATGAATGCGCTTGTGCTGTCTCTACGTGCATCGTGATCTTGCGGGACTTCCTGTGTGGCGTTACCCTTTCCTTGTCCTAGCCAAGACATTGTGAGTCTTGATGGGAAAACTTTCTTGCTTGATTCTTGTTTTGGGACTTTCTTCTGGTCACTGACTGCGTGCGAGAAGCTCCTGAGTTCGTTGAGCCGCTTCATCTTCTCTTTCTTTTGCTTCTTCTTATGGAATGAGAGGAAGAACAAAGCCACCACTTTGGTAACCTTGTTTCCTGAAGAAGTTGAAGAAGAAGGAGAAGCTTTCTTGAGTTTCAAATGCCGGTTGTGGCGTCGGGGACAGCTCTTGGTGATTCTGATCAGGAGTTTCCTACACGGCCGGAGAATCTTGTGGTTTAAGGTAACCAACGAATCAGCTCCTCGCATATCTTGGTTAGTTTTTGCTCTGTCTGTAGCAAAAGCAGAGAGAATTAAACGTGAATATAAAATAGGAAGAGACAAAAAGGTTTGGGCTAATGTATGTGTCTCTGGGATTGTGTTGGCTTCTCTTTTGTAACCATGTCATTAGTATATTGCAGGTGGGTTTCACGTTTTGTTGTGTTAAAGAGTCACTTAGTTTGTGGTACACCATGATTCTAAATTAGACAAAGAAACTTTGTCTCCTCTCAGTTGACAAAGTCTTCTCTACTTAAGTGTTAGATTTTTGGCCTTTTTCTCAAAAACCAAGTCTCAAAAAGTCAAAACACCAAATGCATATTACCTACCGTAGCTTGCCTTGTAAGATGAGATTAGGTTTAAAGATCTCACATAGATTTTGTATTGCAGAAAGAAATAAAATCATATTCATTAGAGAAAAGGAAAAAAAACTATAGCTCTTTTAGCTAAGATTTATTTGAGGTGTTGGTAACTTGGTATGATTCTAAACAGACGATTGGGATGATGCCACGTTAAAGTTGACTTTATGCAACACATCCCATCAGCCTGATGAAATGTCAATCTGTGTGTATGCTCCTAGGTTCAACTCAGATCCTCCCCTACTCGGCCGATTCTAGACAAAACAGGCCTCAGATTGATCGAAGAGTTTTAGATCTGAAGAAATATATTTCTCAGGCCGGACTAGCTTATGGTCTATACGACAAGGTTTAAACCTATATGTATTTTAGGGGTCTTTTAGTGAAACTAAATACTGTACATTTAAAAGTACACTATCTATTCGTAGAATCGTAGTTGAATGTTTGTACTTTCCGGTTTCGAAAAAACTATTAGTAATTTGTTTAGCTGGTTATGCAGCAACTAAGTAAAAAATCAATAGTATGTCGTTTGCTGTCTTTAGTTTCTCTTGTTTGAGTATTTGTATCGTACCATGTATTCTCTTATAAGTTTATTAATGAAATTTCAAATGGAAAAAAGAGAGTAAAAAATCAATAGTTCCGGCTGTTATCTTTGACATATTTCATATGAAAATTTTCACAAATACCATGGACGTGTATTTTATTTTTGTTTGAATCCAAAACAGTGAGTGACATGAACAACTTGTTGTGAGATAGGTGACATTTCTACCTGAAATTTAAAGATAATATTGATATTGATCAGGTTGATATACGTTCTCTCTAGTTTATAACGCATTTTAGAATATAAATAAATATATGACCAGTAATTGGTTAAGGTCGACATCTTCTACCACTAGTGTTTCTGTATTAGTTGTAGTTAATAAAACGTTAATATCAATACGTTATATAAACCGGCTATTGTGTAACATCATGACAATATTAATGTTGTTGGATGTTGTGTTTTAGTCATATAGTTAATCTCATACGTTAAGTTTTAAAAATTGGGATTTGTCTTTTCTCCTACAAGCATTCTTATCGCAACACATCATCACAGCATGTATATATTTCAACAAATTTGAGGCTAGGTCGTAAAAATGTATGTCAGTTTATATGTTAACTAATGGTGTTTTGTATTGTACAGTACGTTCCATACAAAATATTTATATTGGGAATTAACGAAGTGATTGTCAACGTATAATATTAGCAAAGATACTATGATTTGTTGCATCTTCGATTTATGTAGAGGACGTCTAATGCACTTCCACACACCATATAAACTAATGGACTCGCTATGACACTTCAGTACTTCACATATACTTCAGAACAAATAGGTTGTTCGATTGTTATTTCGATTATGTTGACAGCATTCATACTTATCTATAATCAACTGATATATCATTTGTCCAAGCTATAGATTGTGTATGACCATCAAAACCGTTGTTTAGAAGAAACAATAAACGATATATAGATCAAGAAACAACAAGAACACTAAATATGAACGTTGCAAATCAATAGAGAGACAATGGAAAGTTGGAAATTAAAAGGATGGATCAAGAGGATAGGGAGTTCCTAATAGGTTATAGGTTAAAGAAGTACGTACCAAATTAGTCAAATCCTCAAAAGTCGTCTTGGCCTTTCTGTTTCAATTCGTTTACCGTTTCTACTTCTCTAATCAATTAAAGTGAGCAAATCAATCTCACTTTCACATATATAAACAAACTCAAGTGTCACTTATTTATAACTACCAGTAGTTTTATTTAATTGTGTGTCCTATTAATCTAATCAATCTTTATTTACAAATGAAATGTTATTTCTTTGTTCGATCAGCTTCCAATATTGTTTAACACTTTCGTTGATCAGTTGATTTTTTAAATTATCCTAATTAAACAAGTAAACAACTAAATTAATTTGAACTAAGGAATTTTTATATTTTTAATCCATTACTGACAAGGTGAAGGATATCCATAGATGGAGAAAGGGCTCATTTTACTTCTATATAATATGATTTGTTACGTCCATTAACTTGTCAATTCATTCTTCTTCTCTTGTTATTCACTTATATATGATTGTTTTGTAGACTAACTTGTTCATTCATTCTTCTTTTGTTCTCTACTCAAGAAAATATATATATATATATATATATATATATATATATATATGAAAGCTCGTGAGTTTCCGTTTAATACAGTCCACCAATTTCTTCATCAGGTGTGAATTTAATTTTTCTTATGTTCAACTTCAACATGGGGTACGTGCATGCAGGAATTGCTGGTGATCAGAAGAATATGGCTGATCAGGACTTGCCCTCCATTAAAAACATAGTTCTTGTAGCCAAGCTTCTGGACCATGATGCAGCTATTCAAAACCAAATCAGTGGGGAATCGTATTCGTGTACGCACCACATTAAGGTGATTTAGTGTTTTGATATACTTTCAGATACGAAGGGATCTATTGTATGCTTTGCCTTTAGCCAGTACTATGATGAACACAACAGCTTTTTATCTTCTAATTAATATCTAATAGTTTTTATCTTAGTATATATTACCCTACTCATACAAAAGTAACACTAGATGTAGATGAGTGCCTAATCACTGACTATAGGGCTGACAGCACACAAAAAATTTCCAATATTTTGTTCTTTCTTGATAAAGAATTTGTAAAGTTTGTCTATAAGATTACATTCAAGAGAATATATATATATTAGTTTTCTCTCATGAACTTTTCAAATTATGTAAAAGAGTAGGATATATAATATTTTTAAAATTGCCAAAACCAACTGCACAACTAATTAAATGATTGATTTGGTCATGCCAATTACAACAAATAAATAAACAAACTAGCATGTTCAATACCTTGTCCGTTCACCACTACAAAACTATTTTTTTCAGGAATTGCTATTGTTAACAGATTTTTAAATATTGCAAATCATTGGGGGTACTCAGGAAGAGTATGATAAGCTGATGGAGAAAGAAAGTGAGATCGAATCTAAGAACCTTGCAGAAGCAGAGTTAACAGCGACGAAAGAGAAGTCACGAGTGGAGCATGAGCATACCATGAATATGATGACACACAACGTAAATTTTGTATTCAAAACTTCGTATAGGTTAGTTCTTGATGACAACATGTGACTGATTTTAATACTCTTTGTGATTATCTATCTCTCAGGTGGAACATGCTCTAAAACAAAAAGAGGAAACACATGAACAAGAAGAGTCGAAGCATTATGTGATTGATGTGTGCGACTCTGCTGCTGATAAAGTAGTAATAATGAAAGATCGACCACATAGATTCGGTGTGGTTGTTGCACAACTTTCAAATCATCATCTACTTTTGTTTTGTGTGTTTTATTGTTTTTGCTTTTTTTACTTTTGCATTTTCCCAACTCTATTGTAATGTTAGTGTCAAAGAAGTCTCCATACTTGTACAAACCTTGTTTACCCAATAAAATGTGTCTATTAAAACATACATTAAATTTGAACAAAATGCTAATAAGAAAGTGATTAATATGCGGATTAACAAATTAATTATGCATAGATAAAAAAGAAACTCGTGTCAAGTCATACAAATTAGGCTCTAACGAAATGTGGACGACCAAATAAAAGAGGGAAATAAAAATGAACCAAAAGAAGAAGATTATTTGGAGCCAACACCGACACACGTTTAATAAATGGGCTCCGCCTTATCTTGTGCCTTTGACTGTTAGTGTGACATTTGATTTTCCCCAAAACATAAAGACAAAAAGGAGAAAACTCAACTCCATCCCCCACAATCACACAAACCAACAAACCCACTTCGACTAACGAACGCTCGAGAAACTCTTTAGACTGAGAACGAACCAATACCAAACCTTTCTTTGAACATTTTTCGTCTGCTGTTGTTTGTACTTGTAAATCCATTGATCATGCCTCCTGGGTCGAAGAAAAGAAAGGCCTTGAAGAAGAAGCAGCAGGAGCAGGAAGCTACTGGAGCCGGTACCAACAACAAAGGCTCCAATGGTCATGGTACTCTCTCTTGGTTACTGTTTCAGGATTTGTTGTTGCTGGATCGATTTTAATCTTGGTGGGTTTAGTTGGCGGGTTTTAGGATATTATGTATGTTGATGTTCTCTCTCAAATGGGTTTCTGGTGTTAGGTAAAGTTTCTTCCTTTCTCTTCTCGACTGGCTCTGACACTTTTGGTATTACAACAACCGAAGCGAAATGATTCTTTGATCTTGATTTATAGGGAATCTTTCACATGTAGTGAGCTTTAGCTAATCTCTGGTTGATTTATTGCTCCAAATTTTGTGACTTTACTTTTTTAATCACATCCTTCACTTTTGATATGATTTAGTTAGTTGTCTGTGTGTTACTGTTGCTTCTTGATACTTGCAAATTTTTTTCTATCTTTTTCCAGTTATGTTCCTAAGAGAGTCTTTTGTTGGGCCTTTAGCAGTTTCTTTGATCTTTCTGTTAAGGGAACATTTCTGGACATGATGAACATGGAAACCAAGACGAGAGAGAAAGTGATGGCGATCTGAGTTCTCCTGGTTCTCAGGGAAATGAGGAATTTGGGACAAGGGACCCATCACTTTCACCTCCTTCATTATCTGGCCTGGGGAAGGACACTGTGAAAGAGAAAACAGACATCACTCGGGCACAGGGAGTGAAAGGTGAAGAGTTTATTGCAGTTGGAAGAGGAACGGATCATGAGGGGAATGGTGTGGACAAACCACCCAATTACTTTCCTGAAACTTCTACTCACAATACCAGAAGAGAAATTTCTCAAGAGGCTGGTGGTACCTCAACTTTGAAAATTGTACCTGGTGTTGATTCTGTTAAGCCTCTAGGTTCAGCTGTCTCAAAGGCTGTGATCTCTGACAAAAATGAGCATGTTGAGAGCTCAGCAGACTCGGATTCTGTCCTACAGAAGTCTGTTGAAACCAAAGAGAAACGTAGACTAAAAGAAGCGAAAGAAGGTAACATTCCAGGATCTGCTGCAGATACAAGCAAAGAAATCAAGAGAGGAAAAGAATCTGAAGTGCCAGAATGTTCAGAAGAAAAGGTACCTTTCTCGTTTTCCTTCTTTTCTCCTCTAATTGAGCTTATTTTTCAGTTTCCTGAGTCTTTTGGACATGTGATATGCAGAGTCTTTTGCCTTCTGGTCCACCAGTTGTCCGAACCTCGTGGTTGAGTTGCTGCGGTTTGTTTGATGTGGCGGCAGGATCTGAAAGATAATTCCAGGTTAGTCTTAGACTCTTAGTTTAAGAATCTGGGAAGCTGTTTCTTTCATAGATCATATCACTAAAACTGCATCACTAAAGACTCCAAGCATTTGACCATCTGACCATCCTAGTAAGATAAGTAAGAGGGTTCATGGACTTCAGTGAGATGTTTAGATAGGGAAGGGCTCCTTAAGCAATGTTCTGCTTCTTAAGAGTTTCATTAATTTTGTATATCCACACTTGAACACTTCTTCAGAAGTATTTTCTTACTTTTTCTCGGTCATGTTCTTGCTTTGAAGTGCTTAAAATTGGTTAGACCCCAATTTACCAGTGATATATAGCACATTATTGGTAGGATTCTAGTCTCTGACACTCTGTTTTGTTTTCTCGATAGCTATCTCGATGTTGTTTACGCATTCTCTCCACAATTCTCTAAGGGATCAAGTCCATGAAGTTGATGTATAGTAAAGTTTGGTGTCATCAGTGTCTTGGTTTGATGATGGAGAGCAAGAAGAGGATAAAATCAGTAAACAGTGGGCAGCAGAAGCTCAAAGAACAGCCAACAAGACATGATTCTTGGTCGTATTATATTCATTCATCTCTGTATAATCAAGCATTATATGAGTGTTTTTTTAGCAACATTCGAACAAGAACATAAATTTCTTATGTTCATGTTTTGGAATTTTAGATTCATGAGATCTGAAGACAGTTCCTTCTTTTTTTCGTTTATATATCATATTTTTCACCATCACAATTATTTATTTATTGTGCTAGCAAATCAAATCACAAATGTACTAACTGCTAAACAAAAATCACTGCAACGATCTAAAGAAGTTGTGTGACTGAGAGAGTATGATCAAGAATGCCTCCATCCTGAACCTAATATTGCTAATGACCAGAAAGTAGTAACCATGACTACTCGTAAACCAAATATGATCCGGAATGAAGTAAACCGAATAAGCTAATGGGCTTACAAACACGGCCTGTCTTAGTAAAACAAATGGGCCTTCTGAGTCCGTTAGCTGTTTGTCTAGATGGCGACGTTTACTTACTTTAACGAAGCCGCTGACATTTTTGTTCATCAGATGATTCAGATCTGTCTGTGTCGGTGATCGACGCGGCAGAGAGAATAAATAATCTTCGAAAACACGAAAATTAATTGTTTTTAAAAAAAGCCTCCTTTTTATTTTTGACAACGGGATTTTTGGCGTTTTAAGGCCGTAACCCACTTAGCTTGCTCACTCGAATCAACCCACTAGCTCCTTCTCTAGTAGATCCGATCCCAAAAAATCCTCTACTTTAGCTTCTTCACAAAGTTGCAATCTTTCAGGATCTTAGACTCTCTCACCCATATTATCCTCTGGTAAGATTTGCCACAATCCTTTTTTTCCAGCAAGCCTTACTGCTTCTGGGTATTGCTTTGATGTATAATTCGACGCTGCTCAGTGATTCTGTTTTACTTATATTATGATGTATGTCCTGAATTGTGGTTTTTTTTTTTGGCTGTTAAATAAGTTAATCTGATTGGATCCTTGTTTTGATTTTTTTTTTTACTATTTGAGTGTTAAGATCTGAGTGTTTTCTCGTATGTTTCAGACTTCGGAGATATGTTTAGTTTGGTCATCTAGATCTGTGATCATGTGTTTTCTCGCTTTTTTTTTTTAATATCTGTAACAAGTTTAGACAATTGGGCCTTAACAGCTAATGAACATATGAGTATGGAAAAAAAAACAAATGAGTATGAATGTATTGTTTGATCTTTGATATCAATAGCATTGGTAGGAATAACGAGATCCATTGTGAGTGAATGCTGCATCGTGTTTTACTTCATTGTTTTTGGTTTAACCAGCTACTGTGGTTTATTCTGTCGTTGTTAACTTTGCTTTGTGATTGGTCTGCAGGTGAATGTGAGTAAGGTTGCATTGAGTCGACGGACATGGCGATGGGGAAGTATTCCCGTGTAGACGGGAAGAAATCATCAAGCCATGGTTTAACCATTACCATTGTTGTGATCCTTTCTCTATGTTTAGTTGGGGCATGGATGTTCATGTCTTCGTGGTCTGCCCCGGCTGATTCTGTTGACTATTCCTCAAGTAATACTGCAAAAGATGTGGAATCTGTTACTAAAAATGACTTGAGAAAAGAAGAAGGCGATCGTGATCAGAAGACCTTTTCTGATGAAAAGAACGAGGGAAATGAGGCTGTGACTGAGAACAACGAAGTGAAGAATGAGACAGAGAAATCTGCTGAGGAAAACCAGGTCGATGAGAGCTCTGACAAGAAAACTGAGGCAGTTGAGGAAAAAAAGGAGTCTGGTGACAGCAATGGTGACGGAGATGGGGAGAAAGAGAAGAATGTGAAAGAAGTAGAAATCGAAAGCAATGAAGCAAATCAGAAAGAGAAAACGCAACTAGAAGAGAGCGCGGAAGAAAACAAATCTGAGGATGGTAATGGAAACGAAGAAAAGTCTGAAGAAAAATCAGAAGAGAATGCTAGTGAAACTGAAGAAAGCACGGAGAAGAGTAACAAGGACGTCTTTCCAGCTGGTGACCAGGCTGAAATTTCAAAGGAGTCGAGCACTACAGAGGGAGCTTGGTCAACCCAATTAGTTGAGTCACAGAACGAGAAGAAAGCACAAGAGTCCTCAATATCCAAGGACCAGAAGAGCTATGGATGGAAAACATGCAATGTGACTGCTGGGCCAGACTACATCCCTTGCCTTGATAACTGGCAAGCTATCAAGAAGCTTCATACTACAATGCACTATGAACACCGCGAGCGCCATTGTCCTGAGGAATCTCCTCGGTGTCTTGTGTCTCTGCCTGATGGTTATAAGCGGTCCATCAAGTGGCCAAAGAGCAGGGAAAAGGTAAAAACTCCTTCTTTACTCAATTTTCACCTAAGAACTACACCTTAGAAGAGACTTGCTTAAGGAGAGTAACTCATACTTTTAACCGATGCTGGAAATTAAGGTCTGTTGCTGAAGTGAAAAAGCTACAAATTGCTGCTCTACCCTTAGGCTAGTTACAAATACAATAGTACTGCGCCAGATTTAACAAGAACACTTTATCAATATTCGGAGAAAAACTACTTGCTCTCCTTTAAAATGATCTATCGTGACAGCTATTTGTTGTGTAAATCGCAGATTTGGTACAACAATGTTCCCCACACCAAGCTTGCAGAGATCAAGGGACATCAAAATTGGGTGAAGATGAGTGGTGAACATCTCACGTTCCCTGGTGGTGGTACTCAGTTTAAGAACGGTGCCCTTCACTACATTGATTTCATCCAACAGGTAAATTTTTATAATGGCTACATAATCTTCTCATTACTAAGCATGATTAAAATTGAATAAATTGTTGCAGTCATATCCTGCTATTGCATGGGGAAATAGAACCCGTGTTATATTGGATGTTGGGTGTGGAGTTGCTAGCTTCGGGGGTTACCTTTTTGAGAGAGACGTTCTTGCTTTGTCATTCGCTCCCAAGGATGAGCATGAGGCGCAAGTGCAATTTGCGCTGGAACGTGGTATTCCTGCTATGTTAAATGTGATGGGAACCAAAAGATTACCTTTTCCCGGTTCTGTTTTTGACCTTATCCATTGTGCTCGTTGTAGAGTCCCTTGGCATATCGAAGGTAAAAGTTTATCCCTTTGTATTCTTTCGCCTTACTTCTGTTCCACAGAGTGGCCTTCTGATTGTTGTTGATTTTTTTTGAAATAAAGGTGGTAAACTTCTTTTGGAATTGAATCGTGCTTTGAGGCCGGGTGGTTTCTTTGTCTGGTCAGCGACTCCTGTCTATAGGAAGAACGAGGAAGATTCTGGCATATGGAAAGGTAAGAGTCTTGATATTTACTTCTGTGTTTGCTCTTTACCTCAAAATAGGCTTTTGAAATTTGAATTTTAACTTTTGTAGCAATGTCGGAGCTCACAAAGGCAATGTGCTGGAAGCTGGTGACAATTAAGAAAGACAAATTGAATGAGGTTGGTGCTGCCATATACCAAAAGCCAACTTCAAATAAATGTTACAACAAAAGACCTCAAAATGATCCACCTCTCTGCAAGGATTCCGATGATCAAAATGCAGCCTGGTAGAGTGACCTTAACCCTGCGTTAATGTACTAGTAAACCAATGCAATCTGATGCTCATATGTTGATTTATGGTTTAGGAATGTTCCACTTGAGGCATGTATGCATAAAGTGACAGAAGATTCATCGAAGCGTGGAGCAGTGTGGCCAAACATGTGGCCAGATAGGCTTGAGACTGCGCCGGAGTGGTTGGATTCAAAGGAAGGTGTTTATGGAAAACCTGCTCAAGAGGACTTCACAGCAGACCAAGAGAAATGGAAAACTATTGTCTCAAAGTCATACCTAAATGGCATGGAAATCGATTGGTCGAATGTGAGAAATGTCATGGACATGAGAGCAGTCTATGGAGGATTTGCTGCTGCATTGAAGGATCTGAAATTATGGGTGATGAACGTAGTTCCTGTAGACGCCCCAGATACACTGCCGATCATATATGAACGTGGTTTATTTGGAATCTATCATGACTGGTGTGAATCATTCAACACTTATCCTAGAACTTATGACCTTCTCCATGCCGATCATCTTTTCTCTACCCTGAGGAAAAGGTAGATAATATCACCGATTCTTCTTATTCTCCAATGCAGAACTTGATGATCTGATTTGATGAACCATATCCATGTATCCTTTTGCATTACAGGTGCAATTTGGTGTCGGTAATGGCTGAAATCGATCGAATTCTTCGGCCACAGGGAACTTTCATCATAAGGGACGACATGGAAACAATAGGAGAAGTTGAGAAAATGGTGAAATCCATGAAATGGAACGTTAAAATGACGCAGTCCAAAGACAATGAAGGTTTGCTCTCGATTCAAAAGTCATGGTGGCGTCCTGCAGAAACTGAGACAATCAAATCTGCAATCGCTTAAAAAAGTCAGGAAAAAAGAAAAGCATTACTTGAATATAGTTTCAGAAAAGTCGGTTGTTTCAGGCTTGCTTATCAAATTCATTGAGGAAAGCTGTATACGTAAACTCTAGAACATAAAATCTCTTACCCGTTAGCTCTGTGTGTACAAGATGCGTTTTGTTTTGTTCTTATGAATTTTGGCAGTCACTTTCATTTTTAGAATCTTGAATATTATCTGAATGGGATAAAGGCTAGACCTTAAACCAGTATGATGTACAGAGTTCCGAGTATTAGGAAAAAGATGATGTTGGTACAGCCTAAACTAAGATCAAAGCCCAACCAAACTCTTTTCTATTAAGTAGATTTGAATCCTAATTAATCTGGTATTTTTAGATGTTTATATTCAGAAACAACAAAAATTATTTGTTTTTTTTTTACTGAATGGTAAAGACATCACTAAGACAATATGAAGCCAGTTGACAAAACTGTCAGAATTAAGTAGACAATTCAAGTATGAAACTGATATACTTCCCAGACTGAATAAAAAACAAAATCTACAAGTCCGCGAAGAAATTATTTGTGGAGTCCAGAGCAGTCGATTTACTTTTTGTTTTCCTCTTGGTGCCTGTAAACGCCAAAAAAGATACTCAAGATCAGATCATGTTTTAGTCATCATCACAAAGAAATATTTCAAATGTTCTAAGAAGTTTTGCAGGTTTTTCTCTACCTTTCGAAGACTTGGGACGATCAGTGTCAAGGTCCATCCCATCCTCGTCGCTGTCACTGTCTTCTGCAGCTCCAGATGCGTTCCCGGAGTTGCCATTCGAACCTTCTAGAATCTCTTCTAAGTTCCACAACTTCATCACCAAGAACACAAACATGTCAAAATCATAACCGTAAGGGATTGAGTTCAGAGAGAAAAGATGATACCTTCAGCATACTGTCATGAGCTGTGCTAGCGAGAAACTTGCTATCATGTGAGAGAGCTGTAAGACAGATTTTTAACAGGAAAAAATTTAGAGGTTCGTTCAAGACAAAGTACAATAGTCAACAAAGATAAAATGTTCTCAGACATAGAGAACAGAATTTTAAATACCTAGATCTTCAATAGGGAAGTCGTGAGACCCAATAGGCTGTATGATTCTGTTGGGCAGTATTCCAACGAGGCTACATAATAAAATGTATATAAAACTTGACTGAGTAAAGTGAAGATAAACAGTAAGGAGCTTTCTCCCATGAAAGCAGAGTTTTTTCTGTTACCTAAGTATTCCATTATCACATCCAGTGATAACTCTGTCTTCATCGAGCTACAGGATAAATCCACAAGGCTTCCATTAGTCAATGGCCCCCTAATGTTACAGTAACCATATGCTTAACAAAAGTGCATCATCTCACCTTCAATAGGGTATCAACTGAATTTGGAGATAGATCAACAAACCTATCACTGTTAATAGGAAAATAGTTTCAGACACTTAAGTATCAATACAAAAATTACAAAATCTTAAATCTTCATCATAGGTAATGTTAGAGATATATGACTTACCTGCAATCCTTGAAAAATCCCCATGAATACAACAAGAGAGTACCATTCTGAGTTCCACAGATAACTTTACGGCCATTCTGAAATCAATCAGGTAAGAGCAAACGATAATTACAAATCAATTATATAAGTGGAAACAATGTGGAGATTGGTGAGAGAAGAGCTTGGGATGGCACATCCTGGTACAAATACTTTTTTGTTTGATAGATAAATTAGTGAATAATCACACAGGAACATAATGGAATTACCTTCATTATAACAACAGAAAGTAGTTCGTCTTCAGAAAATTCAGACTGAGATTGGACCTTACTAGTTCTGAGATTACAGACAGACAGAGTCCCGTCTCCACTGGACAATGCCAAAGAACCCAAATTAAAAGAAATTAGCGGAATTTCTATAAAAACTTAAAAAGACACTAGCTTTATTGGTTCAGATGACACAAAAATCCAAACCTTGTTGCCACTAGTTTCATCGAATCAGATTCAAAGGTCATGTCAGAAATGTAATCCTCGTGTGTATTAAACTCATGAGAGCAAGAGCGCTGTCTCGTATCCCAAACCTGAGGAGATGAACATAAATAATCATAAATCAAGCAGATCATTTAACCCCGAAAGAGTAATGCCTCAAAAGAAAATTGAAAAAGAAGCCTTCCAGGGAATATCAAATTCTTGAGGCAAAGGATACATACACACACACAACATCTAAATATTGTAAAGCGCACAGATCCTAATTCTTTATTCATCTAAATAAGTTGCATTATAGTTGCTCAATATTTCAATGAATAAAGCCGAAAGAGAATGTACACACCTTAACACAGCCTTTATCATCTCCTGATGCGATTGTTGTCTCAGTAATATTTATCAAAGTATTAACCGCATCCCTCGAAGAAACAATGCAATATATTCCCAATCAATACACTATTACCACTCAGCTAAAAGTGTGTCAAATATAAAAGTTCAAAAAAGAAAAAGAAAATGGGAACTGCATACTCGTGAGCATTCTCAAGATGTGCAACACTAGCACCAGTCTCTACATCAGTAGCTAGAATGGAACAATCAGCTGAAGCAGTGACAATTCCTACAACCCAACAAAGAAAACATACTTTAAAGCAAAACTAAAATTGTTCGGATTGAAGCTCAAATAGTTCGAAGCTTAAAGAAACAAACTTTGGCCATCATCAATGAACCGAACAGCTCTGCAGGACTCCTTATGGGCACGAACTTTACGTTCCCTACACAAATTTAACGATTCTCTTTAGACTAACCCACAACGAAAGAGACAAACTTTGCAGATAAAAAGAGTTTTTTTTTTTTATAATACCTGACAAGTGAAGAATCTGAGTCGTATCGGTATCTGCAAAAGAAAAAATTGGAGGTTTTACATGATTGCTCTCTGATTGTTGTGAATTGGAAAACGAAGAAAGAGCAAAGAGAAGGGGCTTTTGTAAGGAATTTACAGATGCAAGTGGCCATCGATGAGACCAGCAGCAACTAGATTTTGCGATGGATGGAAGTCGATACCGAACGCGTTAGCTCCCAAATCGATCTCCATCACTACCCGAGCGAGAATCTTACTTTACAATACTGCACACTAGTACAGAGAGAGAGACAAGTAACTGAAGAGAAGCCCTCGCGCCGAATTGAGTAGGGTTTAAGGTTTTTCGAGAGATCCTCTGTTGTCTAATTTGCAATTAGGTCCTCCGATAAATTTGATTAAGGTTTGTGGTTTCTATGTTTCCTACCGTTGCAATTAGGACCCAGTTTATTTTATGTCATATTGGTCATTTTTTCTTGCCTATTCTATTCCACCTCTAAATCTAAAATTAGTTAATTGAGTATGAATGTTTTAGAGATCAAGTACACTAGTTCGTTTTTGTGATGCTCTTAACTTGACTAAGAGCATCCTTATTGGGGGGATTTAGTTAGTATCTTATTAGGTAAATTAGTTTCTGCATTTTCATCAGTCATGCTTTTTCATTATTTAGCTTTGTTTTGTCACTCCCTACTCCTTAGTCTTCTTGAGGCTGCAACTTGTTTGTATATGTGCCATTATCACAGTTCCTTCAACTCATGTTTAGATTCACACTATCTTTGTTCATCTGCTTCTTGTTTTCATAGGATGTTGTAGTAGTTTTCAACTTTCTATGGTTTCAATTCTCATGTGGTTAAACCTGAAAACAAAAGAATTTGATTGAATTTGTCTCGATTACTTTCATTATTGGATTAGATAAAATATCCTTAACAGAACTCTTATTTCTTTCCCCTTACCATTATTTATCTAAGGCTTATTATGTACATATATATATATATATATATATATATACTGTATATGAGAATGAGATCACAACACAGATACGGGAATAGAGATGGGTGGAGAGACATGGGTTCTAAAACTCCCTTCTCTACTACCAGACCCCATCATTGCTGTGTTTTCGCACTCCCTAAAAATTAAAGCGAGGAGTGAAGTCGCTTTCCGCTTAGCTCGCTCTCTACCCGTGAGCAAAAGCTTTTGGGTTAAACCAGTAAGAGCCGGTGCTCTAACCACCTTCTCCACCACAGCTGCTCCACCGTTTATGCAGAGATGTAACAATGTAGCAACCGCATTTTCTTTGCCTCTTGGTGTTCCACATCTCATCAACTCAATGAGCCTCGGCACAGCTGATTCCTCTCTCCCTATAGTCTCTGCTCCTAAAGAATGATTCGCTACTCCAGCCAACACTACTACCGCCCTCTCCATGACAGCTTCGTCTTCGTCCGCCAAAGCTCCCACGAGAGCGAACACTCCTCCCAAGTTTACCATCTGGCTGTAATTATCCGGATCTCTCCATATGGCACTTAAAGCGTTGATAGCATCTTTTCTCCCTCTCGGCTTTCCACTTTGCGACAGTAATGCAAGTGATTCGATGCAACCATCTGCGTTTGCTATCCGTTTCTTATATCCATGTACTGTGGAAAGACAGTACAATGTGGCTGCTGCGTTTCCCCTAGCTTCCAAAGTAAGACCCGAGGTGAGAACGCTCACAATCGGCTCAAGGCAATCATTTTCCTCCATGATCAGGCTTTTGTTTTCATCGCATACAGACAAATTAAACATGGCCGTAACAGCATGCTCTTGTGCAACAGCGTTTCTGGATTTAAGAAGCCTACGCAAATGTGGGATTGCACCTGCTTCTGCGATCAGTTCACCTCTTTCCCTAACTGTTTTGGCTAGAAGACGGATTTCTCGTGCCGCCACTATCTGAGCTAATTCTGACCGACCAGCTAGATGTTGAATGAGAATGGATACAGTGGCTTTGGTTGCTTCCACTGAAGCTCTTGTTTGAAGAACCCAAGCAGGAGACTCGTTAGCTAAATCTGCAAACTCCATTGCTGCGCACCAACGCATTATCAAGTTTCTCAAAGCATGATTAGGAACAATACACGAAGAGTCCACAAGCTTTTGCCCTGTTTTAGGACAAGTAGAGCGACCTTCTTCAAACCACCTGAAGATTGAGCTCCGATCATAAGTTTGCCCAGTGGAAACAATCACAGGATCCTTCATCAGACAAAGAGAGATGGAGCAAACAAAATCCTTTGGTAGAGACATAAACGTGTCCACAATCTCTTGCGCAACTAAACATTTCCTCTGTTTCTTAGAGTTGTTAATGCTCCACCCCAATCCATCTTCAAACCCAAACAACAAAAACATGCAATACCGTGTGATAGCCACAAACCCGTTAATCAAAGGCAATGTAAGCTCCAAATCATCACAATCGTGATTCAAAATCTGCTCTTCCAGAAACTCGATTTCGTCTCCGCAACTTTTCGGATCCTTAATCTCCAATTTCTCAACGAAGAACGATCTTAGTTCTTCAGAATTGGGTATCTGACCCTTCTGAAATGCGTCGAGAAACGAATAGAATCTTTGCCGTAGCAGTTGATCGTTGTGATCATCGAACAATGTCAGTTTACAGGATTGCTGATGCAAGAGCTTGATTTGCTCTCTAACATCGTCGCTCAGATTGAGACTGTTGAACGGGAAGACATCCAAAAGGGTCGAAATATCTCGATTCAAATGATGGAAAAAGTCTGAAAGCGAAGGGTTTTGCAGTAAGAGCCATAGCTTACTGGATTGAGCACAGTATTGGAGAAGTAATTTGGAACGGTAGAGGAAGAGATAAAGCTCCTTATAACACAGCACCGCTGTCGGGGAAACCGAACCTGAATCATCGGCGAGGTATTCGAACAAGACGACTAATATCTCAATCTTCCGAATTAGGGAACGTGAGTTTCTGCCTTGGAAGGAGAAACGTACGCCGCGGAAGCGCGAGACGAGCTCTGCTGAAACTGAAGCAAGTGTTCGAACGAGAGAGACGCCGGAGAGATCAATGTTTGTTGCCAAAAATGCATCCAGTGACGGCAAGCTCCTACGGCGTAATAATGCAAATATCGCCTCTGAGGCCATGTTGATGATGGATGGCGGCTACAAAACCAGTGTCGCTCGTCTTTTTTTTTGCCCGAATCGAAGCAAATCAAACAACCAAATTTATATGCGGGTGTAGAAGAAGAAGAAGAAGAAGAAAAGGTTTGTAAAACGCGTTTGGCATAAGCTCAAAAATGGTCTTCGTTGTTATCAATGTTCAAGTTAAAGTGCAAGTATGTAACATTGTAACGGCTCACACAATTAGTCACACTCACCATTCCTCTGCATTAGCTAGCTGGTAGTTGAGATCACTTACTGAGTTACTATTTTATATTATTTGTGTCACAACCATATTGTTCTACAATTTGGAGATTTTCTACATACGGTCTCCGAAATAACATTTCACATTGGTTGGTTTGGTTTGGTACCAAGAAATGATAAAATGCAGTTTGAATTCAAAAATGTAAAATTGTTTATTTGGTCAAGAGTAAAGTGAAATTCCTAGAAACATTACATTAGAAAATTGTCTATCACATAACTTTTTAAAAAGTAACAAAAAAAAACGTAAACGACTAAACAGAAAATTTCATTTGAACAACAAAAAAAACAGTAGTCTACCCCAAGTGCCACCACAAATTGTCTGTCTGCGGTGGGCACAGAAGCTAAAGCCTCTTCTGCTCTGCTTTTTGCCTCAGCAAAGTTTTACACCTTCTTTAAGCTAACTTAGAACCCGAAGAAGCCAAGCTCACTGGCTTTTTCCTTCTCAAAGGTTTCGAAATACTGGTATATGATCGTGACCGCCAATAGAATTCCAGTTCCCGACCCAATGGCTCCCATGAAATCAGCCAGAACAGTGAGTGCACCGATACACACTCCTCCAAAAGCCGCAGCTGTTGGGATATACCTGTTCAGTTCCTTCTGTAAGTTTGACTCTCTGTGTCCTGGCATCACCATTTGTTGTTCCTGTGACACATAATTTTCAGGTCAGATATCTAACAGACTAACACCATGCAAACATTCGAGTTTATGCAATGAGCTGTTACGATTTATTACCTTGAGCTGCTTAGCTACATCCCTAGCAGAAGATCCAGAGACTTCAATCCATGTCTTTGAGAAAAGAGCACAAGCAGTGAGCATGAACACAATGTAGAACAGTGCATGGAATGGGTGAGCCGCCATATCCGAGAAGCTGCAAACATCATAGTAATATATATTAATCAAACCGGCTCATGCATACCAATTTGATTGACTAAATTGAATCTTGAAAGAGACTGCATTACCTTGCTGGAGCTGTGATGAGGTAAGCCAGACCACTAACAGGAATGGACTGCCCACTGTACTCGGATTCCTTCCACTGTCCCAAAAGGTTTACAAAGAAATTTCCGCTGAACTTCCTGTACAGAAGCTGTTGACCACAAGGAGGAGATTTAATGTTAACAATATATCATTGTGGAGATAAGTCCCGTACAGTGAAGCAGAAGATTATGTACCTGAGAGATGAAGTAAAGATTTGAGACAAGAGCAGATTGGAGGATGATGGGCATGTTAGAGGTGTAGAACAGCTTGATTGGGTAAGAACCCTGTTGTCCACGGGCATTCTTTGATCTCACAGGCAAAACCACACGGAAACCTTGGAAGTAGATCACAATCAGGAAGATCAAGACTGTGGCAAGCAAGTTGGTAACATTTGGAAGGTTTTGCCGGTAGAAAGCTTGGCGGAGAGCCGCAACCTTGTTGGACTTGGTTATCAGCATATGGAACAGTGCAATAACAGCACCTTCAAACTCAGCTCCACGCCCGGTGTTGATGGTAGTTGGGCTAAATGCCTTCCAGATAATGCTTTCACTGCATATCATCAATATAAACTATTATGAATTCAATTTACCAAAAAGGATCTTGTCCTAGGAATCCAAAACTGCAAGGAATGGTTTTAAGAAGTGAGGAAGAAGTTGACCTACCAGATGTTGGTGGCAATGAAAAGGGAGATTCCTGAGCCAAGACCATATCCCTTCTGAAGGAGCTCATCAAGGCAGATAACAATGATTCCAGCAAAGAAAAGCTGGAGGATGATCAGAATGGCATTTCCAACACCAAGCTGTCCAACGGGTCCATACATTCCAGAAAGAACATATGCAACCGCCTCACCGATGGCAATCAGAATACCAAGAAGCTTCTGAGCACCGTTCCTATAAAAGAAGTACCAACACAGAATAAGAACTCACAAGACCACAGCATTAGAGTTTTTCAAAAGCAGCTCAATCGAATACAGATTTTTGTAAAATTACTAATTAACGCCATAGTCAATTCAAACCAAACATAGAAACAGTTCGGCAGAACATGTAATGTACTGCCCATAATTAATACTGAGAAACAGCAACACTTACAAGAGGGCACGATCCTCACGAACATTGTTGTCAACCTCAATAATCTTAGAACCAGCCAAGAGTTGCATCACAAGTCCAGATGTGACAATAGGAGTAATACCGAGCTCCATGACAGTACCACGGTTGGAGGCAAGAATGACACGCATCCAGTAGAAAGGATCGGCACCCGTTGTGGAATGAATTCCATAGAGAGGAAGTTGACTGCAGACAAGAAAGATGAAGAGAGAGATGACAGTGTAGATAACCTTCTCTCTGAATGGCACCTTCCTGTCAGCACTCTGAACCTCAGGCAGAAAAGCCAAGAATGGCCTCACCAAATGCAAAACTCTAAATCCTCCTCCCATTCTAGTACCCGATCAAGTTTATCCGCTTCTGTAAAAATCACAAATTACAAACCCAACTAAGATTCTGTATAAAACACAGATAATTACACAAATCGAAACGCATGCACCACATTCATAATCTAGCTGCAGAATTCACAAATCCAGAGTATTCGTAGCTAGGCAAAGCTAGCTCAAATCAATGAATCTGAACAATTTCGTAAGCTAGCTCAAATCAAATGATTGAGTCAGTGGATCTAAAATAAACCAGATCTATCAGAACTTGTCCGATCCAGACCGTACACATACATATAAATTCGAGACATAGGTAGCTAGAAAAGGAGAAACAGATCTAAGAACATAGATCAACAATCACATAGATCTGAATTTAGATGGCGAAGAGACTCACAACAAATCACGATAGGGAGAAACGAAAACATATCAAGGAGAAAGCCATTGAGGAAAAATGGAAGAAGATAAAAGAAGGAGGAGAAGCTTACGATATGTGGAGTAGAGAGAGAGAGATAGAGACCGATCAGCTCCGAAATCAATGGCTTCGATAATTATTATTTTGCTTCCCCTTTCCCACGGAGAAAGAGCGTTGTAGTTTCGATGGTCAACCAAAGACGAAGGTCACCTTATAATCCTTTTTCCATTTATTTTTCTTTTTATTTATTTATTTTTCTGCAGGGTATTGCCAAATCGTGGCGAACCGAGAAAAAATATGCTCGACACGATAGTATAGCGAATCAGTGTTTGCCACGTCAGCTTTGAACTTTTATTCAACGTAGATTGGGCCGAGCCGCCGAGGTTTTGTTTTGTAATGGCGGTCAAATGGGCTTTCGATGTCCTTAGATCTGTGTGTTTTTGGACGTCAACCATCGACCGCTAAGATCTCACCTAGATGAACACTAAACACCAGAACTGAGATGTTTTTAGTTGGAACTTGGAACCTTCTGGTTCTGGGAATGGAGAAAAACATTTTCATAACAACTCGAGAAAATTGTGTGTTTTCACCACTTCCCTGATCAATTTATTTCCAAGAACAACAAGTGCATTTCATTGTTTTTATGTTCCATTTTTCTCAATCTCCCTCCCTTGACACATATATGCATCTGATCCCTAAACTACAAAAGTATTCAGACCAGTTGGCTATCGGATCCAAGGTTTTTCCAATTTTGCAAACAAGAACATAAAAGACCGTTTTCTAAACAACTCCTCCCTAGACAAAAGTTTTTCTCCATCTGCAAAAGAATGATCTTCCAGAACTATATCCCTGCATCAAAAACATAACTCACTTTTATCTCACGAAAAGCAACAGCAAAACAAAACCGGTGACAGGATTCATTAGGTCTTTCACACCTCAGTTTAAAGATGACGCTTCGTTAAACAACTGGTGATGGTCTGATAGTTGTGTTCATCATTATCATCAGTTTATCCTGCGAGAGAACACATGCATTATATATTAAAGTTGAAAAACCAGTGCAACTCCAAGTGACTGGTCTTTGATTTATGAAATCCACAAGTTGACAAACCTGTAAGAACTTCTTCACGAATGGAAGGTACACCAAGCGATAGTCAACTACCGATAGCTTTGGGAATACATCTATTAGCTTTTTGAATGTAGATTCGTTTAGCAGAATCTTTGAATCAATCAAATGGAACTGCAAAAAAAAAAAACTCCTCATCACAGATCAAAACTAGTTGACATGAATAAAAAGAAATAAGAGGAAGAAGAATACCTTCTCTTTCAGCGATTTCCTTAGCTCCGACAGAGTTATTCTAACGTTATCATTATCAACAGTTGTAGAGAGTCTGGATATCCACTCCTTAATTTCTCTGTCTTCTAATACTTCAAATCTGGGAGAGCTTTGTCTTTCAAGAACATCTCTTACAACATTCAGAAAACATTTGGTATCACCATCTTCTTGCTTTACTACAAGCTCCTCATACTTCATTCGCAAAACAAACTCATATGTGCTCTGCTGAGAGTCAGTCTTCCTAGTGTCTTCTCTATCACAAATGGTTTTAACCTCACCCAACATCTTCTCATAGGTTAGCATCTTGTGTCGCTTACCATAATAGCTTTCACGTTTCCTAACCATGCGACGTACTATTCTCAAAGCAGCTAACCATATCTCACGATTGTGTATGCCCTTTGCAATTTGAGACACAAGTTCTTGGTCGATTTCTGGGCAGTCAAGAACCCAAGAGACCATCTTATCACCCTTAGGTATCACATCCTTATATATTCCAGTGGATTTACAATGCTCTACTGTCCCTATGTTATCAAATTCAAGCTCTTCTTCATACAGCAGTCTCTTGTCCAGAAGCAGATTATAAGTAGTTACTCCCTCAAGATCAATTCTTTCCTTGACCTGGGAATTTTCCCAGTACTGATTCACTACTTTTGAAACCAAACTTGCGCGAACATCAGTTGTGAGCTGTCTAAAATACTT
>NW_006238920.1:9334597-9335125 GCF_000375325.1 Capsella rubella | reverse complement strand
AAGAAACAGATGCACTGAGGGTTCTCATAAAAGCTACACATATCAAGATAGCATCCAGGGACTCCAGGTAGGTCCAGATGCTCTTCTGTGTAATCTATCAACCACTCCCAAAGGGTACATGAAAGAGTAGGGTTGTCCTTGTGGCAAGAGGATTTAAGAAGCTCAGCAAACTGTTTGAGTGTGTTTTCCCGCTCTTCATCCTCAGCCACAGGCCAATCGCTACACCATCCATTAACATAAACAAACACTTCCCCGCGTTTGATTCTATCCATAATCAGATTTGTTGCCGTTGCTGCATCCAGAGGCTTCCAGTCCCCATAAGAAATCATGTCAGCTAAAACCCCATCCACATACTTAGGGCGAGCACTGAAATCACCGGGTTCATATCTCTGCACATGGCTATCCAAGATGTGCATCTTGCAATCTGTAAAACAGTAGTTTACCTGAGAGCAAACGTGGCACTTCCAGCATCTCCATCGAAGTATATCAAAGATGGTTACACATTTCTGAAAATATACTTTTACTTTT
>NW_006238920.1:9333072-9334497 GCF_000375325.1 Capsella rubella | reverse complement strand
GTGCCATGAGGTAGCGTTACTGAAGATCCTCGTTTTGCTCTGAACAAAGCTTTCTCATAAAACTTGTCTACCCCAAGCTGATCACCCAACTGGATTAGCGAACGAGCATAGCCACGAACGGACCGTAGAGCGTTAGGAGACAGAAGAGTAGCCATTGAATATGCATCGACAGAAGCAAACAAGTAAACGCATTTGACGTCGGTGTTATCTGTTTTTCCTGCTTGCTGGAAGAAGATATCACCTTGCAGTTCGTGGTGAAAATAGCAAGATTCGTTGTCCCCATGATCTGAAATCGTTTTCTCTGTTAGCGACAAGGCCTTACCGTTTTTACCATTTTTGAAGAAGCCTTTGGCAAGATTGTATGCATCGTTGATATTCTTCTCTGTTCTTTGGACGTCATGTTCTTTGTTCTTCGTCATCGGAGCACAGGGAGTCAGCAATTTCTCGAGAAAGTGTGAGAATGAGAAAGAAAACAGAGGAAAAGAAAAAAAAAAGTAGTAAGCTTTTCTTGGGAGAGAGAGATGTTCTGTTTAGAGAAGAAAACTGTTGTAGGCTGAGCAACAAAAGGAGTGGTCATGTGCAAGGCACGTGATTAGTTTTGTCGTCCTCAAATGCAAAATGACCTTTCCAAGACTCATTTCGTCGAGCACTTGGCGTGCACACCAGGGTTCGAACGGTACTCTCACCACCACTCTCTCTCTCTCTCTCTCTTCTTTTCTCTAAGTACATCTCTCTGCAAACCATACCAACACACATATAGTAGAAGAAGGTATGCAATGGTATATTTCGAGTTGAGGTTATTCTCATCTTCTCTCACGCCGTTTAACAACATTTCAAAGCTTTCTTGATGTGACCAGCAAAGAAGAAGAAGTCGAGAGGACGGAAACGGAGGTGAGGACTAGAGGAAAGAGGCAAATGATCGATCATTAGACAGAGACATTTCGTTTGGTTTATGTTCAAACTATCATTCAAGTTTTGTTGATCTTTGAGGTGAATGGTTTTGCTGCTATGAGACAAAATTGTTTTGTTCATGTGAGGGAAAATAACGACTTTAATTACAATTTTTGAATGTTGGTTATAAAGTGTTAATGTGTTAAAATTACTATAATCTCTACAAATGTTAGTAGTGATATATTATGGTTATGCGAATGTAAGTAATGTCTCTCTTTAATTTTAATAATCCTACACTTAGTTTGCCGCACTTTTGCTAAAATTTAAGTATGTAACAAAATGAGAAAACTGGGAATTTGTATCCAAACACCAAAACTGAAATGAAAGTTACAAAAATAAAATAAAAAAATAAAAAAAAAAAACCAAAAAAAAACTGAAATGAATGTTTTCAGTGTATTTCATGGCATCTGAATGAACCTAATTAAAAGTTTTGATCCTCCAAAAAAAACTGTTGACAGGATTCCTTTTATGGAA
>NW_006238920.1:9332397-9332972 GCF_000375325.1 Capsella rubella | reverse complement strand
GTTTTCTTTCAACATTTTCTTCAGTTTATCCTGCCAAAAAAGAAAAAAGTGATCCTATTTAGAATTAAGAAACAATGCAACACCTACTCAGTGGTCTTTGATTTGTAAAATCCATAAGTTGAAAAAGTACCTGTAAGAACTTCTTCACAAACGGAACGACCACCAAGCGATACTCTACCTCCGATAGCTTTGGGAATACGTCTATTAGCTTTTCGTACTTAGATTCGTTCAGCAAAATCTTCGAGTCAATCAAATGGAACTGCAAAAAATCAAAAGCTAAAACTTCTTGTTTGAAATGAATATAAAGAAATTAGATGAAGAAGAAGAAGAATTAATACCTCCTTCTTTAGAGATTTTCTTAGCGTCAACATACTTTTTTTGATAACATCATTTGGGAGAGTAGTAGAGAATTTGGGTATACACTCCATATTCTCTAATGCTTCAAATCTTGGAGAGTTTTGTCCTTCAAAAACATCTCTTACAACAGTCAAGAAGAAACATTTTGTATCATCATCATCATCATCATCTTGCTTTACTACAAGCTGATTCTCACATTCCTCCAGAAGAGCAGACTC
>NW_006238920.1:9329955-9332237 GCF_000375325.1 Capsella rubella | reverse complement strand
CATAATATCTCACGATTGTGTAAGCCCTTTGCCATTTGAGACACAAATTCAGGATCAATTTCTTGGCAGTCAAGAATCCAAGAGACCATCCTATCACCCGTCCCTATCTTATCCAATTCAAGATCGATGCTTTCCTTGACCTGTGAATTTCCCCAAAGCTTATTAACTACTTTTGAAACCAAACTTGCGCGAACATCAGTTGTGAGCTGTCTAAAATACTTGAGGATGTGTTCAAGGTGCTTACGATCTAAGAAACAGATGCACTGAGGGTTCTCATAAAAGCTACACATATCAAGATAGCATCCAGGGACTCCAGGTAGGTCCAGATGCTCTTCTGTGTAATCTATCAACCACTCCCAAAGGGTACATGAAAGAGTAGGGTTGTCCTTGTGGCAAGAGGATTTAAGAAGCTCAGCAAACTGTTTGAGTGTGTTTTCCCGCTCTTCATCCTCAGCCACAGGCCAATCGCTACACCATCCATTAACATAAACAAACACTTCCCCGCGTTTGATTCTATCCATAATCAGATTTGTTGCCGTTGCTGCATCCAGAGGCTTCCAGTCCCCATAAGAAATCATGTCAGCTAAAACCCCATCCACATACTTAGGGCGAGCACTGAAATCACCGGGTTCATATCTCTGCACATGGCTATCCAAGATGTGCATCTTGCAATCTGTAAAACAGTAGTTTACCTGAGAGCAAACGTGGCACTTCCAGCATCTCCATCGAAGTATATCAAAGATGGTTACACATTTCTGAAAATATACTTTTACTTTTCTGCCATAATGATTCTCTATATAGTCTATAAGCTTTCTAGAGTCTACTACCAAAAATTCCTTTTTGGTATTGTCATCCAAACTAGCCCAAAAGATCTTCAATCGATCAAAAGAAGGATCTTTCTTTATCAATTCCATCTGATTAGCCGTAGCTCTTGTAGCAATAACTGTCACAGCCGCATCAGGAACAGTCTCATGCAGCTTCTGTGAAGCAAGATTCATCAATTTCTGAAATTCGGCATTCAAATTTTTATAATCGTCTGATGACGGAGAAGTGCCATGAGGTAGCGTTACTGAAGATCCTCGTTTTGCTCTGAACAAAGCTTTCTCATAAAACTTGTCTACCCCAAGCTGATCACCCAACTGGATTAGCGAACGAGCATAGCCACGAACGGACCGTAGAGCGTTAGGAGACAGAAGAGTAGCCATTGAATATGCATCGACAGAAGCAAACAAGTAAACGCATTTGACGTCGGTGTTATCTGTTTTTCCTGCTTGCTGGAAGAAGATATCACCTTGCAGTTCGTGGTGAAAATAGCAAGATTCGTTGTCCCCATGATCTGAAATCGTTTTCTCTGTTAGCGACAAGGCCTTACCGTTTTTACCATTTTTGAAGAAGCCTTTGGCAAGATTGTATGCATCGTTGATATTCTTCTCTGTTCTTTGGACGTCATGTTCTTTGTTCTTCGTCATCGGAGCACAGGGAGTCAGCAATTTCTCGAGAAAGTGTGAGAATGAGAAAGAAAACAGAGGAAAAGAAAAAAAAAAGTAGTAAGCTTTTCTTGGGAGAGAGAGATGTTCTGTTTAGAGAAGAAAACTGTTGTAGGCTGAGCAACAAAAGGAGTGGTCATGTGCAAGGCACGTGATTAGTTTTGTCGTCCTCAAATGCAAAATGACCTTTCCAAGACTCATTTCGTCGAGCACTTGGCGTGCACACCAGGGTTCGAACGGTACTCTCACCACCACTCTCTCTCTCTCTCTCTCTTCTTTTCTCTAAGTACATCTCTCTGCAAACCATACCAACACACATATAGTAGAAGAAGGTATGCAATGGTATATTTCGAGTTGAGGTTATTCTCATCTTCTCTCACGCCGTTTAACAACATTTCAAAGCTTTCTTGATGTGACCAGCAAAGAAGAAGAAGTCGAGAGGACGGAAACGGAGGTGAGGACTAGAGGAAAGAGGCAAATGATCGATCATTAGACAGAGACATTTCGTTTGGTTTATGTTCAAACTATCATTCAAGTTTTGTTGATCTTTGAGGTGAATGGTTTTGCTGCTATGAGACAAAATTGTTTTGTTCATGTGAGGGAAAATAACGACTTTAATTACAATTTTTGAATGTTGGTTATAAAGTGTTAATGTGTTAAAATTACTATAATCTCTACAAATGTTAGTAGTGATATATTATGGTTATGCGAATGTAAGTAATGTCTCTCTTTAATTTTAATAATCCTACACTTAGTTTGCCGCACTTTTGCTAAAATTTAAGTATGTAACAAAAT
>NW_006238920.1:9279711-9329792 GCF_000375325.1 Capsella rubella | reverse complement strand
AAAACTGTTGACAGGATTCCTTTTATGGAAGATGTCTCTTCTTATGTTCTCGTTCATCTGAATCTCCTGCATCAACTAAATTTCTGTTTTCTTTCAACATTTTCTTCAGTTTATCCTGCCAAAAAAGAAAAAAGTGATCCTATTTAGAATTAAGAAACAATGCAACACCTACTCAGTGGTCTTTGATTTGTAAAATCCATAAGTTGAAAAAGTACCTGTAAGAACTTCTTCACAAACGGAACGACCACCAAGCGATACTCTACCTCCGATAGCTTTGGGAATACGTCTATTAGCTTTTCGTACTTAGATTCGTTCAGCAAAATCTTCGAGTCAATCAAATGGAACTGCAAAAAATCAAAAGCTAAAACTTCTTGTTTGAAATGAATATAAAGAAATTAGATGAAGAAGAAGAAGAATTAATACCTCCTTCTTTAGAGATTTTCTTAGCGTCAACATACTTTTTTTGATAACATCATTTGGGAGAGTAGTAGAGAATTTGGGTATACACTCCATATTCTCTAATGCTTCAAATCTTGGAGAGTTTTGTCCTTCAAAAACATCTCTTACAACAGTCAAGAAGAAACATTTTGTATCATCATCATCATCATCATCTTGCTTTACTACAAGCTGATTCTCACATTCCTCCAGAAGAGCAGACTCATATGTGCTCCGCTGATTAGCATTCTTCCTCTTGTCTTCTCTGCCGCAAATGGTCTCAACCTCACCCAACATCTTATCATAAGTTAGCATCTTATGTCTCTTAACATAGTAGCTTTCCTTTTTCCTATCCATGCACCGTACTATACTCAAAACTGCAAACCATAATATCTCACGATTGTGTAAGCCCTTTGCCATTTGAGACACAAATTCAGGATCAATTTCTTGGCAGTCAAGAATCCAAGAGACCATCCTATCACCCGTCCCTATCTTATCCAATTCAAGATCGATGCTTTCCTTGACCTGTGAATTTCCCCAAAGCTTATTAACTACTTTTGAAACCAAACTTGCGCGAACATCAGTTGTGAGCTGTCTAAAATACTTGAGGATGTGTTCAAGGTGCTTACGATCTAAGAAACAGATGCACTGAGGGTTCTCATAAAAGCTACACATATCAAGATAGCATCCAGGGACTCCAGGTAGGTCCAGATGCTCTTCTGTGTAATCTATCAACCACTCCCAAAGGGTACATGAAAGAGTAGGGTTGTCCTTGTGGCAAGAGGATTTAAGAAGCTCAGCAAACTGTTTGAGTGTGTTTTCCCGCTCTTCATCCTCAGCCACAGGCCAATCGCTACACCATCCATTAACATAAACAAACACTTCCCCGCGTTTGATTCTATCCATAATCAGATTTGTTGCCGTTGCTGCATCCAGAGGCTTCCAGTCCCCATAAGAAATCATGTCAGCTAAAACCCCATCCACATACTTAGGGCGAGCACTGAAATCACCGGGTTCATATCTCTGCACATGGCTATCTAAGATGTGCATCTTGCAATCTGTAAAACTGTAGTTTACCTGAGAACAAACGAGGCACATCCAGCATCTCTGATTAGCCATAGCCATGGTGGCCGGTACACATTTCTGAAAATGTTCTTTAACTTCCATCCCATGCTTATCCTGTATATAGCCTAAGAGTTGTTCAAATTCTACCACCAAAAAATCACTTTTTGTCTTGTCATCCAGCTTATCCCAAATGTTCTTCAATCGATTAAAACAAGTACTAGTACGTGTATCAGCAACAACAACACTAGTCACACTCTCATCTTCTGTTGAAACAACATGTATCAAGTCGTCGTCAAGTTTTTTCATCATCTCGTCCGTAGACTGTCCTTGAGACATTGAAAAAGCATCGAGAGAGGCAAACAAGTATAGGCGTCTGATGTCGTTGGTGATCTCTGTTTCTTCTGCTAGCTGATACAAGATATGACCTTGCAGTTCGTGGTGAACATTGCAGCATTCCTTCTTCCCATGATCTGATATCGTTTTATCAGTTATCTCCAAGGCCTTTACACCGTTACCTTCGCTCCACAAGTCCTTGGCAAGATTGTATGCATCCTCAATCTTCTTTTTTGTTTCTTTCTCACAACTGTTCGTCGAGGGACTCGGCATTTTCTCGAGAAAATTGTGGTGGTGATGAATGATAAAAAGAGAATAGAGATTGAGAGAAGATTTTATTGATTTTTAGAGATTGTGTTCTAAGCTTCGGCTGCGTCCCCTTTAAAAAAACCTAACATTATATTGAACCGGGATCAATTGTAAATTAAACCAAGACCAAATTGCATAAAAGATAGAGATGATGACGACTAAGGATCGAGAATCCTGTTAATTAGTTTCTTTGACGTCCAAAACGACTAAGTTATGTCAAACATATGCTATTTAGATACAAATCATGAACAATTATGACAAATCAAATGGTATTTCACCTTGGCTTTAATTGAAGGCGTTATGATGCAATGCTAAACTCATCAAATAGAAAGTCTGATCATCAGCTTTGTTTAAACTCTAAAGATGACCAGAATATCTACCTAAAGAATCTAACATTGCATCATCACCTTAAATTAAAGCAGAAGCTACAAAAAGAATGTATAAAGGAACATCATCTTTACACACAAACATATACAGACTAGTTTCAGTGTCCTTTCACACACAGAAACATATACAGTATATATGTGCATCTGGTTTGGTTTCAAAACAAACTACAGATTTTCAGACTAGTTTGTCTCTCGAATCCAAAGTTTTTCCGATAACATAAAAGACTGTTTTCTAGACAACTCATACTCTTACATTTTTCTCCATCTGCAAGAATGATTTCTCCAAACTTTTAGCCCTGCAGGCTGCATCAATAACATAACTCACTTCAACTTTAAAACAACAACAGCAGAACAGCAATTGTTGACATGATTTGTTTGGTTAGGTCTTTTACCTTATTTTAAAGACGACTCTTCTTCCCTTCTCGTTCAGCAGAATCTCCCGCAGCTACTGAACTACTATTTCTTTTCATCACTTTTACCAATTTATCCTGCCAGAAAACAATTAAAACTGGAATTAAGAAACAATGCAAATCCAACTGAGTGGTCTTTCATTAATAAAATCCACAAGTTGACAAACCTGTAAAAACTTCTTCACAAACGGAAGGACCACCAAGCGATACTCAACTCCCGATAGCTTTGGGAATACGTCTATTAGCTTTTCGTAATTAGATTCGTTCAGCAAAATCTTCGAGTCAATCAAAACGAACTGCAAAAAAATAATCTTCTGATCAGCCGTCACATATCAAAAAACTTGTTGAAATGAATAAAACGAAAGAAGAGGAAGAAGATTACTTTCTCTTTCAGCGATTTCCTTAGCCTCAATAGACTTTCTTTAACATCATCATTTTCGAAAGTGGTAGAGAGTCTGGATATACACTCCATATCTTCTGAAACTTCAAATCTTGGAGACTTTTGTTTTTCAAAAACATCTCTTACAACACTCAGGAAACATTTGGTATCATCATCATGCTTTACTATAAGCCCCTCACACTTCATCTGAAGCGCAAACGCATATTTTATCCGCTGATTAACATTCTTTCTAGTGTCTTCTCTGTCACAAATCGCCTCAGCCTCACCCAACATCTTCTCATAGGTTAGCATCTTATGTCGCTTACCATAATAGCTTTCACGTTTCCTAACCATGCGACGTACTATTCTCAAAGCAGCTAACCATATCTCACGATTGTGTATGCCCTTTGCAATTTGAGACACAAGTTCTTGGTCGATTTCTGGGCAGTCAAGAACCCAAGAGACCATCTTATCACCCTTAGGTATCACATCCTTATATATTCCAGTGGATTTACAATGCTCTACTGTCCCTATGTTATCAAATTCAAGCTTTTCTTCATACAGCAGTCTCTTGTCCAGAAGCAGATTATAAGTAGTTACTCCCTCAAGATCAATTCTTTCCTTGACCTGGGAATTTTCCCAGTACTGATTCACTACTTTTGAAACCAAACTTGTGCGAACATCTGTGGTAAGCTGTCTAAAATATTTGAGGATGTACTCAAGGTGCTTAAGATCTAAGAAACAGATGCACTGAGGGTTCTTAAAGAAGCTACATTGATCAAGATAGCATCGACGGACTCCAGGTAGGTCCAGATGCTCTTCTGTGTAATCTATCAACCACTCCCAAAGGGTACATGAAAGAGTACGGTTCTCCTTGGGGCAAGAAGATTTAAGAAGCTCAGCGAACTGTTTGAGTATGTTTTCCCGCTCTTCATCCTCCGCCAGAGGCCAATCGCTACACCAACCATTAACATAAACGATCTCTTCCCTGCTCTTAGTTCTATCTTTGATCAGATTTGCTGCCTTTGCTGTATCTACAGGCTTCCAATCCCCAGAAGATATCATGTCAGCCAAAACCCCATCCACATACTTAGGGCGAGCACTGAAGGCAGGTTCAAATTTGTGCACATGGCTATCCAAGATGTGCATCTTGCAATCAGTAAAACAGTAGTTAACCTGAGAACAAATGTGGCACTTCCAGAATCTCCATCGAAGATTATTGGCGATGGGTACACATTTCTGAAAATGTTCTTTAACTTTCGTCCCATGCTTATCCTGTATATAGTCTATAAGTTTTTCAAAGCCTACTACCAAAAATTCCCTTTTGGTCTTGTCATCCAACTTAACCCAAATGTTTTTCAATCGATTAAAAGATGGATCTTCCTTCCCCAGTTCTTTCTGATTAGCCATAGTACGTGTAGCAGGAACAGGCGCAGTAACAGTCTGATGCATCTTCTGTGTTGCTGCAACATGTATCAATTTCTGAAGTTCTGTCATCATCTTGTCAAAATAGCCTACCTCCGTAGAGTGTCCTTGAGGTTGGGTTATGGACAATCCCGGCTTTGCTTTAGACACATTCTCATAAAACTTGTTTACCCCAAGCTGATCACCCAACTGGATTAGCGAACGAGCATAGCCACGAAAGGACCTTAGAGAGTTAGGAGACAGAAGAGTAGCCATTGAATATGCATCGACAGAAGCAAACAAGTAAACGCATTTGACGTCGGTGTTATCTGTTTTCAGCGCTTGGCTATAGAAGATATCACCTTGCAGTTCGTGGAGACCAAAGCACTTTTCGTGATTCCCATGCTCTGAAATCGTTTTCTCGGTTATCTCCAAAGCCTTAATGCGGTTTCCCGAATTCCAGGAGTCTCTGGCGAGTTTGGCTGCATCGTCGAGCTTCTTTCTTGTTTTCCCGTCGTCACTTTTCTCTGATCTCGTCTCCATCGGGAGCTAAATTTCTCGAGAAAATGGTCTGGCTCTTCAAAGAAAATGATTAGCTTTTCTTGGGAGAGAGTAAATTTGTGTTTGCGAGATAAAACAGAGCAGAGACGTTTGATGCAACTGTTGTTGGTTGAGTTGAGCTGAGCAGAGCACCCAGAAACGGTCAGGTGCAAGGCACGTGAGAGACTGAGAAAATATTAAAGTTCACTTTTTTAAAAGGCCTCTTACGGGGACATTTCGTCGAGCACCTAGCGTGCGCTCCAGGGTTCGTAGATTAATCTGACTTTGATCGCTACTCCTCTGACCACTCTCATCTCTATGAACCTCTTCTTGCTGCACACTCAAACACACATAGTAGTACGCTATACAATGTAGGAAACACTATGGATTTCATCTCTACTGAGGAATCTCGGGTTTTTATGGTGTTGTCTTGATTTCGATCTTCTTTGGAAGATATGTACATGCGGAGGAGTAAGATAGATAAAGAGAAATGGAGAGAGTAATTACATAATATATATTCTCCACTTGTCTTTTAAATTTTTAATCAATCAAAAACTTTAGTAGATAAAATGTTGCAAAGAATTAAATATTAAGTCTCAAGAAATATGTAGAGTCTCTCTATGGATTTTCATAATTTATGAAAACATGAGAAAATGGGTTACTAGTTACTACGACTAAAGAACTAACTTGCCTAATCTGGCCAGGTTCATAATCTTGACATCGAGACTGTCATCTAGCCTAACTATACCCTCCGATCCGTCTAGACCAATGACCTTAGCTGTTGAACCACCATATTTGCCTCCAAGAATCTTCACACGTTCGCTCTTCCTCGGACTCACTAGCCTCACTTCGCTTTGTGTCGCCATTACCTTCTCGCCTCCACCTCTGTATCCAAGAGCTACTATACAGGACCCATCCTGATGACCAAAATTATAGCAAAGGAACAAGAGTCTTACATAAACAGTACTAAAGTGAAAATGTTACTCCAATCTAACATTCCTGATCTGTGTATTATATTCTTAAATGAGGACTAACCGGAAGAACATCTCGGATGACGCCAGGATTTCTACCCTCTCCAGCCTTGTGTACATTGACCAAAATACCAGGCATGAACCTTGTTTCTGCGTCCCCATCTGGTCGAGTTTAAGAATATGAGAACCAAAAGCTCTTCTTATTAATTTGAAAGAACTAAACAGGGTTTGAGAATCATAACACCAACTGTGTAAAATAAGAAACAGGCACCTATATCAGGAGACATGACATCAAGATCGGTTCCAGGTGTCATTGGTTGTTGCCCTCCGGGAGTGTTAGCTAGGTATGAAGCCGAGCTTGGTGTCATAGGACTTGGGGCATTAGCTGCATGAGAGACAATTTTGTGAGATGAAGATTCGTAGAAGCAACAAAACCGTCAAGGCATAAGTGGGATACAGAACCATTGCTTATTGGTGTTCCAGCATCACTGTAACTACTACGACTAGGAGTACTATTAGCCCATCCTGATCCAGGTGTAGCTGCGTCATATGGACTTCCAGTCTGGGAGGCAAAGGATTAAGTGAATTTCAATTAGTAATCGCCACAAATCTATGTCAGAGATGGATTCTTACATGATACTGTGAACTTGTTCCCCATGATCCCGGATTCCCATCTTCCCAGCTATCCCTGAAACATAACAACTATAGTTTGAGACACTTGCTCGAAATATTTATGGGAGCCATGTTGTCCTTATAAAAAACGTACCTATGAGGAGTCATAGGCATGTAAGGATTCCAAGCTTTACCACGCATAGGTGTCCTCATTCCATCATGGATAGGTGTAGCTGCAGTTTTACATAAACTTTTCAGCTTAGAATGAAGACAATAAAAAATGAAATAAAATAGAAACAAATGATTTGATCTTGAAACTTTGAAATAACTAAGGTAACAAACCTCCAGAATCCCGCATCGGAGTCATACAAGGACGAAGTGGAGTCCGGGAAGGATGTAGAGTAGTTTGGCTTCCCATATTATACTGAGAGGGTGTGGCTACATTATCGGTTATATCCGATATTGCTTCCCGATCAACTGTACATACAAGGAGAGTTAGAATTCATTCAACATGCAGCAACCAGTGAAGAGAAGTGAAAAACAGTGGAACTTGCCTGTCACAATCTTTGCCTCGAGTTCCACACGGACTGTCTTCTCTTTGACTTCAACTAAACGCCCCCTATATCCCTTGAAAGGCCCCAGACGAATTTTCACATAAGTACCCACCAAGAGATTGTCATCCCTTCTTTCACCCCGATGTCTCCCTCCAGCTCCAGCTCCAGCTCCAACTGCAATAAAAAAATGCATTACGCACAACCGTTTTAAACTAAATCTATTTTTCAAACTAGATCACTGATCTAACCAAAGTTGTAGTACAAGTCATACAAAGCGGAATCACTCCCTACTTTAACATCTAAAAATCAGTGGACCAGTCAAGAACAAAGAGATTAACCAAAAGAATATGAAGAAATCTGACATACCGTTGTATCCCATGTCTGCCCCTTGACATCTTCTTGGAGATGGCGGAACCTGTCCTGGTGTCTTTAAACTACCAAACTTTGAGAAGGAATCAACCTAGAGTATAACAGTAACAAAAAAAAATGAAGCGTTTGCCGAATTTAGAAAAACGATAGCCAAACATGCTAAAAGAGGCTTACAATTCTGTCTGCGCCAACAAGAACACAAGATGAACTTTTAGTGCAGATAAATCCAGTGTGTTCAAGGTTATGCCGGTCATGTATAAACAACACTCCTTTGTAGATTTTCACCACTGGACCTTGTTTACCCTATCACAAGTAAATAAATTGGTATAAGATTCGTAGATAATAATTAAAGAGTTTGTTAACCCAAAAACGACCAGGCTGCAAAGAGACTCACTTTGCTAGGACCCTCAATGACCTTGACAACATCTTTCACCGTGATGACCTTTTTGTAACGGTCTTGCGCATTGGTTTTTCTCATAATTTTGTATTTTATTTCGCTGGCTTTGACAATTGCGACCTCCGGCCTGTCAGGAACCCCTTTGAGAATCTAGAATAAACCAAAACAGAGTTACTGCAAATCTTGAAATAAACAAAAAACATTATAGGATTGACATGTTGACTAGTTGCGCTTGTATGATTGTATCCACATGAAATTGGTAAGTTACCTGGATAGCTTCACTATCAAGTTTTATGATTACTCCAAAGCTCAAGTCACTGCATCATGTAATATTAAGCTCTCATACACATAAAAAGGGTATCACTTAAAGCTGGTTGGGAAATCAACTTACCTTAGAAGCACAAGATCATGCAGTTCATGATATCCAATTTTTGTGACACCATTAGTCACTTCTTCACTCTTGACGACATGATCAGCGAAGACACGAATCTGCATACAAATATAATCCTCATGCGTTTAATTACCCTTTTCAGAAATTAACACACAACTTAAACAAAAACTGCCTTACATGTTCTTTAGTTGTATCAGACAGAATGATAAGCATATGCTGATCAACTTTGACAACCATGCCAGTTGCTCCTTCATTAATTCCAGACACAACTTTCACAAAATTTCCAGGTTCAAAGTATTTGCAAAGCTCTCTCTCATTTACAGCAAGAGGATTCTGCAACATTAGACTTTTATACTTGCTGCAATATTTGATCAGCATATATATTGTTCATGAATATATGAAGAGTTTGGAAACTTACAGGAAGACCTTTCATCTCTGATCTGATAAGAACATTCTCTTCATCTACTTTCTCAATCCAACCCTTTAAGTTTTTTAGATCACCCTTGATAACGATAACCGCATCACCTTTCATGAAATGACCCTTCTTTCTATTTGCAAATAAAGTTGACAGATCAGCAAAGTCGATCTCCCCATTTTCACTTGATCTCTTGAATCTTTCAAGTTCATCGACAGTTGGTGTAATATTCTGAGCAACAATCGACTTTGTTGATACTTTCTTGTAGAGAAACCCATCTTTGAAAAGCATATTATCTATATTTTCAAAGTAGTCACCAGTCATTGTATCACGCCGGTGCTCAACACGTATGTGAAGTTCCCTAAATTCCCGTTACAAATATTGACAAATTCATAAATCATAACCCAAAAGCACAATAATTGCATATAAAATGCAGGAACTAGTTTCACACTTTCACTAGAAAGCTGCGACAGTACCTTGCCTCATCAATGTTCATGAAACGTGGAGGTGGAGCAAAATCTTTCTTCTTGACATTCTCTCTTCCCTCCTACATATACCCAAACCCAAGTAAGATGTGCCACAAAAATCTTATAGTTTAGAAGCAGGACGCTCATCTTAACAGACAGAGTTTAAACGTAACAAGTATTATTCACAATACCAGCATTTGTCACACTTTAAAACATTGAAAAGGTTCTATACCAGCTTATTGGCTAGAGCCTGCAGATCAATTCTTGGTATCAATTTGACTGTGACCCTCTTACGCACATTATCAACATCAACTACCTGTAGCAAAACATACCTTTCAGCAAGGTTCAAAGAAGCCTAAACACTTACAAACACACATGAAAAATGGATGTTACCTGAGCTAGATCACCCTTATATATCCCGAGTTTCATTCTAACCCACGTATCCCGGGATAGATCGATTGCTTTACTTTCAACAGCAAGAACATCAGTCATTTCTTTTATGGGGACAAGTAAAATCTTATGATAAGCAAAAATATTCCGCATTCCTTTGATAGCCTACACCACAAGAACAAGAATCAACATAAGACATCATCAAACAATAGTCAGAACATCTCAAAAGAATAAAAAATTATGCAACAGGGAAGAACCATCAAATACCTCTTTCACGTGAGCTTCCTTATCCGCTTCAATATAAATGTAGTTCTGAAGATGATCAAGAGCAATAGCAGATCTGATCTTGAACTCTGATTCTCTATCTATGATTTTTTGCATAAGACAAACAGCAACTTCTCTCTCACGGCCAATCTATATATAATGATGAATGGGACACATGAACAAAAAAAAAAAAAAGAAGAATCCAAGTGAAACAGAGAAGAAGAAGAACGAAATCATACCGCACATTTCACCAGCCACAATTTTGGGTCACGAACAGATGGCAAAAGAGCTTGTTGATCAACTTCGTTAACCTCTTCGAGCTCATAATCATCCTGTGCATGCATCCTAGATAACCTTGCTATATATCTCTTCTCAAAGTCGTCGACATCTTCTTCATGATCAGGATTAAACCTCCGTTGGTAAAATTGCCTACGATCATCAGCATCCTCAGTGGGAAGGTCAGTTTCACCACTTACAATAAATTCTGAAATTCAAGGAGACGAGTTTTGTGAATTTTTTATTCTAGCTCTCACAAATCCATAGAACAAGCCAAAAAAAAAAAAAAAAAAAAAAAACAGGATCTTCCAATTCAAATCAAGAAATCAATTTTCATAAAAGTCCCCAGCTTTACTTACCATTATCCTCTACCTCTATATCATTATCGTCGTCTTCGACATCGTCATCGACCTCGACCTCCCAGTCTATAAACGCGGAACCCGAAGTCTTCTTTTTACTCCCTCCCCGACGACCATCGGAACCAGAATTTGATCTTCCCCTTTTCTTCCCTGAGCTTCCCTTGCGGCTACTTCTGGGCTCATATTCTTCTTCCTCCTCCTCCGAATCATCGTCAGAGGTATAATCTTCGTCTTCGTAGTGATCATCATCAGACATGGCTCGGTTGCAGAAACTTAGGGTTCGGATTAGAAAATACCCAAATCCGCAAAACCGCGATATCTCTACGCTCTTACTCAGAGAAGAAACCCTAGAAACCTAAAGAATCGAAAGGTGGCAACTCACTTTTGGATTTCTCGCTAAATCGCAACTTCCTAGTATCAAAATCGTTACTCTGCCCGCTTAAGTGCATTGTTGTGTTCTTATATATACAAAATCAAATATTTTGGTATTCCCATTTTGCCCTTTCTGTTATTTGGCCGACTTAACTTTATTTGTGGTTCACTAAGCATAACTATTCCGGTTTACCAAATTATTCTAACCACATTTATAATTCAATTCGAACCAAATTAATAACTTTCTTCAACGGTTGAACCAATAACTACTAACAACAATTAATATCCTCCTAAATTCCTAATTAACAAAACAATGGTCGAGACAAAAGCTTAGATAAACAAGCCAATTCTGATATGGTTTTGTACTAAGACACTAAAGAAACGAATCTACCACGGCTATGGATTGTATGTTTGTTTATTGATCAAACAACGGACCAAATACAAATCTTGCTGCACACATAATAATATTATAAGATCCAAAACTCATGCACAAACCACTAATCTGATTTAACATATGATTTAGAGTATCCAAGAAAAAGAAAGAACGATATTGAAAACGTTGGTGCAAGAGAATTACCGGGCAAATCTCCTTTGGCAGAGAGCTCATCACCACAGACATTTATGCATTATGCAAGAATGGGAGTGTAATAGATATCTGCCAAGGGTGATCTTGCCCTGTAATGCATTTACACCTTATCTTTCATCTCCATCTCTAACTACTAAAATAAATAGGTTTGTAATTGGTGTTTATATACAACATTGCAATAAGCATATTCAGTGGTACAATCCTTCCCGATCGATGCAAGAATAAAATCTCTCTCCCTTACGTACGTATAATTTAATCTCCTAAGGAATAATCCTCTCTAGCTATGCCCCTCCGAGATTTTACGGTCATGCATTATCTCTTGAGTATTCTTATATTCGAGTCACACCGAGTTTTGTTCTACTTTACTTGATTACTATAAGTTTTAACTACATAATATTTAAACAGTTAAAGATATTACAAAAGATGATTAAAACTTCAGAATTAATTAATCTTTTGACTTGCCAAAAAGTTTGACATTGACAACTTGTAAAGGTTTATACTCTAAAAAAAATGGAAGATCCATGGTATTGTCCTCTCCATGTTTTTATTTTGAACAAACATCACAAACTATTGTTTCCTCTCTTTTTTGTGCAATGTTAAGTTTATTTACTTGATGTAAGTGAAAAGGGTTTATATTTTCACCCACTAGGATGAGGAAAAGGCTCACAAAATTAAATTGGCTTGAAATTATAAGGGTTTTAATCATTTTCCACCTCTTCCTCTTCTAATTACTTTAGGTTGTTTACTAGTAGTTGTAGCTTGTATATTGGAAGTAGAGTTTTCGGTTAATCATGCCACCATCATCCATTGCAAACGCTCAAGCAAATGAAACTTTTGAGTTAAAGCGATTTGAAATATAATAAAATACACTTGTGCAACCACAAACACATAGTGCTTGTGAGCGACTGCAAATGAACAAATCAACCTCTACGTGGTCGGTCGGTCCATTTGTATATTGTGTAGTTATATAGTTACAAATTTTTCTCTTATTCATGGAAAATAGTTAAACTTTAGAGAAGGTTAAAGTACGAATATTGTTGTCATTATATAAAAGTTAAGTCAACTTTACTACTGTGGTATAGAGTCTTATTTTAATTTAAACTGGCCAATTAGTGTGTAGAATATAAATTCGAACAGTGCTTTGTCTTTTTCAAACGGTCATGCATGCATATGCATATATCCTATTCTTGTAGCACCTTTTGAGATTTTGATTTAGCTTGAAAAGGCCAAAGATCATAGTTATATGCTCTGACAGCGCATATTCAGTAAGTATATCCAACTACAACAAAACATTAGCTTGCATGCTATTGTACTTGACAATTAGCTATTTGACAATGCGCGCATACATATAATTATAATTAATTAAATTGGCTCTAGATTAGCATAATAATAACCACAAGAGAGATGTCGCGAATGAGGGGATATGGCCAAATGTATAGTTCGAAAAATCTGTCGTAGAAACATGTTAGATTTCTAAGTATTTTATGGTGATAATCGTTAACCGCTAAATCTCTCTAACTTGAGTTTTGAACTTGAATTAAGCTTTCATTGCCTAAGTGTGTGAATTAATTAAATCCTCTATCGAAGAGATAAGGTTCGAACCAAATTACAAAAGATTTGTTTCTGAAGAGACTCTAAATAAAATAAAATCATCAACATTTCTCAAACCTTAACTATATGATAGTGCATGTCAAATAACACTATCGAATTAAAAATATTGTATAGTAGACTGGACAATGGAAAATTGAATAACAGTAGAGAAGAATTGCGAGGCAAATCTCCTTTGGCAGAGGATGATGATGATGAATAAACTATAAAGAGTCATCAAATTCTCCTGCCAATAGAGGATTCGCCCTGTAATGCTTTCTACCAAGAAATCATCTTTGTACATACTTCGCTCTCTCACTTGATGGCTTCAAAGGAAACAAACTCAAATTCTGTAATGTATATATAACCCTCAATGTAGAGAGCATATGCTATGGAACAATTTCCTCTCAAAACTTGGTATACCATTTACTAGCAATGTATTCGCAAGACTTGAAAAAACAAAAGCTTGGTATATCAAGAAAAAAAAGGTTAATTGATGAAATCAGAAGCATGAGGACCGCATGATGAGAGGGCTTTAGGATTACACTAGACACATATGCTCTCTATGAAACATGGGATGTGCCAGAGAATATGCTTTCCTATACGCATTCACTATATAGAAACACACTTTCATCAACTATATAAATATGTACTTTGCTAGTCCAACTTATAATAACTCAAGATGCATGTGTGCAAAAAAAAAAAATCAAGAAACATATGAAATTGTATTGAAGGTACATGTTTGTGAAGACAGAGAAATAATGTATGGTTGGATTACTGGGCGAATACTCCCATGGCAGATGACTTTGGCATTGGTAGAGTCTAGAGATGCAAAGCAAAATGCTCTCTGCCAAAGGAGATTTGCCCCGCAATTCATCCCATGCAAAATCTTTTCATCATCTCTATGCAAGTTTTGTTTATTTTTCTTGGCCATACCATGCGCGCGAGGTCTATGTTGGTGAGTGTCTCTCAAAAGTATTATGCATTACTTTAAATGTTTATTATATGTTATGAACTGATGATAATGTCTTAATTTCCCTCTTTTATACAAATATTTTTTTTATCCTTTTTTCAGAACATATAAATAAGTATGTTTTTTCATTTGAACATGAAATTTCACGTGTCTTCAATCCTAGTAAAAATGAGAGAAGGCATGAGTAGTCACGTGATTAGATGCATCATGCAAGGCAAGCTCTCTACAATTCTTCCCGGGTTTGCAAATGGTTATCGGAGAATAGCACAATCGTTGACTAAGATTCTTAAAATGGTACTACGACAATCTTCTTTCATCACTGTTCTTACGAATTTTTGTCAAGCAAGCTTTGAGTTCCCCATAGATTTGTCATCCTTTATCATTTTATAGGTTTGGAGTTGGACAAACGAAATTGATGTTTATGGTAACATTAACCATGATATCTTTACTAGCCCAATGGGCAATATAAAAGCTTGTCTATGTTTGTATGTAAGGCCTATATAATTAGATCTACCATATTGGCCCCAAAATAAGGGCGTGTGAAGAGGCCATGATGATGGATGAAATTGCCCTTTCTTTCAGAGATGGATGCAAAAACAGGTCTCACGAAGTGGTTTTGTTCTATCATAGTAAGACTCAAAACTCTCAAATGTTTACTTGTTAACTTCTGAATCAGAGTTGATCTAAGAATATAGATTCTATCTATCATCTCATTTCCATATAGTCTAGAGTCAGAATCGAATAATAAAATTACTAGCAGATCATGTACTACTCTTATTCGATCAAGTGTTTTGGTAGTAACCATTAATCTTTTTGAAAAACCAATGAAGCAAAATGATAGTGAGCAGAAAAACCATGAAGATGCAGCAAGATTGTCCTCTTCCACGTCTTCTTCTCTCATCCATTGTATTGTCCCTTTCGCCGCCCCAATCCTCCATCAACCTTACTGTAACATTCTTCGCTGTGCAACCGCATATTTCACATACACTGCCAGGAACAAAACAAAAAGACCGAAAATTTATTATCTTTGAATGAATATTGTACATTAGTCCAGTTCATGGATCAAATCCATACCCTTAGAAAGCTAGTAACACTCGAGGAGAAAATTGAATTCATTACCTGTTCCCTCTTAACTTGAACCAAGCTTCTGCGCAATGCAAATGTGCAAGGCCAAGCTCGTTTTTGCATTTGCAACCAATCTCAATCAAGTCCGGACTTACTGACTTATTATCACCACTAGTGCCCCCCTCAGGTGATTGATCAGAACCAAAATGACAAATCCTGCAGATTCTCTCTCCTTCATCGCTCAAATCAATTGTGTGGAACTCCTTGGCCTTTGCTTTTGAAGTATCATTCTCTGCCTCGTTGCAGCTTACAGCGGTAACATTATCCACAACTTCCTCATGAACAGCAAGAGCTGAAATGTTACTACTACTGTAGCTAACACCATCTTTGGCCACTCTAGAATCATTTTCTCCTCCCTGTTGCAATTTACCCACATCTGCTGCTTCAATCAACACCTTCTTTGTGACAGAGTCACTGGTCTGACCCTGTACATCAGCCTCAAGCACAACATCACTCGAATTCTCAGAAACACTGATAGATTTCGAACAACTTTTGGAGTCCATTTTAACACTCATATATACCCCAGACGAGAAGGGTTTTGATTCAAGTTCCTACAAAGTCCGAGATCCATTAAACCCATCTTAGTATGATTGCATCAGACAAAGAGCAAACATAAATAACATTCCAATAATTGAAAGCCCTATGAGAAACTTAAGTAACTGGTAAATGAAGTTGGAAAGACATAAAAAATCATACCTTACCCAGAATCCAGATCCACCTCAAAAGAGCTCTGGCACAAATAAAGCTACGAACTTTAAGGTTTAGGCAGCGTCAGAGAATCTGGGGAACAAACAAATCTTAAAATTACAAAAAAAAAAAAAAAGGTTTCTTTTTCAGCTTTTTAGGCCTCAGATCTCTCAACAACTGGAGAAATCAATCAGCTTATCATGGCCTCTGGGAAACGTACTGCTCTCTCGTGGCTACAGTTACCTGCAAAAATATCTTAATCAGCTCTGCTCTCTCTCGATTGCAAAGCAAAATTCCTCTTTTTTTTCAATTACTTTAAACTCTCACTTTACGTTTCAATTTTGTCTTTCTATAAAACTCTTTGTTCCACTTCAGGCAGTAAAACTAAAACCCATTTGTATAGAATTAATATGAAAGTACCTTTCTTTGGGTAATAATGGAAGCTAACAGAAGAAAGTTTGGTGAAGATGAGAACAACTAGTATCAACTCTAATTCAAACCAATTTATTAAATATTCCCTTTTTAAGTTATAACATTTATATATTGATCATACAAAAATTAGGAATAAAGTATATACAATGTTAGAATAAATGGTTATTTAGCTAGATTGATAAAAATTCTTTCAATATTGGCAAAACATAAATCAAGCTGTAATTTTTGCAGAAGAATGTGGATTGTAAAACAATCATGTGTCAGAAAATATTAACATCTTATAGAGATATTTTGTAAATTTTAAAGTCTATACTCTTCTTTTTAATGTTGACTAATTTCTTTCATTTAGTTCATATCAATAAATCAAATTTATAGAACAAACAAACTTATATCAATCATTTAGTCATTGACATGTTTTGTATATAATATCTTTGAATATCAAAGTAACTAATATTTGTCTAATGTTTGAATTGTAATAAATATAAATAATAAGCTTATATATATATATATATTTATATGATAAAACATAAATGAAATAAAAAGGAACAAAATCATAGACTTGATATATTTATATTTGTAAGTATATAAATAATCTTAGGAAAAGTAAGAAATCTAGTTAAATGAAATAATATATCTATTATATAAGATCAATATAATTTTATTGTTTTGTTAATAAAAACTTACTATATATTATATAAGTATGCATTTGAATTATTGGTGGTTGTTTTCCAAACAAAAAAAAAAATACAGTAATTCTTGTTGGCCAAATAAAGGTGAACCTACAAAACAGGTAAACCCCATTAAAAGTCCTGAAACATAAAAACTTATCTAGGCAAAAAAAAAAAAAAAAGAAGCAAAAGTGATTGAATCAGTAATAAATGGTGTAGATTGGGAGACACATTTTGGCAGCAAGCTTTAAAGTCTCTAAATGATATTAACCACCCAAAGCCAAATTAGTCTCAGAATAAGAGGATTGCGTAGGAAGTGTTTGATTGTGAAATGATCCAAAATTTGTATTATCTTTTATGCTGATCCTAATGAAGTGGTTGTGATCCAATAGAAAGAAAAAAAAAGAATGATTCTTATAGATTAAATAAAAATTGGGTGATGATAAGTCACACACAAATAAAACAATTCTGAGTACAAGTAAAACAATCTATGAAGGAGGGAAGAAACGGTTGAGGTTGAAAGGGAGAGTGTAGAACTCCTCATTCCTGCTATCTCCTTTGAAAGTTCTGAACTTTGCCCACCAAGGCAACCCTCTGTCTCTCGCGGTATCTTTATAATCCAGAGTGTTGTCCAAGAACACTGCCACCATCAACGCGACCATAGGTGAAGACGAGAAGATTGTGTTCAAGAAATCATTGAACCAACCAGCATTGGTGTGAGCTGGACCATGTAACGCTTGCATGGTGAAGTCTCTGAAGTATTCTGGGATTGATAGTCCTAAGAATAGAGACACACCGACGATGAAGAGATTCCTCAGGGAGTTCATGTTTGTGAACTGCAGAAAAGAGAGTCCAACGGAAGCAACAAGACCAAACAAGACGCAGTACACAGCTGCAAATATCGTGAAAGGTATTGAAGCGAACAGTGCTCCAAATTTGCCTAGCATTGAGAAGAATATCATGAACCCTGCTGAGATTTGGATCACTCTGCGGCTTCCAACTCGGGTACTTCCTAGTAATCCAATGTTCTCTCTGCATAATTTGTAACAATCAAGAAAGCCATGAGATTATCATTGGATTAGTTAGTCCAACTAGTGAAGAAAATGGTATGAAAACATTCAATACTTCCACTTACACAGATACACTTGAACCACTTAGTGTTCCAAATAAACCGTTTAAGAGGATCCCAATGCCTTGCCAGCCAATTCCACGGCTCAGAACATGAGGTGGAGGCGGCGTGGCACTCGCCAGTCTTGCAGCGGCTTTGAAAGCTCCAGTTGACTAATCACAATTCAAAAGATTCTTCTTTTAGGACATCCACATTCATAAGAGGCATTCTATGTTGTGACTAGAGTACTAATCTTGATTCAGAGGTACATTACCTCAATAAGTGAGACAAAAACAGCGGCCATCATAGCAAAAGCATGACCAGCATCAAAGCTAGGTGCTCCCCATTGAAGTGGATAAGGAATCTTGATCCTGATACAAGTCAAGAGAAGCATAAATATATGAGACACTAACAACTATTAGATGTTCTTTATTATACACATCCTAGAGAATGTAAACTAACCAAGGAGCAGAAGAAATGAGGTTAGACATATCGGTTCTGCAGTTTACTTGTGTCTGGTGTGGTCGGTGTTTGTAAGCCCCACTGGCTGTCAAGAGATGTGCGTAAGCCCACACTATGATAAGCGCTATAATAAAAGCAAACCTCTCCACTACTGGGAATTGTCTGAACTGAAAGTTCTTCAGATACTGCACAACAACATAGAGATTATAATATCAGTTAGCTGAAGCATACTCAGAAATGTATTTGGAATTGGATACCATAGGAAAATAACCTGAGAGAAGATGACAAAGAGGATAAGCATGGGGATCCCTATCTCAACACAATTACCAACCTGCAAAGAACAAATACTATAAGATAAGAATGAAAGAGATGATTTTTGAATGTTTAAAGAGAGCAATCACAGTAATGTACCACTGGGAATCCTCTATTGAAGAGTCCAAAACCAGTTAAAGCAATCACAGGAACCATACCAACAGGACTAAAGAATCTGCAATAAAGTAAGATGAAAAACCATTAAAGTATATACCTTTATAGGACAACAAGCACTGAAGTATGTATGTAGTACCTTGAACAGATTCCCCACATCTGGCTGAAACCAAGGATGATTTGAACGCTGGATGCAACTATGATTGCGCCTTGTACTGCTCTCATTGTACTTAGAAATCTCTACATAAATTTCAGATTCAAATTAGTATGGAGTGAGGATCTTCAGAATACTATTCCAAGAGAAGAACAAACGTACCATTTGTGGATCTTCGATACGGGTCAAAGAAGAGTCTTTGATGATTGAAATGATCGGAACCATGAATGCATAAGAGCCTCCGATCACAGCTGGAAGACGAGTTCCAAATAATGTTTGAAGGAGAGTGTTAACACCTTGAAGGAACAGTAGTGTCTGAACAACTCTCACTTTATCACCCTAATCAACGGAAAGGAACAACAATCTCAGTCAGACAAAGCATAACTCACTCACATAGAGATTCTTTGGATTAAGAAACAACATAGCTCACATCATCTCCACCCATCATAGGAACAAGAATTGAAGGTATCATCACTGCAGTTCCTAAAGCCAAAATGTAATGCTCGAAACCTAGAGCTATGGCTTCTCCTGCAAGAACATCATCATCAGGAAAGTGGAAAGCCAATCAATCGATTACAGAGAAATGTTTTCAAGGGTCGTACCCCATGGCGGGTTTGAGTCAATACAGTACTCTAAACCCTGAAGCTGATCCATTGGTGGATGGCTTATCTCCTCTGGCTTTACAGGATCCATGACTCTTCAGAGTACCAATGTATTCAAAAGTCTTTTTTTTTCTTGATCAACAACAATCTTCTACTTATGAGCTCAAGAATCAGCTAAAGAATCAGGAAAACTGAAAGGAACAGATTGAATCAAAGAAATGACTGAGAAAACAAGAACTTTGGTTGATTTAAAATCAGAAAGAAAAGAAAAGTTGTGTGAAAGATTAAAAAAGAAAGAAAGAGACAAGGCAAAGTGAAAAAGCTACTCTTTTTCGAAGTTGCAGCTGAGTTAGAAGAGAGCTTTTTGGTAGTGGTGGAGATGGTGATAGCTATGGAATTTTATTACATATATATATATGAAATGGGACAGTGAAAGGTTGAGAAAAAAGGACCGTTAGAGATTTTTAGTGAGGAGGTACCGGAAATGCCCCTTAAGGAACTGCCAAAACTGAATACTACCGTTACACTGTTTTCGCTGGTAAAAAAATATGCTTTTTCTCAACTTTACACATCAGAATCAGAGAGAGTCACAGACTCTTTTAATGCATTAGTTACGTTTCTGCAGTGCATGTCTTCTTCTCGTCCTTCAAGCTTCTTGAATTTTGTTAAGTCTTTAATTAAAGGGCACAAAAAATAATGACCAAGGAATCATAACCAGTGTTGCCAAGTGTTTGTTTGGATTTATCACCAAAATATGTTTTTAATATCATTAGATTTTTTCTTATTGACAAATCAAAACTGTAAAAAGTTAACTCTTACTTTAAAAGTTTTTAGAGTATTTGCACTATATGGTTATAAAGATGGTAACATTAACAATAACTTTAATTTCTTTATTCAAGCTTACAATCAAATTTACTTAAAGCTTCACAATAATCAACTCAGTTTCATGTGTTAAACCATTTGGTATATTTGTTTCCCTCCGACCAATCTACCTAGTACATGTGTATGACTCATTCTCAAGTTTTTGGCCATACAAAAGTCAAGAAACAAAAAAAAGGTTAGGAATAATATACTTGATGGATGGATTAAAGAAGACGACTTGACCATGATGAGAACAAACCGAAGTTTAAAAAAAAAAAAGGTAAAAGAAAACGTTATGATGATTGTATGATAATGATGTGTTCATGAGAAAAAAAAAATGAACCAATCACTAAACATATCTTTTGCTTTCCTTTCTCTTCTTTATATTTCACTTTGAACTTTTGTTTTTAATTAAAAAATTTATCTTGGGTCCTGAATCATAATGACATTTAGGAAAAATAAAATAATAACATGGAGCCATGAGTCAGGAGATGGGTCCAAAACACTGAAACAGTGAAGATGAAACTGGGACACCCACGTGCGACCCACAAAGAAGGTCCACAAAATGGGTCATTTGGGATTCAAGACATAAACAATACAAACTTCACAAATGCTTTTTTGTTAACAAGACACACCTCTCTGGTCTCTTTCACCTGTTGACTGCTTACAAGACCCAAAACGGTGACGCTGCGGTGACTGTGATAGATTAGTAAAAGGGATTGATTTGCTCTACATCTATTTTTTCGTCTTCTTCTCGCCTTTGTTTGTTACGGTGTTACCTGTTGCTTCTATTATTCAAATGTTACACATGCTTGTTATAGATATGGCTTACAAGTTCACAAGCTGGCTTTAAGGTTGTCATGTCACCCTCTATATATACCTGATTAAGGTAAACGACATAGAAATAAAAAACTTGATCATGCAAGAATCTATCTCTCAACCGATCTCCGGTTCTTCATCTCCCAATACAGCACCTAGCATGAAAGCAAGTATTAGAGATGAAAGACAAATATTAGTAATGTGTTTCTCACTTATTCTCCACCAAACACACATACGCATCACATGTGTATACAAGTAACCATCCAGAGAATGCAATCACAAGAGTTAACATCAATGAAACAAAACACACAGTTCTGAGTTGGATTGGCAAAAGAGAATCGAAACGAACCTGAACGACAAGTGCAGGAGGATCTCAGCGACTCTGACGAACGGGAGACGCCGGAAGACAGACGAAGAGAATCGCCGTCGCCGAGATTTTTTTGAGGTTTGGCGTTAATCTGGTTACTCTAATATTTTGATAAAGAGGCCAAATCTGGACCGTTGATTAAGAGAGAGATTAGGATATCGGTGACCAACTAATCCTCGATATTTTTGGGTTCACCACTTTTTATTCACCCTTTTTTTATTAGCCAATCAAAATATATTTTGATATTATATTTTAAAATAAATCAGAATTCAAAGTTGAAAATAAATCAAACTAAAGAAACCAAATACTGTATGTTTTTTATGTTTTTCGGTTTGAGTATTCATTTAATTGGATAACTAAAAGAAAAGAAGGTGAATAAGATTAGTCTTTGTTAGTGTTTGATACTACTATATATGAAGAGATTTATCGATGGTAATTGGTAAACCAAATTTTTCGGTTAATAACACTGTTGTGATCAATGGGTTATGTAGAAGTGTAGAAGTAGAACAATGTGCTGAAGTCCACTTGGATTAATATTTTGGAACCTCAAAGTGCATGCATGCATCAAGAAGCCTGGCCCTGGGATTCTGTATTACTAATTCCTTTCCTATTTACACTATTGCAAAATTCCTTAATCCTCATGACTCGGATACAGATCATTGTGTTTGTGTGCAGTGACTCAAACAATTCATTGACCTGCTCTCTAAAAGACATCATTCTTTAATCTTGACCAACAATGAAACCAACTTAAATTTTCATTTCACGTTCTGCTTTTAGGCTTCTTATTTCTTACAGATTTTGAATACTTCCTTTTTAGATAATTTAATGTACATATATTAACGTAATATATAAAAGATAAGCATTATCCAAACAGGCAAACATAAATGTTATATCTATCTCTTTTTCTTACCAAAAAAATAAAAAAAAATGTGATATCTTTACGTGGTCTTCACATCGTTCTTACATCCTTATATATGATGGTTTTTCATTAGTTTATGTATTTCTTGATTATTAAAATACTAATAACAAAAGATACGAAATAAGATAAAATTTCGTCGTGCTTGCATTTTAGCATAAGGTTTTTTGGAAATATTTCCAGGTATAACTTTTTGTAGTGAGAGTAGATATGCATAAAAAGCATGATTAATATAATTTCGCAATACTGAATCAATTAATTAATGATTTTTTATTTTTTTTAACAACTCATGTGACATGTAAACAAAATCTCCTACGAAAGGCAATGAAGAGACTGTTAACTCTTTTTTTTAAGAAAAACAGTTTACTCGTCATAATTGTCGTTTTAACTTTTAAGTGTTATACACATATTAAGAGACTGTTAGAATTCTATTATATATTTTTAATAGAAATTTAAATTACAAAACATACAATATATATTATTAATCTAATACAGTACATAATTTTATTTCTCGAAATCCAAATTAAAATACATATTATAGAGAGATAAAACTAAAACATACTGAAATAAATTAAGATTGTACATGAAGTAGCTAGCTAGGCCTATTGTGAACCAACAATGAGACATCAAAGCCATGAAACGACGGTAGTTAATTTAGTTATGCACTCCAAGATTAGCCAACTCGAAACCCAAATCAAAACAATTTCAGAACGAAGTTTCGGGATATAATTTTGCATTAGCGATTTAGCCAACTCCAAGTATAGAAAACGCGGTTTGGAAATTGGAAGTATGATGAATACGATGGCTCTTTTTCTGAGTGTCTTTGAAGGTTTTTGGTTTTTGGTCGGCTACGTGAAGTCCACAACTTACACAGTAAGCACCGACTCAGCTTTAACACGTGGTTCCCACAAATACCACTCTATCTATATATACTCACTTATCAGATAAAACCTAATAAGAGGCAAAATAAACAAATGTGTGACGACATCTACACGAATCATGATCTGCTTATCAATCAACCTCATTGGTGGCGTTGATAAGTCAACTCTAATATCTGTCCCTTAAGAATATTAAATGCATTATTAAAACAAAATTTGACTTTGCGTATTGGATAAAACCCGTCCAACGTGTTATTCTGCTGGCAAAAATTAATGGATTAGGATAAAAACTTTTCAACAACAAACAATTTAAAACAATGAATAAGATGCCTTTTCAGCTTATCGAACATAGAATAATGTAAGAATCTCCACTCGAAAACTGTTATAAAACGAACACGAAAAGGCCAAGTTCAAGACATCATCACAACCTAGCCAAACACAACCCCCACCATATCTTATTTTCGTCCGTTTCTTCTTCTTGTTTCGGTTCGTTCTTTTGCCGGTAAGATCGTGTCGGAAATCAAGTAACAGATACAAGTCTTAGCTAACCCACGGATGGCTCAAGTCTTGTCTCCACCGATGGCTATCACCGGCCCGACGCCGCTACAGTTCATGGCGGGTCTTCTTGGTCGAATCGTTACTAAAGACACGAGCAAAGAGATCGGTACGCCAGAGAGCCCGAAGAGTCCACGGACCCCTCAAGGCTCTGTTCTCATGGATAAGTATGAGCTAGGAAAGCTTCTTGGCCACGGAAGCTTCGCTAAGGTTTATTTAGCACGGAACATTAAATCCGGCGAGGACGTCGCCATCAAAGTCATTGACAAGGAGAAGATCGTGAAGAGTGGATTGGCTGGTCATATAAAAAGGGAGATCTCGATCCTCCGCCGTGTCCGCCACCCTTACATTGTCCACCTCCTTGAGGTCATGGCTACGAAGACAAAGATTTACATCGTGATGGAGTACGTACGAGGCGGAGAACTTTACAATACGGTGGCTAGAGGACGGCTTCGAGAAGGAACTGCTCGGAGGTATTTCCAGCAGTTGATCTCATCTGTCGCTTTCTGCCACAGCCGCGGTGTTTACCACCGCGATCTCAAGCTTGAGAATCTGCTTTTGGACGATAAGGGGAACGTTAAGGTCTCTGACTTTGGGCTCAGCGTTGTCTCAGAGCAGCTGAGGCAAGACGGAATCTGTCAAACTTTTTGCGGGACACCAGCTTATTTGGCGCCTGAGGTTTTGACAGGGAAAGGTTATGATGCTGCCAAAGCCGATATTTGGTCTTGTGGAGTGATCTTGTTTGTGCTGATGGCTGGTTATCTTCCGTTTGATGACAAGAACATATTGGTTATGTACAAGAAGATCTATAAAGGGCAGTTCAAGTGTCCTAAATGGTTTGCTCCTGAGCTTGCAAGGCTTGTGACCAGGATGCTAGACACGAATCCGAATACCCGAATCACAATATCCGAGATCATGAGGCATAGATGGTTCAAGAAAGGTTACAAGCATGTCAAATTCTACATTGAAAACGATAAGTTATGCAGGGAGGATGAAGACAATGATGGAGACGATTCATCATCATTGTCATCAGGCCGATCATCGACTGCTTCAGAAGGAGACCTGGAGTTTGATATTAGAAGGGTTGATTCAATGCCGAGACCCGCGAGTCTTAACGCATTTGACATTATATCGTTCTCTTCGGCTTTTGATCTTTCGGGTTTGTTTGAAGAAGGTGGACAAGGAGCAAGGTTTGTATCTGCTGCTCCAGTCACAAAGATCATATCGAAGTTGGAAGAGATTGCGAAAATGGTAAACTTTACGGTGAGGAAGAAGGATTGGAGCGTGAGGCTAGAAGGTTGTAGAGAAGGTGCTAAAGGACCGTTGACTATTAAAATTGAAATCTTTGACCTGACGCCATCTCTTGTGGTGGTTGAGGTGAAGAAGAAAGGAGGGAATATAGAAGAGTATGAGGAGTTTTGCAACAAGGAACTTAGACCACAGCTGGAGAAACTGATGCATTACCAAGTAGATGAAGTTGAAGAAGCAATGTGTCTGCCACCTGAAAGTGAACAGTGACGATATTAAAAAAATACAGGAAGGTCGAGAGAAGAAGACATAACAAGAGAAGGTATCATAGAACGAGACTATTAACATTCTTTGTCACTATACCATTTAATTTAATTTGTTATGTGTATATATATGAAAGTGAGAGTTGTAATGGGAGTGATAGGAAGATCAGAGAAGAAAAGAGATTAAGAGTGAGATCTAAGGCAGTTAGACGGTTTTTGCTGGCGATTACAAGGCTAGTTTTTCGTTTATTGCTAATATGTTGTACATGTATCTCTAAAAAAAGAGACAAGCTTAATGATAATTCTTTCTCGGCCTTCCCCTATTACACTGTCTTGTTCATCCTAAGATTACTCATTTCTATGCTTCATCTCAGAAAGACTATATGGTAAACTGAAATGTGTAAACGTTACCTGTAGACTTTGCTGTCCTGTAGTCTTGGTGAACTTTTATTATTAGTTGAAGCACCTGAATGGAAACACTTAGTTTGGAAAACCTCGAACAATTAATTGATAGAAATATGAACATAGCATTTACTGGGAACAAATCTTCTTCTTATTAGCTAAGGAGGCAACACACATATATGGAAGTATAGCTACACATGTAAATCAATCTGAGGGATTACGGGTTAAGTGTTCTAAGGGTCATAAAAGAAACTCGGTTTCTTACGCCTAATGAAGTTGTAATCAAGCTGAATCAAATCCAACCTGACGATCCATTCCAGGGGGTCAGATCTTGGGAAGCTTTGAACCGTTAAGTTGTGGATTGACAAGGTGAACGAGCAACCAGTTCCTGCAAAACATATAGATAAGATCAAAGGCTGATCAGCATTCTCGCCTTATTGTGTTTCTTTATCTCCCAGGGAAAACTTTAGATGCTTACTTCAGAATAGCGTATATGATCTCTGTGCGTATAAGAAGTCTTGACAATAGTTTCCCACTTGGTAACACTTGTGGAGTTTTCTTCGATGTTCTTTTTTTGGGGATGAAACAGAGATCTCCGTGAAGGGATCTTCGAGCTTATTGAAGGCAGACTACTGAAAAGCCAAGAATCAGAAGGCTTTCTTGGTGGCGGTGGAGCAAGTGGAGACAGATCACAGCTACTGTTGGTCTTTTCCAACTCATCTGCCTTTGCCATCTTGATTCCATTGCTAACACTAAGAGTTTCTACAGCCTGAAGCTCGAGAATGGGTTTTGGTTTCTCTCCCTCCATTTCTGGCTCCTCTGAAATTGTTTCTGGAAAGTTCTTGACATTTGAGTTACCGTGATCATTGCTGGTCTTTGGAGATCTCTCTGTGTCAACATATAATGTCTTCTCTATGGAAGAGCTTGTAGAACAGTCTTTCCTTGTGCTTTTTGGGTAGAGTAATTCCTGAGACTTGGTTATGTTTCTTATATGCTTGTTCAACCTGTTAGCTCTCATAATCTCTGCTTCCTTACGAGTTCCAGGGAAACCAGGGTGAAGAGGAGAGCTATTTCCTACACTGCGATACGGTGACATACAGCCAGTTTGCCTGTAAGGAGAAGACGGCCTACTTGCAGAAGTCACGTTTGAGTCAAGTTGTTCAGATCCAAAGTTAAACTTCTTCCCAATACTTGGATGTACTGGAGATTGAGCTATATTTCCCAACTTTTGCTTATAATCAAGAGCGAGCTGAAAACATACAAGTTTTTGATTGATATTCAGTGAGCGTCTGATTAGATCCATGAAATACTAAAAGAAGTGAAAAGGAAAGGGAGGTTTGAGAAGAAACCTTTTTCATTGATTGGAATCGAGATTTGAGCTGAGCGACCTTACTTGACTTCACTTGATCATGGCTGGAGTAAGGTTTCTCCTTCAGACCATGCACTGAGCTCAGCATACCGAGTGAGTTTTTAAAGCAAAGTTGTGGTGACATCATCCCACAGCCTCTCTTAGAAAGATAATCAGAAACCTCATCGTCATCTGAATCCTCCTCGCTTTCTTCATAATCATATATACCCTGATAATAAGATGGAGACACCATAGACTCATACCTCGTAGGAGTTGCACGATTCTCCGCTGGTACTATATCTCTAATTTGTCTCATTGGTTCAGACATGAGGGGCAATGGTTGTCGCTTCCAAGCATATTGAGGTGGTTGCTCCACAGTCATGGATTTCGCGGCAGGTAAGAACCGATCCAACATGAAATCCCGAGGTTGAGGATCCTCAGATGGCCTTGGCGGTTTCAATGCCTCACCAACACCACTAATGCTATGCTTTAAAGACAATGTATCAAGAGCATCAGAGAAGACATCATCATCATCATGATCTTCACTCTCTTCTTCAACATGTTTAACTTTTGAACTCTCCAACGGACATTTAGAAGGGACAGACGGAGATGTCGAAACCTGATCTAAACCCATATCTTTGACAAGAACTGAAACAGAAAGACTTGTTTTGGAGTCAACATCATTGAGCTGCTTTGGCATGTTTCTACGGACAGACACTGCTTCTTTCTTCATACTCCTTGTTGAAAGAAGAGGTGCATCGAAGTTAAGTTTGTTCTCCTCCATTAGAACCAACAAAAGCCGTTAGAAAAGCTCAGATATGGACTGACACTATTTTATGATGGTTCACAGTTCTCCAAAACAGATCTGAAATATCAAAACATAAATAAATAAGTCGGAGCTACCTAGATTCCCATAGTAGTTGACTAAATTTAAGTAATTAAATATAAACACTGACACACATGAACCTCCAACGACAAATCTGAAGAAGATGGGAAACATACAAAAAAGTAATCAACTTTAACAAGAAGCTTTCGATTAAATTCAAAAAATATAGTTGAGCCGCTAAAACTTTTAAACCCGTGAATCAAAACATTGGATTAAGGCAAGAATTTAGAAGATTGTGACAGTCTTTGAAGCAAGATAGAAGATAAGTGTAACATTGCATGCCTGAATTGTGAAACTAACTAACCGGAGAGATGTGGAGGGAGGAGCTTCGGAGTTGTTATCTGCACCGAGAGAGAGTGTGATGAGTGAGAGGAGAAAAAGACGAGACCTTAAGTCTTGAGGAAGAGTAAGAACAAAGGCATGTGAAAGAGAGAGAGACAAAAGATAGAGTAAGCTTTTGGATTTGTGGACATTTCTGTGCCGTGAAGATGACGGAGACGAAAATGGGAATTAAAGAAGAAGAAAAGAAAAGAAACAATGTCACGAGAGGCTTCTGTTAATGTGTTAGACATCCCCCAACTGAGTATCGCAAATTGTCAACTTTTCTCTTAGCGTCTCAACCAATTTAAGAAAATATATTCTGTGACAAATATCACTTTTATTAGTTAGTGACATGCACAATAGGATTCACATCACTAAAATCATTTGAGTAAGGAGGATGAACAAAAAAAAAGAAGAAGGAAAAAAACATATGGGAAAAGGACAGGTAAGAAAATTAATGGGCAAGATGTTTTATGTGAAGAGACCATTACTGTTGTGCTATATCTTCATATTAATTGCTAACGGATACAACAAACCATCCAACATTGAAGCCAAAAATTAATGAAATAGAAGAAATAGAGCCTTATTTTAACAATAAGCATCTAGATGAAAAGAAAGACCATGAAAACCAAAATATTACTTAGGATTCTCAGCTCTGCACCTGAGCTTCTGCAGCTTCTTTCTCTTCATTGGCTGCAGCCATTAGCTCATCAAACTTCTCTGACTTCACAAGAGTGATTTCAATCTGCAAGACCGAAAACCGAAATCGAGAACATCATACATAATTTCAGAACAGATTGGATGGTTGAAGAGTTTGCTCTAAGGAAATACTATACCTTAGCTTTCTGAACAGGACGTCCCCTTGAGTCATCCTTAATATCCACAGTCGTAGTCATGATCTCTATATAAGTAAAGAAAGAAACCATTATTTTCCAAAACAAAACTTAACCGCAAAATCTCCAAATTTTAGCATGTACTAATTCAGACTGACTAAAAAGATACTTACTCTTCTCAACAGCAAAACCGTTGTTCTTCAGTATCTCAGCAACAGTAACAACGGTTGCAATTGCTACATGTCTCAGGTTAAAGAGAATCTTAATTAGTATAAGATATAACCAATACACAGATTATTCCAATAAACAGTAGCATCTTTCCAGAATCAGAGACTAAATACACATTACAGTCCCAACAATATACAAGAATAAAAAGAAGAGATAGAGATGATGAAGATACATACCCATCCCAAGAGCAGACAATTCAACATCGTTGTACTGCTGCATATACCTCTGAACAAAATCCAAACAACAAGTTAAACACATCATAGACACGAGTAATAACCACACAGACACACCAATCAAGAAACAAAAAAAAAGCGTAGCACTTGCTAATGAAACAATAAGAGATCATAATCCAATAACAGCGAGAAATATAGAGATTTTCCAGAAAGGTTGAGCCTTTGTGACTTGATTCACACACAATAAGAAACCCTCGATCGAAACAGATCTTCTTCGAGACAAGAGTAAAGGAAATGAAGAGTGTACCTTGGCGAGATTGACGTAGAAGAACAATGGTTTTTTGGTGTTGGAAACCTGAATCCGGTTCTTCTTCTGGGAATCATTCGCCAAGTTCATGTTGCTGACTCCATCTGTGATCTCTTCCATGGTTTGCTAATTCGTAATTCGTAATTCGTAACCCTAATCTTTGTTTTTCTCAGAGGTAAAGAAATTAACAGAACAAGATACGCTTCTGAGTTGTGTCTGTCATTCCTTTGTAACATTCCGGGTCAACCCGGTAAGTTAATCGGGTTGTTCGGAAGGCCGAATCATCTAATGTGAGCTTTGAGGCTTTTTCAATGGATCAAAGGTAAAAGGATTGGGTTTGTTTTGGGCCTAGATTTAGTTCCACACAAATCTGCTTCTTAAGTATAAAACACTTTTTGCAATATTAGCATGAAGATTTCAGTTTTAGCTTCTTGCTGATTTTTTTTTTTTTTTCTTGCTGATTTCTTTCGATTGAATAAAGATTAGTTTGTAATTTTGTATGATCTGCGTTGCATGACTCTAGCTAGACCTTGTGTTTTAATCTCGTCGGATGTATTTGGTATATTTATCTATGGGCTCAAAATACATAAATTTGCTTTTGGTATCTTCATATCTTGGGTTGTTTACAAGTGTTTGGACAGTAACTATAATATTTTATCCAAAACCATGCTACGAGTGTGTCAGTATCCTCTATCAGCATGAAATTAAATTGAAAGCCTGATTATGGATGGATGATGTGTGATGTGTGATGTGTCCTATACTCATATAGCTATTTCCAGTTTTCTAATTTCCAATTTGATGTTAACAAAAGAAAAAAAAAAAAAAAAAAAAGGAAAAAGAAGAAGCAATTTGTGGATATATAATTGCTTCAGATCTTTTTATCGTAAATAAACTAACAGCCAATTGCGAAGTCAATGAGTTGGATTCTGACTAAGTGAATATATATATATATCTTATTGGAAAACTGACGGAAATTACCTGCCACAGATCTAATAAAATCATAATTGACGTTTTCGAAAAATAAGAAAAATTAAATGAATGTCAAAAAGAAAAAAGAAAAATGTATATATCATATGATAATTCGATATCAAGTTAGGACATGATTACGGTATGACGGTATCATGTCTTAATCCGACACCGTACTGTATATGCCACGTTTCATATCTAAAAACAAAGCATTGATGCCATCGATGTGTCGTTGGACCAATTCTTGTTTTATATTTATGCAAACTGAAGTTACTACTGTAATGCACAATTCGATGATTTCATCTTTAATCAAAGTAAATATCGATCGAGAGTTTTATCATTTATTCTGAAAGGTTTATAACTTTTGATTGATAATGATGGAAATAACAGTAATATTGCTCATGGAATCTGCGTCAAAGATTACAACTGCACACTCCCAAATCTTGGTTAAACAAATATTTAAGGACAGAGAAGTAAATTTTTTAAAAAGTGATAAATGAGATGTGATTAAAGTTTTATGATTTGGTAGCATCCATAAATAGGACGACTAGCTAAAAGTCATGCATGGATCTAATCGCATTACTTATTTATTAATACTATACCTACCAAGGACCATTGAATTGATTACTGACTAATACTAGTGTATTAGTGTAGACTGTGGAGTAGGACTAGTATACATCTTTGATCCATTGTATTAAGTATTTATAAAATATATTTCCATTTACTAGTCTGAAACAATACTTTTGGGGGAAAAACGACAAAAAAGCTCGAGTTTAATAAGTTAGCTTTGGTTAATGGGAGTTAGATCCTAACTAAGTCTAGAAGCACAGATCTAAATATGCTTGTACATGATCTATTGTGTATATATTATCTCAAAACGTGGGAGTAGGTCACACATCCACATGCATGTGTGCAAGTCTCTAAGCGTGAGTGAGATATAGATGTATGAGAATATATTTATTCATTCACACGCACACAAACACTAACGTTTATGATGCAAGAGGCTATCTCTATATAACTATATATATGTTAGAAGAAAAGATCATCGTATAGAATACGAAACGAAAACTTAATTTCACTTGACTAGATTCATCGCTAGAAGCTTTGAATTGTATCACATATACTATTAGTTTATCAACAAAACAGAAAAATCTAAAGATATAGTAAGATGAGGACGAGTGTCTCTATTAATTGGTGCCCCATAAATGGGAGTATTGTTCATTCAATAAATATATGTAAGTAGCCAACTCAACAAAGTCTATTTCCTCACAAACGACCAAATTCTCATTCAATGATCCAAACTTTAACGCTATCTCTAAACTGTAACGCACATTTCTTTAGTATTATTTTTATAACTCCAGTTTTCAGATTCTCATTCATTGATCCAAACTTTAACCTCTACTCACTACTTTGTTACTCCAATTGTGTATATTTACTACTACTTCTTCAAATATTTGTTTGTAAGAACAGGTTGATGAGGTTCTAGACTTGTAGTAGAATCTTTTACTTGAGGCATATGCCACTTATTAAAGACTACCGTATGGTTTGGTTTATGAGCACCTTTCTTTTTAGTTCTAAGCCCCTTTTCGTCCTTTTGGTCTTGGCACTTTTTGTGTGTATATTTATTTTTCCATTAGGTTATTATAATTGTCTATTGAAAGTGGGAATGGCTTGCAGTGTTGGCAATGTCTTCCGAGTCTTCTCTCTTTCACTTTACAACCCAAAAAGCTTTTTTGTAACCCCCAAATTTTTCCCTCTCTCTCTTTCTCTTTTCGGCGGTTAAGCTGCCACAATCTCTCACCAGACACCCACATAAAAAAGAAAACAATCTTTTGTCTCTTATCCTCCAAACCCATTTGATCATTTTCTCAAGAACAGAGCAAAAATGCCGCTTGTTAGGCTCGAAGTCAAGAATGTGTACGGTTTAGGTCAACCGGAGCTTCACAGAAACGTAGACCGTGATGACCCTAAAGCAATTCTTGATGGCGTCTCTGTTTCTGGACTCGTTGGGATCTTGCGTCAACTTGGTGATCTCACCGAGTAAGTACTTTTTAGTCAACCCCAACTCTCTGTTTTTTTTCTTTCTCTTTCTTTAATTGTTAATACCATTTGAGCTTCTTAGAGATGATCTTCTGTAGAATCGTAAGTTTTGCTATGTCTGGTCTTCTCCATTTGCTTAGTTTTATGGTTCTTACCAGACATGAGTTTCAGTGTTTAGCTCAAAAATAAAATTAAAACCTTTTGATCTCCACATGGTTCAGGTTTGCAGCTGAGATATTTCATGGAATACAAGAGGAAGTTATGATAACAGCTTCAAGAAGCAATAAACTGAAGATGAGACTGAAGCAAATAGAAGATACAGTTCCTTCAATCCAGAAGACAGTGCTTGCACAAGCAAACCACATCCATTTTGCATATACTGGAGGTATCTTTTTGTCTTGTTTCTCTTGTCAACCTTCTTTATTGTATAGATTCACATGTTTGCCCTTTAAACAAATTTATATCCTCTGAGTTTAGTGTAGGCCCAAAGCTCACATGCCTTTTCCCACTTACTTCTTTGCTTAAAATACTCTTAGTGAGTTGAGAGTTTTGATGAGGATATGATAGCTAGTAGTCTTGGATCAGATCATCACATGGTGGAAGCTACGAACTCTCTCTTCCTTTTGGATCTATATTATATTAAAACGTGATATTTTGTAGGAGAAGAAGTAGAATTTTGGTATAGTGAATCAATCTGAATTTATTAGGATTGGCGATAATATAAAAGAAGATGATTAGTATTTTAAGTGTATAGTTTATGAACATAGTGGTGACATGTTGTTTCAGGTTTGGAGTGGCATCCTCGTATACCAAATGTGCAGAATCACTTTATATATGACGACTTACCACCGTTTGTTATGGCTCCTTATGAAGATTGCCGGGAGCCTCCACGGTTGCACTTGCTAGACAAGTATATTACACCTTACTCATTTTTACATTTTTTGTTACATTTTAGATTGGTTGGAAATGTGATCCTGATTCTTTGCTGATTTCGTCAGGTTTGATATAAATGGACCAGGATCTTGCTTGAATCGATACTCTGATCCTACTCACTTCAAGACAGCATCAAGAACTTCTAAACTTCCAGAAATTAAGGTCTGTTTAAATCAGTTAAACCACAGTCTCTTCTTCTTGATGATTATTTTTCTGGTTCCTAAACTTATCTGCATGAAACAGAAGAAAAAATCATTACAACGTAACCGAGATGTATCAAGTCTTGCCTCTATAGCTAACCAGAGTGACAGGTAAATACATTTGGTTTTTGAAATTATTGAGATATCTTTTATATATGACTCAAGAACATGTAAATCTTTAATATGATTTCAGGAAGACATTTACTTCTTTAAGTTTTAGTGGACGAACCTCTTGCTCTAAAACAGCCTCAACGGTTGAAATTGAATCGAAATCCGACTTTCAAGATCACCGTTCTTCCTCTTTCGATTCAAGAAGTGGTGGAGATAAACTGAAAGGGGTATCTTCTTCTTCAAGGTTTACACCGGGTTCCCGGACCATTGCTTCAGTTCTTTCTGAAAGTGAAAGTGAAGATACGAATGATAGTCCTTCTCAAGATTTAACAGCTCGTGGTTCTTCTTGTGTTAGTTGGCACGAGAAAGCTGAGATAGTGGAATGCAATGTTCTGCAGTGTGCAATAGATGAAGCTCCTGAAGTAATGGAGACTAACTTTGTCTTGGATGGTGGACCGGTATCAAGACTAAATGAACATACAACGGTAGATGCTGAATCAGTATCAACACTGAAAGACCATACAGAGTTTGAAGTAGTCCAAGATAACAAACCAAGGGGAATGGAAATGGATAGTGAAGATGAAACTGAAAGTGAAGGGGATGATTTTGTTGATGCGCTTTACACCATTGATTCGGAATCTGAAAATGAACAAGCGTACCAAGCCACTGAAAAGGTGCAGAAGAAGATTTCCAATGAGAATACAGAAGAAAGATTGGATAACAATGTGTGTGAGCAAGAAAAAGAGAAGATTTCTAACAACTGTAGTGATGATGAGAGAATATGTGCTGCTGCATCAGAGCTACAGTTATCACCACCAGTAAATAAATCTCAAGAACTGATTCATCAAGATCCATGGGCAGCTTCGGAAATAAGCAGTAGCACTCATAGTTATTCCAATGGCTTCTCGAATCCCTTGTATGATGTTAGTGGTATCCAAGAACATCAAGAATCAGAAGAAGCTGAGACAACTTCTTGTGAAACTGAATCCATCAAAACATGGACTAATGGAAATCTTCTGGGACTGAAACCATCCAAACCGAAGATAAAAGCCGAAACTATTCCAGAGATTGTTGAAGAGATTGATGCTGAACCCTTCCAAGAACCCTTGAGAGAAGATTATAAGGCTCCTTTTGATTGGTTTACTTCATCTCCTCCACTTGATCACATGAAGATATCTTTCAAATCCTCAGAAGCCTTACCTTGTTCCGAACTGGAGCTGAAACTTCCAGATGATTACACGTTTTCTTCTTTTCAGTTGGTGCCAGAGACTGCTGCAACTTCACTTCCTGATTCTGATTCGGACAAGGACACTTTCTGTAGATCCTCTTCTTACATTTCAGATAACAGTGACAATGCCTCTGTACTGATGTCTGAGAAGCAGTGGGAAGAGGAATCTGTCCACATTCGTGAAAGCAAGAACCAACAAGAGCTCTATGATTCTTTTCAAAGAATCAATTCTGAAGCTTCTTCTCTCTCAGCTCCATCTTCAAAGATTGAAACAGCAAATGGTTGTATAGTTGGAAATGTCTCTTACCTCCAACATCCAGCTGACCCTTTACCACCGCCGCTCCCACCATTACAATGGATGGTTTCAAAGCTACCATCAGAAAGATTGGAGGATAACAACAAGCCGTCTCTAAAAGACGCTCTCATACGCGCATTCGAGCAGAAGAACAATTCTTTATCAGCAGTCAAGAGAGAAGAACCAAACATTGTCACTGTTTCTGAGCCTAAACCAGAATTCAAGGTATAGGGAATCAAGAATTCTACTCTGTTTTCCGATGTTTCTTAGTCTTTTCCATATAAAGAGTTTTTATATCGTGAATGATAGGTACATCTAAAGAACAATGTGAGAGATTATAAGCAAAGTCTTGGCAACACAAAAGAGACAGAAGCTGGAGACTTCTTGCATCAAATTCGAACAAAAGTGAGTCATTTATATACATATAAACAAACTTCAATATTCTTGTACTATATGACAAGAAATTTTAGTCTTCACATAAATTGTATTATTCGTAACCAAGAACATGCTTTTTGAATCATAACAGCAATTTAACCTGAGACGTGTGGTCACGACAAAGACAGCATCATCGGAAGCTACGATGAACACCAATATTAGCGTAATACTAGAGAAGGCAAACTCTATCAGACAGGTTCCATTATTCACATTATTCTGATCCTCTGTTTCAATTTCCAAGTACGTACCATCCATTTTTGTCCTTGAAAGCATATAACATATGTCTCAATATCTGTTGTATCAGGCTGTAGCAAGTGACGATGGAGATGGCGAAAGCGATTCATGGAGCGATAGCGAAACGTGACTACTTGTGCAACTCACCACATTCATTGCGTAGTAGAGATAATAGGTCGATTTTTGTAATACGTTTGTATGTATCGTCAACAAAATGAAATAAGATTGGTATATACCATATGTTATGTCTTTTATTTTCTCTAGAATTAATATCTAGTAGTGAATAATTTTATAATCAACCGTGTTAGATAACAAATATGGGATTAGGATATAATCCCTTTAATTATCTTATTATATAAACTTTGTTTTTCAAAGTTAGCCATTAACAAGATCGTGACACGTGTCAATTATAAACTATAAGATATTGACACGTGTCGTAACTAATTTTATTAATATTTGGATAAAATAGAAATATTATTAACCCTATCGAAAAAGAAAATATATAAAATAAATATTATTAAGAATTATATATTAAAAATTATTAATAAATTAAACAAATAACCTAATTTCAGTTATGTCAATTTGGTTTATTAATAAGATAGGGATTTAAAATTTATAATTAACAAGAATATACGGCGGTTTTTGTTTACACTAGAGGATTAAGGTTTCAACTTTAATTTTACAATTAAATCAGGTTATTTGTTGGTTTGGGTATATAAATGATAAATAAAAATTATGGTTTATCTTTATAAATTAAAATTATGGTTTAAGTTTAACAATTAAATGAGATTATATGTCGAAACTTGGTTTTTAAATTTACTAACTCACGTGATCATGATAAGTGTCAAGTAAAAACATAAGATGTCGCAACATTTTATATTTAATTTTGTTAATATTAAGATAAAAATAGAATTTTTAACAACATTAAAAAATAATTATAAAAAATTAAAGAGAATTTTTGAGAAATACCCCTTTTTGTGTACCCTTTTTCAAAAATACCTCCTCTATCTATCCATTTTCAAAAATATCCATGTTTAAATATGAAAAATTATAAAGTTTTAAACTATAATTAAAATATATTAATATTTAAAAGTTTTAATTAAAAAGATATAAAGTTTTTACAAAATGGTATAATCATGTTTTAGAGGATAATTGCTAAATTAAGATTTTATAAAATATTTTAGCAATATTATGAGTAATGGTGAATAGCTCTCAAATAGCTCCCAAATGTTTTGGTGATTGTTAGTTTGACATTACTAGGTTTTTATAATTAACGTTTAATAACAAATTTTAAGAGAGAGAGATATATATATATATATATATGTACACGTTTATTTGATAGTTCAAACCAAATAAAACCTCTTTCCGAATTAAAATTAATTTCTCTTATTTTTCAAAAAAAATTTAGAAATTATTTTTTTATAAGTTATAATTAATTTTTATTTTAATTTAATTTTAAATAAAGATAACCCGTCCATCGGACGGGTACTATACTAGTTTAATAGGATAGTTTGTTGAAGTCATCAGAATCAAAAGGACTTAGTTAATTCTTCTTTAGTAGTATTTGATTATACATAAAAATGTGAGTTGGCATATATAGGATCACGATCGGAATCACATAAAAATGTGAGTAAGTACTCGAAACCCTAAGCCGTGAAGTTCGCTTTTGTGTTCTTTAATTTGAGTTTTTTTTTTAAGTTGGAAACTTGATTCGACACACTCTAGATATAAAATAAAAAAAAACAAAAACAAAAAAGGTCATGTCCTTGTTTATAGTATCACTTTTGAGAAGTTTTCAATTTCTATTTCATGCACTTGTGTTGCTGATTTATCTTTGAGTTTGGTGCGTGTGTGTGTGTGTCTAGGATAGTAGGATTACATATTTACATCATGGTACGTTTTGCGCCTTTTCATATTATGAGGTGTGGAGAAGAGAGCTCATCATCTCAACTAGATGTGTGAATCTAATCATATGCGAAAAGTAAATGGCTTAGTCTCAAGCAAAAATGAAATCCTAATGGCTAATTGATATTGCTCCCCGGCAGCGGCGCCAAATTGATGTAACCATTTTTACCCGACCAATTAAATTATCGAACCTCAAGGAGCAATTAATTAACACACCAAGAATACACAAATTTGTTTAATCTAAGCTTAATAAGAGATGAGTTTTGATTTCTAAATGTAACTAACAATGTAATTTAAAGCAAGCAATGCAAAACAAGATGAAAGAAAGCAATAATCAAAAGACTAACAAGATTCGAATTGAAACAAAGCGGGAAAAGACAATTACTAAGCAATAATTAAAGATGAATCATCGGGTTAAGGTAATTGACTAGGAGCGATAAAGAAGCGGATTATGGAGCTAACAACTTCAAACAAGCATTAATCCTTAGGCCATAGACACTAAACTAGACTAATTCATTTCCATGACAATAATCACTTTACTAATCAAATAATCATCAACTTCTTCCAAAGGCAATTAAATGATCAACAAGCATTAATAACAAGTCTATCTAGCCACTAAACATCCTAATCAACATTTTCAAATCGTAAGGAGTGTAAAGCACTTAAAAGTTTTGGTTCGGGAATTTCATCGAACACCTTCCGGGCGTGAAATTCCTAAGCTCTAAATCAACATTAACAAAGTTGATTTAGCCTTATTAGCAACCAATAAGCAAGGATCTTGGACAATCTAATCCTAAACTCCATAACTCAACTCCAAAATTCTCCTAATCTACCTAACCCAAAGATTCAAAATGACTACTCACTCATGGTCATGAAAGCACAAAGTAATGTGTTTGATCTTTGTGAAATCATGATTAGAGATTGTAGATTAAGAAAAGGAAGAAATACTTATATTAAAACTTGAAGATTCAAATACAAAATACAAGAAAAAATCTTAAAACATAGCATAAGATCCATAATTTTCGGGCTTTAAACATTTATATAGCATAAGAAATCGATCCGGGTCAACCCGAGATGAACCGGGTCAAACCCAAAGTCTTTATATCCAACCGGTCGATTGTATGGTCGATTGAAAACTTGTTTTGGCGTCTGTTTCACTCCAACCGACCTGCCAACAGACCTGTTGGTCGATTGGAATTCTCGATGGCTTCTATCTTCGTTCTGTATGGATATACTCTCACTAAATCAGTCATAACTCATGAACCACAACTCTGATTGGCCTGAAACAACCACCGTTGGAAAGCTAATTCGATTTCCTATCTCTTTTGTTCAGAGCTTCAAAGCTAAATCACAAGGTCAAGCCTTCATCTGAGTCGATCTTTGAGAGACTTCGGACTGGATCTGCATCATCAATCCTCCACTTTGCATTCAAACATGTGTCTTTATTATCTTAACCTGAAATAGCTTAAAAGACACCCAAAACACACTAAAACACACTCAAAGACACTATGTGACTTTTAAAAAGCAAGAAGACTCATTTAGACACTAAATGCAACAAAACACAATGAAAATACAATTGAAACATGATAAAAAGGATAATAAAACCCTTAATAAAGCTGTAAATATGATGTGTATCACTAATCGGTAAACAGAAGAAGGCACAAAAAGTAGTTATCTTTTTCTTTGATCACTTCTTTTCTTCTTAACCACTTTTATCTTTTTCTTTATTCTTGTAAGTAAAGAATTCCTTTATATATCAAAGATAGGATCATTATTTTTTTTTATTTTTTTTTTACTTTTATAACCTAGAAGGCTAGAATTATTTCTATACATAATCAACTTCTTTATTAAAGTTACTTAAACTTTTGTGTCAACAAACATATTTTTTCTAATCAAACAAAAGAGAAGAATTCAGCAAATTAAGACTATATATATTTGATTGGATCATTAGAGAGAAAAGGAAAGTTAGAGTGCATCGTGATGGACAAATGTGAATTGGCTTTAGCAGAACATTGACATTGTTCGTCCATGTAGTGAATGTCCCATGTTTTTTATAAGATATTTGGTAAATTGAGAAGAAGAAAAAAAAAAAAAAAAACAAGAAAATTTACATTTTCGGTAAAGCTAAATTCAAAAAAGATATCTCTTTAAAATATAATTTTTTTTTTACAAAAGATTATCTTTTTTCCATACAATGTAAAAAGTTGTTCTTTTATGGCTAAAAGATGAAACCAATGAAAAATCATACAGCTTAAAGAGATGAACATTAAATTAAACTCAAAGAAAGAAAAAGAGAGAGAGATGAACGTCGATCAATGTTCTCTTTTTTCCTTTTCCTTTTTCTCTTTCTCTTTTTTTTTCCTCTTTCATTTTTAACACTTTCCTTAGTTTTATGTTTTATATTTTATACTAGCAGTTGATCCGCGCTGCGCGCGGGAGATTTATATTTTTTTGTTAATTTCTTTATTTATATTGTGAACTTTTAATTATTTTAATTGATTTTCAAAACATATTATAGTTATTTTCTCTTGAATTATTATCTTTCAATATTTAAATTTGGATTAAAAACATTTTCTTTTTGATCATGTTATAAACTAATATTTCACTTTCAATTTTATTTTCCCCTTTAAAATTATATATATACAATTACATAAATGTTGTTTTTATTCTATCATAAATTTAAAATTTACTTACATTCTTAAACTTAGTAACACATTTAAAATTTTAAACTATGATCAATTTAAAATGAAAGTTGAATTATATTATTACTACTAACTAATAAAAATGAAAGTATTTCTTATTTAACATTTCATTTATTTACATAATTTATTTTTATTTATATAAATTTTCTATTAATTAAATATGTAGTATAAATATGCACTAAATAAATGTTTTAAATTTATTTTAGTGTAAAAAAATGTGGCTTAGGTGGATGCTTATGTGGCATCATGAGAAGAGAGAAAAAGCTAACTTTATATATATAGATTACATCAACCAAATAATGGAATTAGGTTAATAGAAAGTGGCATATTTTCAGAGAAAAAGTGTTTTGCTTAGCTTTATCTTTTCTTTTTTTCTTTCTCAAAGCAAGTTCCATTCAAAGATACTTCCTCTTTCAATCAAATACTGTATATATGAATCCAACTTTACTTAACTGCTGGGTCGAATTTATACTAGCTAGGTTCATATGATCATTGAGTTTGATTTTGAATTGATAGAACTTTACGTATGATTGTTGAGTGTTGTTTTTATAACTGGAAATAAACTCGAAAATAAACAATACATGCATGATCAAAATATTAGATTTAGTCACACATGATTAGACTTAGCTAATTCGCCCGACCGGTTTTGTTATTTTGGCAAAACGTTCGACTTGATAACGTTTTCCGGTCTAGATTCAATCTGTACCAAAACATTAGTGTGTGAAAATTAGATTTAATCATACATTGATTAGGCTTAGCTAATTCGTCCGACCAGTTTTGTTATTTTGGCAAAACATCCAACCTATTAACCTTTTTCCGGTCTGAATTCAATTTGTACCGAAACATTAGTGTGTGGAAATTAAATTTAAAACCAAAGAGTGACTTATGAGGAGGCTATTACGTTGAATGGGATCCACAAGAAGGCTTTGGAGATGACAAAGTGGAGAAAGAGTAAAACGACGATGTCTGAGTCTCAAAAGCTCTCATATACTCCTCTCTTTTTCCTACGCAACACTGACTTACTACCAAGCTTTTTTTCGTTTTTGACGGCTTTGTCTTTTTAGATCAGATCTAAAACATAATTCATTCAAAAGTAAATAGTAATATACTTCATCCACTCTAAAGGTAAAACAATTTGATCCAACGGTTCCAAAAAAAACAAAACAAAAAAGATTAATATATATTGGGGGAAAACACACACATTCACACACAAATCCATTTAAATTTTTTCAAAAGAAAAGATATATATGGGGGCAAAGACTCCTAGGTGTCTAGAGAGTTGCATTTCTTCTTCAAACCTAATGATAATAATAGTAGTAGTAGTAGATTACTTTAAAAATGGAACTCGTAACTCGTGCACTGTGAAATCATAATCAAATCCGTAAATATATTAAAGTGCAAAAAGAAAGTCTTACCAACACATTTTTTCCTTTTCACTATACCATTTTCGTTATTTGTTTATGACAAAGTTTTCTTATTGATTAGTATCTATATTTTCGATAACCCAAGAAGTTGTAATTCGTTGACAATCTATGAATTCACAACAACATTCGGATGTGAAAAGATGGATCATGGATATTAGAATCATTCTTTTTTCAAATTAAAACTGAGATTACTGTACTTTAGTTGGATCACGTTCTAGCATCCACTAGTCTAAAAAATTGTTACGTAATTGAATGATTCGTTTTAAATAAAAGAGTAAGTGGACAAAAAAGGGAAAACGTGTTGATAAGACTTCTGCGCTAAATACCACTCGATGATGGTTTTTTACAGTAAAACTACTTTACTCTGTTTCTCAAATCAGTATAGCTTCTTTATAAAGAAAGTTTTTGTAGCTTGATCTGCACTGGTATTCGTGTTTTACGTGTAGATGTGAATTCTATAGACCCTAAAAGTAAAATAAAAAATAAAGCGATCAATACTATATGCTTTTGAACTTTATACAATATATAATATTTCAATGGTCTCCACTACTTCAGTCGCTTTTCATCTCCTTCCCTGCTAAAAAGTTATATCCATCTTTCTATAAAAAGACATCTTCTCTTATTTCTTACCTGCAACATACTTTTGATAAGCTAATTTTTTCAAACATACTTCACATTTTGTCATGGCGACTCAAGACTCTCAGGGGATTAAGCTCTTTGGCAAAACCATTGCATTCAACACTACTCAGACCATGAAAAGGGAAGAAGAGATCAAACAGCCTCCAGAGCAAGAGGCCACAACAGCCGTTAGCTCATCATCGGATCTGACGGCGGAGAAGCGTCCGGACAAGATCATAGCATGTCCAAGATGCAAGAGCATGGAGACAAAGTTCTGTTACTTCAACAACTACAACGTAAACCAGCCTCGACACTTTTGTAAAGGCTGCCACCGTTACTGGACCGCCGGTGGTGCACTCCGGAACGTTCCCGTAGGCGCCGGTCGTCGGAAGTCCAAACCACCAGGCCGTGTCATGGTAGGTATGCTTGGGGAGGGGAATGGTGTCCACCACCAGGTCGAGCTTATTAATGGCTTGCTCGTAGAGGAGTGGCAGCATCATGCCACAGCCGCAGCTCACGGTGGTTTCCGGCATGATTTTCCTATGAAGAGGCTCCGGTGCTACTCCGACGGTCAATCTTGCTGATTATTATTGTTAAATTTTTTTTTTGGTTTCTAAAGTTTGTTTTGGTTTTGGGGGTTTGAGTGGTTTTCCGATAAACCCGTAGAAGAACGTGGTGAATTTGGTTGCTATTGGGTACATACAGGCTGTCACGTTAGTTAATTTGTCATTTGTCAATCAATCGAATCTAATTATGTACTACTTAACTTTAATTTACTACGTACTCCATCCTTACATGAGAATATTATTAAACAACTCGTTTCTTCACTCTTGATTAACTAACTAGTATTATCCACCTAGGATTCGTATGCTTTACTAAACTAGTGGGGCGTATAATATTTATTTGGGTTAGAATCCCATCTGGTTAACAAGATTTTATACTATAACATAAAATATCAAATGTATTATTATATCTAGACCCCTCCTACTAATTGTTTTGGAATTCCTTAAGTCGGTTGTTTTTGTTATTTTTTCCTCATGTGTGATTGTTTTGGGCCTTTGGCATTCATCTCAAAGAAACTTGCTATTAATATCTTACATCACTAGTGAGATAAAGAGGTATCAATAGTTCTTACCAAAAAAAAAGAGGTATCAATAGTTTTTATTGATTGTCATAAAAACCTTTAGGTTTTTCATCAATTAGTGACTTCCATTAGAGTACTTTTAGAATATTGTCACCGTAATTAATCATTTCTTTAAATTCATCCAACTCATTAGAAATTAACTATAAACTTATCACACCATTCAATTCATATGTGTAGTTCATTTTTACTTTTATTGATTTTCGTAAACGTTTCCTCGCATGATAGTGATATATCTTTATATTTTGAAGTCTCTTTCAATTATACTGAAAAGGAGGATTGCGTCTCAAAGGCATCAAATTGTCACTGACCACCATTTTGTCATATATATAGAGTTATAGACTCATAGTGGTCTCGTCGGTAATGATACTAAGATTCTATGTGCTTGGCTTGGTAATTTGGTAATTATTAGTATATATGTATGCTCATGAGAAAACATGATTAATGGAGATGTGAATAACAGTTTGTGACTTGAGAGGCATTAAACAAACTAAACGAATATAACTAAACGAGTAGGATGAGTTTTGAAGATATATTAATTACAACATCAGTATTATGAAACGACTGTGTGAATCACCAACTTAAAAGGAAAATATAATAAAAATTGATGCGTTTCTCAGAAGTACTTCATGCAAAAATGAACCACATATTGTTCATCAAAGATTCAAAATATATAATTTAAAGAAACGCAATTGGTGTACTTAATTAGTACCGTCATTAAACTGTCCTCGACAAATTTGGTGTATTTCAAGCATTTCTTTCGTTTTCATTGTTTTTTCTTAGACATTTTATTCATATTTTTCTAAATTATTTATGTCACTATAATTATATTTCTCATAGTGAGTTAGTTTATCTTTTTCTTTTGGGGTATCAAATTACTCAAACTTTTTGTCTCGTATTTAATATAGTAATTACAATTATATAGTATGTGTATGAACTATAATAAATAGTAAATGTTACGGTTCTCAAAAACCATTTTTATTCAGTCTTAAAAGTGAGATCCCCACAGCCTCATGTCTTCATGGCGTGGGTTTCTTATTTTGGCAACTCAAAAATAATGAAACAAAATAAAAATGATTTTCCCGTATTATGATTTATTGGTATTACATTCACGGTAGACAATTTAGTAATTCTTTTTCACTTATTTTGTAAACTAAAATTACATAACTAGGCTATTAAAAAAATTAATAATATGCGTCTCTATTGAAACCCATTCATGCACCCAAATATTTTGCCCTAAAAGAACTGTAACTACTTTAATTGACGTGGGGAATGTTATACTCTCAAAACTGGAAAAAAAGGATGGCGCCATCTGGAAAGGATTAATCAACGGACGAGAGATGGGGAGAGGGAGAAGTCATAGGTTGTTATAAACTCGGTATGTTATTTCTTCCTCGCATGATTGAATTTTAGTAAACTCAGATCAAGAACACACACAGAAAGAAAAAAAAAAAAAGAAAAACCAAAACCAAAAAGATGATGAAACGTTGATTTCCAAAAACTAAAAGAGAGAGAGAGAGAGGCAGAGAGCGGAGGTGGAGACTAGTTGCCTGAGACAAGTTACCGGAGAGTGGAGACCAGTTGCCTGAGAGGGAGGGAGAGAGCGGAGTGGGGGAAAGGCCGTCGACAACAAACAAACAAAAAATGGTAAGTTTAGGCCATATAATTTTTCTTTTTTATATTTTCAATGTTGTTCATGTATTTATTTTCTTGTATTATGTAGTACGGGCAAAATTGAATTAACTTTCTTAAAATATAATTTTATTTCATTGCAATATTTCAAATAATTAATCAACGATTTAAAAATATTTGAATGTCATTCTAACTGAGACTACAATGGTTAAAAATAATCTAATTAAATAATAGAATGCCATACTTACATATCATTCCATCTATGATTCATTCTTAAGTATAGATGTTTTGCTCTCTTTCGTTTCTGATTTTCATTATGCAATTTTCTTGATGAAACGTTTCCTAGGGATGTTGTTAGGTTCCTTGTCGTCTTTTCACACTCATTAGTTAGCCATGGACAATTTCTTCAAACATACAAAGGCTACATGAATTATAAAACAGAGTTTTTTAGAAGGTAATACATGAGAGGTAGAAAAAAAAAAAACCTTGATATATTTCATCGAGACTCCTTTTGTCTCCCTAATTTAAGATCTGGAAAAAATAAGTTAACCCTAATTAATTTTTCAGATCCAACAACACTTTTTGCATATTAGCAAGACTTGTTAAATATAAGTCATAATATAGAATAAGTAGAATAGAGTGACATTTAGAAGAATTGAATAGTCTAAAAGTGTAAAGAAATATGAAATGAATTACTCGATGCCAACATAGTAGTTTACTTCAGAGGAAAAAACGTTCCATGCCAACATAGAATATTTTGATTTGTGCTTTAGGAGAAATTTTACGTTTTTTTGTTTGTTTGCGTGTGGATCAATTGACATGCATGACAATAATATAAATGATAGAACATAGGTGAGATTGCTCGTAAATGGTGATCATATTGTAAAAATCTGAAATTTTAGGAAGTTGTTTATAACGTATTTATCTTTTATGTGTTTTTACTTTTTATTAATCTATTATGCTTTTTACTTTTCAAAATTAATTCTGTTAAATTATAAAACATTTGCCATGTTTCGTTCTAATTGGCCAAATGACTTCTGATTTATAAATTAAAAGGTAAAAATATTCGCTATATTTGAAACAAGAAACAAGATATTACAAATATATATATACAACCACATCAAGAAAGTGTATCTTATAGACTATAAAGCTAGTATCATGGACCGATGAATGTATAATTTGTGGTGAACACTTTGATTGGATGTACGTATAATTTGTGGTGAAGTCTTTAATTAGCTAACCCGGGTAATTTTTATATATATAGTATCTTCAGGTGATCCTCTTTGCACTCGCATTTGCTCAGGCTGCGAGCAATTATGCCCTCACCATTCAGGTAAATTATTAATTATATATTAATCTATGGTTGACTAATATGTAAATTAATTTTATTAACCAATAATTTCATCCAAGTTAGAAACATGAGATATTAGCTGTTGTAATTTGTAAATCCCAGTTAAAATCAAAATAAATAAACAACTATGTAACTGAACCAGAGCACTGTTATTAAACTCAAACCAAGCAACAAAAGATAAATTGATATAAAACCAGTCTTTAACAGAAGGCCTTTTAACCAAAAAAAAAAAAAAAACACAGTCTATAATATATTTTTTTTCCTACAAAGACTTTGATAGTTTTATATTTTGAATTTTTTCCAAACCTAATTGTCAAAATCAGCCTTCTGTAATTTTGAATCGTTATCATTTTCTGCGCATGGTTTTCTTGTCTATATTATATATTAACTCAGGAAATACACATTTTATGGAATTATAATGAAACCAAGAGACTAGTATTTGAGGTTTGGTTATTTCGGTTTAGTTTGGTTTGTTGTATGCGATTTGGGTCATGGCCTAAATTCGGAAACAACCATTGGATGTTATTGACCTTTTCAAATAATATTTGAGGGGTAGACCAAGTTCCGGCTAAAAACACCAGCTTAGGCCCAGTTTAAAACGAGCCCGTAAGAAAATGACTAGTTCGGCTAGCCCATGTTAGAAACCCATTGTTAAAACTTACTGTAGTAAAACCGATGGAAGGGGATATTATTACAGAGCGCAACTGCATGTTGTCATTTTTAAAAATTTTATTTATCCAATCGACTGATTTTTTTTCTAATTAACAGAGTTCAGACGGCGAAGATGTCGATTGCTTCGACAAAATGAAGCAACCAGCGTTTGACAATCCACTTTTAAAGAATCATAGGTTTCAGGTATTTTAATTTTTCGATAATTAAAAATAATTTTATTTTTTAATTTGCTTTATAAAACAACCGGAACTAACATTATTATTTTTAGATCGCAAGATTTTTTTTTTAGCTCGCAAGGTTTTGAAAAGTAAAAGAAAAGGCGACAAGGCGATAGCAAAGGCGACAAGGCGATAAGGTGGTTTCATTCTCGGCCCAGCTCCGACGTCTCCAACGGCGCCGGCTCCTCCGCGAGTCGGATTCCTGTTGCGCTTCCCTCCCCATGGGGAAGCAAAAGCGACTTCGCAAAGATCCTTCGGGGGGCTCCTCCTCCTCCAAAGGTGGCTCTTCCCCTGCTTCTTCCGCTTCCATTTCTTCGGGCTCCGGCCTCCCATCTTCCCCTTCGGTTCCTGTTACCACTCAAGATAAAGGCGTCCTCGTAGCGGTCTCCACGACAAGCTCGGCCGTCTCTCCATCTTCAGATCCGCGATCTGGTTCAGATCTGGAAAAATTAGGGCATGTCGAAGGGAAGCAAGTGGCTGTTTCAGCCCCTGCGCCTTCTCCGGTGATATCTCCTCCAACGGAAGCGATCCAGTCCCAGGACAAGGAACCTTCATCAATTTCTGCGCAAGCTGCTCCCGTCAAGGTCGATGCGGCGAACCCAGATTCCACAGACCATTGCTCCTCTGCTGCGATAGAGAGCTGGTGCGATATGTTCAAAGGAACTTCTAAGAGGCTTCAGAAGGCAGGGAAGGCATTCACCCTCCCATCTGGTGAAGCTTGTGTTAAGATTCCCGACTCGCTAATTGAAAAGCATCAAAAGTCTTGGGAGTCATTTATACTTGGTCAATTCTACTCGGATCCTCCTGCTCAAGGAACTATCCACACAATTGTTAATGGAATTTGGAGTAAGCAGTTTAAAGACATTTCGGTATCGAGAATGGAAGGAAACTCATTTCTATTTCGCATACCTAATGTGCAAACTCGCAATCGGGTCCTGAATCAACGTCTTTGGCAAATTGAAGGCCAAACGATGTTCGTTGCTAATTGGGAACCTGGCCTTACTCCTTCAAAGCCGGAACTCTCCTCTGCACCCATTTGGCTGGAACTTAGGAAGGTCCCTTTTCAGTTTTTTAATGACGATGGACTGCAGCGGATTGCAAGTTTGGTTGGTCATCCTCTGTATCTTCACCCGGATACCATGAATAAGCGGAACCTCGAGGTAGCAAAAGTCTTTACTATTATCGACCCTCGAAAGCCGCTACCTGAAGCTATCAATGCGCAATTTAGTTCGGGATTGATCGCTAGAGTGGAGGTGTCTAGTCCCTGGATGCCCCCAATTTGTTCTCACTGCAAAGAAGTGGGGCATAGCCTGCGAAGATGTCATTCAGCCCCAATCATGTGTAAACCTTGTAACTCGGCCTCTCACTCTCCAGATGACTGCCCTCGCTCCAAAGCCAAATCTCTTCCTCCTCCCTCTAAGCCTATTCCGGATAAGGTGAAAGCTCGGAGACGAAGATCAAAAACTCCTAAACCGGTCCCTAAAGAAGGCGAATGGGTGGTTGTTGGCAGTAGGGCCAAGGCCTTATCCCTCGATCCAGCCAAGTCTTCACAGGCAGTAGCCAATTCTAGTAAAGGGCGGGAGGTTGCTTCTTCTTCCAATCTCCCGGATGGGTCGAAGCCCCCCGATAAAGGCAAGGCTACTCAAGTGGTCCACGATAAATC
>NW_006238920.1:9276673-9279611 GCF_000375325.1 Capsella rubella | reverse complement strand
ACTGATCTAGAAGACGAGTTGAGGTTCACAAAGGTGTTGTCGCAGCGGCAACAGCGGAGTGCGAGGGGCAATGGCCCCAAAAACCTATAATTTTTATGGATAGTGACACTTTTTGTTGGAATCTCCGCGGTTTGAATTCTGCTTCTCATCGTCGCGGTTTTAAAAAATGGTATAGTAACCATCGATCACTTTTTGGTAGTCTCGTGGAGACTCATGTTAAGAAGCCTAAACAGCATAAGTTCCTTAACTCGATGCTGCCAGGTTGGTCTTTTGATAATAATTATGAGTTTTCTGATCTCGGAAAGATATGGGTTTTATGGCATCCGAGTATTCATGTTGTGATTGTTTCCAAATCTCTGCAAATGATCTGTTGTGAAGTCAAGTTTCCAGACTGTGCTGAACCTGTTTTCATTTCCTCTATCTATGCTGCTAATGATGAAGCTTCTCGCCTGGAATTATGGAGAGAGTTGATTGATCTCTCTTCTAATGGTATTCTTCAGGACAAAGCTTGGCTGGTGTTAGGTGATTTTAACCAAACTCTTCATCCTTCAGAACACTCCTCCCCTGCCAATCTTAATGTGGACAGCCCTACTAGAGTTTTCAGAGAAACTCTTCTCCAAGCTGGGCTAGTCGACCTCAACTTTAGAGGTAACACGTTTACATGGTGGAATAAAAGGAAAAGTGCCCCTATTGCAAAAAAGCTTGACCGCATTCTTGTGAATGACAAGTGGATCTCTCTCTTCCCCTCTTCTTTGGGTCTGTTTGGTGACCCGGATTTCTCTGATCATGCCTGCTGTGAAGTCTCCTTCCATACGGCTAAGCCGAGGTGTAGGAAACCTTTCAGGTTCTACAATTTTCTGTTGAAGAATCCTGAGTTTGTTCCTTTAATTGGGTACCATTGGTATTCCCTGAATCTTACAGGCTCTGCAATGTATCGTGTCTCTAAGAAGCTCAAAGCGTTGAAGCAAATTATAAGGGATTTCAGTAAGCTTAATTATTCAGACATTGAGAAGAGAACTGCTGAGGCTCATGTTAGGTTGACAGAAGCTCAAAATCAATTGCTCCATTATCCTAGTGTGTCTAATGCTGAGGTGGAGTTTGAGATGCAGCGTAAATGGTACATTTTGTCCACTGCTGAGGAGAGTTTCCTTTTCCAAAGATCGAGGGTAACTTGGATAAGAGAAGGGGACATGAATTCTGCTTATTTTCACAAAATGGCCAATTCCAGACAGGCAATTAACCATATACACTTTTTGTATGATGCTGAAGGAAATCGCATTGACTCTCAGATGGGAATCCAGAGTCATTGTGTTGATTACTTTCAGACCTCTCTAGGTGGAGAACAAGTGCCTTCCCAGTTTGTTCAAGAAGATGTTTCTCACATCCTTAAGTTTAAATGTTCTGAGATTCAACAAACAGAGCTTGACTCTTTGTTTACTAGGGAAGATATCCGTCAAGCTTTCTTCTCCCTTCCCAAAAACAAGGCTAGTGGCCCTGATGGCTTCACTCCCGAGTTCTTCTGTACAACCTGGTCCATTGTTGGGACAGAAATTACTGATGATGTGTTGGAATTCTTTAGTTCGGGGAAGATTCTCAAGCAATGGAACGCTACTAACTTGGTCCTCATTCCCAAGATCCCTAATGCTTCTCGGATCTCGGATTTCAGGCCCATTTCTTGCCTTAATACGGTTTATAAAGTGATTTCTAAACTTTTGGCAGGGCGTCTTAAAGCTTTCCTTCCCTCAGCGATTAACCATTGCCAATCTGCCTTTATGCCAGGCCGATTGTTATTGGAAAACGTCTTACTGGCAACTGAGATAGTCCAGGGCTATAACAGAAAGGATGCTCAACCGAGTGCAATGCTTAAGGTGGATTTGAGGAAAGCATTTGATTCGGTAAGGTGGGAATTTGTTATTTCTTGCCTTAGAGCCATCAATTTTCCGGAAAAATTCATAGGGTGGATCCATGAGTGTATTTCCACTGCAAGCTTTTCGGTCATTGTGAATGGGCAAACTACTGGGTATTTTAAGAGTACAAAAGGGCTTCGTCAAGGTGATTCTATGTCCCCCTATCTTTTTGTCCTAACTATGGAGGTGTTTTCTGGATTGCTTCAATCTCGGTATGAATCGGGTTACATCTCCTATCACCCAAGAACATCTGAGCTCCAAATTTCCCACTTGATGTTTGCTGATGATGTTATGATCTTCTTTGATGGGATGAGCTCTTCTCTCCACGGTATTTATGAAACGCTTGAGGACTTCGCAGGGTGGTCGGGACTTTACATGAACAGGGATAAAACTCAGCTGTACCATGCGGGTTTGAGCCAACCTGAATCCTTAGCCCTTTCTAGCTATGGATTCACTGTTGGGTCGCTCCCAATCCGTTATCTGGGACTCCCCTTAATGAGTAGAAGGCTTAAGGTGTCAGAGTATGCTCCTCTCATTGAGAAGATCTCTAGTCGCTTCAACTCTTGGGCGGTTAAGTCTCTCTCTTTTGCCGGCAGGACTCAACTTATTGCATCCGTTATCTCTGGAATGGTTAATTTTTGGATATCTGCTTTCATTCTTCCGCTGAGTTGTATTAGAAAAATTGAATCCCTTTGCTCAAGATTTCTTTGGGCGGGGACAATCGACGGGAAAGGGTTAGTAAAGGTCTCCTGGGCTCAAGTTTGTTTGCCTAAAGAGGAGGGAGGATTGGGGTTAAGAAGATTTGCAAGCTGGAACAGAACTCTATGTCTCAAACTTGTTTGGCTCCTTTTTTCAACTAGTGGGTCTCTTTGGGTTGCTTGGCATAAGCTCCACAATTGGAACCATCAAACTTCTTTTTGGAACCAAGTGGAGAAGCAGGGAGATTCCTGGAACTGGAGATCTATTCTCCGCCTAAGAGATTTGGCTGAGGGCTTTATCAAATGTGTAGTTGGTAATGGAAGAAGAGCAAG
>NW_006238920.1:9254782-9276573 GCF_000375325.1 Capsella rubella | reverse complement strand
GAAGTCTCCGAGTCCATCTTAACGCCTCGGTTTCTTCTGCTTGTGATCAAGCTGGTTGGCTTCTTCCTGAGCCGCGTTCCGAAGAAGCACTGACCCTTATGGTCTTTCTTACCACTTTAAATCTACCGAGTGCTTCCCATGTTAATGATCACTACGAATGGGAGGTAGATAAGAAGACTTCCACATCATTCTCTGCAGCTAAGACTTGGTCTGTGCTAAGGCCGAGGGCCTCCCAAGTTGACTGGTTCAACTCTATTTGGTTTAAAGGAGCTATCCCCAGGAATGCTTTCAATATGTGGATAGCTAATTTGGACAGGTTACCGACTAAAGCAAGACTCACTAGCTGGGGTATGAACATTGTTTCTTCCTGTGATTTTTGTTCTTCTGACCTGGAAACTAGAGACCATCTCATGTTATTCTGCGACTTTGCGCGGTTTATTTGGCACTCGGTTAGCCTCAGGCTTGATCTTCCTCGATTGTCTTTCTCCTCTTGGAAGGAATTAATCGTCTGGACTAAGGAAAAGAATTCCAGATCCCCCTCAACTCTCCGCAAGCTGGTGGCTCAATCGGTAACCAATGCCATATGGAAACAGAGAAACAACTTGCTGCATAATCAAGTTGCTATCCTCCCTTCGGTCATCTTCAAGGGTATCGACCGAGAGGTGAGGAATTCAATCACAGCTCGTAGACTCAGGAAACGCTTCAAACGTCTAATGAGCCTTTGGTTGTAATGATCGGTTAATTAGCTGTATAAGCTTTATTGTTACCTTGTTTTATTCTTTTTGCCAAGGAAACAATGTAATGGTTGTAAAACCAAACTTTCATTTTTAATGATATTTGCAGTTTAGCAAAAAAAACATTATTATTTTTCTTTTTTAAAAAAAAAACAGGAAGTGCCTTCAGAAATTCCCAAAGCGATCGAAACGACTCAAAAACGCAAAAAACAAACATTTGAAGCTCGTACCAGCAGCGCCAAATGTCCCCCAGGAACCGTACCAATACGGTCTAACAACGCCACTGTAAATCATAAGACACAACCCGACACCACTAAACACCCCGGGCATGAGGTAATAATTTGAAACACATTTTATTAGATGTTACTAGTTTTATATTTTTGCCACATTTTCACCCAAAATCTATTTTTAGTCCTATCTTGTTAACAAATATACCTCCTTAATAAACTAATCCTTTACCCTTTACCCAAAAAAAAAAAAAAAAACTGAACTATCTAAACAAATAATATTATCTTAACTATTCATTTTGATTCTTAAGATCGTTTGCAATATATATTCACCAATCACCATTAATATATTTTATTTAACGCCTCTCTTTGGTTTACTAGCTCAGTAACTCATCAATGATTATGCAAGTACCTTAACTGATGTTGTGACAGAAAGTGAAAAAATGAGTCTACCAAACCAAACCAAACGCCATTCCAAACTGATTCTACTTTTTGTTTCTATGTGTAGTTTACTAACCATTTTAATATTTTACTAACTTGATTGTTATGTCTTAGTATCTCTGTGTATTTCTTATAACACAAACAGTGAGTTAGATTTACGAGAGAATAATTTATTGTTTACCTCTTTTAACTAATGTAACCATATTTTTTTTTTGGTTTAATACTGTAACCATTCTTATTAACTACTTTGTGTATATATGTTTGAATATTACAGTATGCGATCATGACTACTACGCAAACCACACCAAAATTATACGGAACAAAGGCGATAGTGAATGTTTGGGATCCCAATATAGAAAATGGAGCAAAAGAGATGTCCATATCGCAGATATGGATTGCGTCGGGGCAATACAAAAGTGGGGATCTTAATACCGTTGAAATTGGCTGGCAGGTAATTTATAAAGGGTTCTTATTAATTTTTCTAAATTTTAATTCAAGCAATCTAGTTATGTCATTATAAACGACTAATACAAATAATTTATTTTTATTTTTAAATATGTAGGTTCTGCCGAAGTTGTATAAGGACAACAAGCCTAGGTTATTCCTGTTTTGGACGGTACGTTTAATTCTCTATTAATCATCCTCAACTATTTTTTTTTTTCAAATTCTTCTGAAAACATTTGTTATTATCGATCTGAATTTTAAGTTAAATACTACAGACTCACATTCATACTATTACGACACCTGTTATTTTATTTTCATGGCAGCTATTAGTATTATACCTACTTTGAAAATGAGTAATACTATATACAGTATATGTAACTTTAAATAAAAGACTAGTTGAACATAACTATATAAATGGACTATCCCACTCAGTTTCTTTTGTCCTTCGAAAAATCTAGTCAGTAAGATATGAGATGAAGAAGGTATTACTCTACACATGATGCTAGTAAAGATGATAATGTAACAAATTTTATTGGTTTACTGTATTTCGTTTATTAGTTATGTAATAGTAATTATTACTTTCGCTGGGTAAACCATTCGAACCCAAAAACTTAAATCGAAATCGAGCAAACACAAAAAAAAATAAAAAAATCCGAACAAATTCTTAATCTCTAAACTCAAGAAACTAAATTTAAACCAAAAACGGAATGAATACCTGAAATATCCAATATTTAATTGCAAAAAAAAAATTAAATTATCTACTACTATTCTTATTACTTACACCCGTATGTTTTTAATCAATATATTTTTTCTAAAATTATTTAGTTAAATAAAAGACTTAGATTTTTTTTGGTGAATTTTAGATGTAGTTGCCCTTTTTAAAGTAGATATAAATGTCACTGGATCTAATACTGTATGTCTGTATACTTCCTAGTTTATAATATTTGAAAAATACTGTATACTTATTAAAATCATCTACCACAGCGTGATTTTGAATTATTTTTTGCGTGCTAATAGCAATAATGTTTTTGTTTAATTTTGTTTTTTTCCAGGGCAATGCATACAAAACTGGATGCTACAACGTTCGGTGCCCGGGTTTCATCCAGACGAGTAGCAGTATCGTTATCGGAGGCCCCATTAGTTCTGTTTCTTCCTTGGGAGGAAGACAGTTTGAGATAACCATCCACGTCTGGAAGGTTGATTTATTTCAATCGAATTTAATATTTATTTTATGTTATTCATCATATATAGATATATTTTTTATTTCTAACTAACTGATAAAAAGTTTTTACAGGATCGGCAATATGGAAACTGGTGGCTCAGTTTAGGACCAAACAACGAACTCGTGGGATACTGGCCAGCGGAGATTTTCACAACATTGGCCGATCACGCGGAAGTCGCACAATGGGGTGGTGAGATAGTGAACTCGCGCCCATTTGACCGACACACAATGACCCAGATGGGGTCCGGCCGCTTTCCCGACGAAGGTTTTGGGAGAAGTAGCTACTTCCGCAACTTGCAGACTGTAGATATCAACAACAGTCTCCAGCGAGTTCAAGACGTGAAGAGCATAACAACCAATCCCGAATCTTACAGCGTCAAGGATCTGTATACAGAAGAATGGAAGACTCACTTCTTCTACGGGGGGCCAGGCTTTAGGCCTTCGCATTCAGGAGCTGTTCCCTCGACATATAGTTCAGCAGCTTCCTTCTTTTTCTTCATGTTTCTTATCGTTTAGTAGTATTTTCTATGTTATTTGTCGTAATAAGATTGTAATTAACATATTCGATTTAAGACTGATATTCGATTTAAGTCGCTTTTGCATTGCAGTTGTTAGCAATTAACATATTCGATTTAAGACTGATACAATCTTCAAAATCAACTATGCAAAGCAAAAATGATAAAAGCTTTACAGCATCTCTCATGGTACCCTCCCTATTTGATATCTTGACTGTTATACCTTTGATATGTAAAAGTTATCCTTTACTGACTCTACAAAATGCTCTGTACATCTTTGTTCCTTGTACATCCAACAGTATTACGAACAACAATGTCAGTCAAAGAAACTCAAGAACAACACAATTGAGTATTCGAATCTTGATTCACATCTCTCAGACTCTAAACGCAGCCTCATCACGACTGGTTTACTCCACATATCACATGCCTCTCTTGTTACATTGCGACAACTATTAATAGCCTCCACCCTAACTGGATTCTGTTACAATTTTGTTTTAACTGTCATCAGTCTCTACACATGTGCCTTCCACACTTATTTCATCCTCATTTATGTGTCTTCTCCTATAAAATAGACTCTCTGCAACTTATCATTGATTCTGTTAGATCGTGAACGACCAATCTATGCTTAAACAAATCAAAAGCAAAGTATGAACTTAGAAAGCCAAATACTTAGTTTGATCCAAAAAAAGAAAAAAGAAAGCCAAATACTCATTGCAGGCAGTTTACAAGTGTTTAAACTCTGGTGCGCCCATGTGTGCTTTTACCAAAGTCAAAGAGATGTTTAAAACAGATAAACTCACAATGAAAGGGTTCTCTAGAAGGTAAAAAGCATGTTGATACTCCTAAGGACTAAGGCAGAAGTTCTTCAGAACCAGACCAATTTAGATTGCCTGAGTAATGGAAAACATCATCAAATACAGAAAATTTTGGGAGCGAGGTAGGGAAAACTCAGACTAGACGTAGGCTGTATGTAAACAGAGAGAAACCCATAGAGCCAGCGAGATTCAGAGCCAGTACTTATTTGTTAACAAAAACAAAACAAATAATAGAAAACGCTTACTAGAAAGCCGTGAATTATCCGATCCACCTCTTCTTCTGGGCAGCAGCAAATCACAACCAAAATCAACCTGGTTGACTCAAAGAAACCTCGTAAAGGCACTCATCTCACAGACTATAAATAAACACAAGGCAAACCAAAGCTACAATAATAGATTAAGGTACAGTAAATACATTTTAATTTAAATTAAGTTGTAAGAAACTCATCAAATTTGGACCTCCATTGGTAAAGACACCCATTAAGTACTTAAACATTATTATACTATTTTTTATTGTTATTGGGTTTGTAATTTAATTTTATTTGGAAAAGGATGCAAACTATCATAAGGCTCCAATGGCAATGGAGACTGAAACTATCACAAGGCTCCAGTGGAGACTGAAACATGGTACAAGAATCATGCTGAATACATAAGCTTTTAAGAATTCTTGTGAAAGAAATCTAAATTTTTGCAAGGCGGATAACAGTACTCCATCTCATAAAATCTAAAATTACAGTGCTAAACAAAAAAAAGAGCTTACTCTTCATGTATTGGCATAAAAAAAATAAGCCTTATGGAAAAAATCAATCCCCTTCCACCACCGCCTGAACTTCACAAAAGAGGCAGCCTTTTTATTCCCCTGTTATATTGAAGGACAGAACAAATAGACCAGTGACATAAGAAACAAGTTAAAAATATGAAATGCAAGAATGCTAACAGAGAATCAAGCAGCAGAAGAGTATCATGAAAGTCAGTATAGAGTACATAACTGGTAAAGGACCATAAAGAGTACATTAACTGACTAAAAGCGAGACTCTATAGTATGAACATTAATGAGCAAATGCACAAAAACACATCGAACGAACAAACAAACAAAGATAACAGCACATTGCAATAATGCTTATGTATCCATGAAACCCTGAAAAGCAGAGATTCAGTAAGGTGTTCAAAGCCATTCATGGTCTCTCATAAGCTAAATTACCTATTACACTGTTTCCAAGCAGAGATATAGTGATCTAGCTAGCTCCAACAATACTCACCTTTACCCTCCACGTTGGCCTGAACCTTCTCTTGACGCTATATAAATCCCCCTACTCATCAAATTAATACGTATATCACACACAGCTCTTGAAAACCATCGTAAAGCAACTTAAAGCTAAAACTGAATTTCGAAATTTCTGTTATTATTATTATCTACGTTGTCCGCTCAATCGATTTAAGATTAACACTATGGCGGAAGAGTAGAAGAACAACGTTCCGAGCACGAGACCCCTATCGTTGCTTCATTATCACTAAAGCTACCAATACACTAAGAGTGTGATAGAGGGGATAGAGAAATTGCCTGCTCAACCGGGAGAAAATTGAAGGCAGAGAACAAGGAGGAGCAGAGAGATTGCGACTCGAAAAGTGGACAGAGAGAATGACATCGCCGCCATATACAAGGATCTGAGGCGACGCTGCCACCAGTGCCTTGACTTGAATGATTTTCCTCCGCCACATATTGACATTCATATACACAAGCTTCTGGGTTCAGCCACGACGACCTCCCCCCCCTTGGGCCCTTCACTTTCGCCTGATTTTTGTTTCCATCCCAAAATGAAATCGTTGCCTCCGATTGGGAAAAGGAAACATAAACAGTGAAGAGTCAGAGCACCGGAGCTGCTCGTTTAGGCCATTTGGGCTCAAGATGGGTTTTATCTAAGGTGGGCTTTTTGTCACAATGACCCAATAAAATCAAAAGGTTTAATTTTTGTATTTATTTTTGGATTGGATCAACCTGTTAAACTATTTTTCATAGCTCTACAAACAAGCAAATGTTTAGGTACGTTCCTAAAGAAAGAAGTAGCAGTAAACCCAAAATTTCGACTGCGGAACTAGTGACCAGTGATGCTGTTTTGTGATAGACTGGACTGGAATCGTTAGTTTATAAGAGGGGTGAGGAAAAGCTTAAAACGATAGAACGAAAAATATATATTTTTTAATTTCATTTCATTTAGTAATTATTCAGAAAAAGACTTTGAAACATATTTCATCAGTCGAACAAATTTATCGTTTTTTAATCATTTGCTGGTGCAACAACATTTTCCAGTGTTGGGCCCTGGATAACAACGTCCGTCATCGTACCTTTCGGTTATACAGTCATGGATGCATTCGAAATATTCGTAAACCCCTGGAACACATTGTGCAATGCATTTCTTACCTACACACATATAATCAATACATAAAACTTCTTACCCGAACATGTTCTATATGTTGAGGAAAATGTATGGTGTCCACAATTGCTCAAAAGTGACTAAAGATATTTTTAAAAGAAAATAGCAAAGTAATATTATCTACGAAGTATCATACCTGAGGCAGCCAAAACATTGTGGTTGGAGAATGAGATTGCCAATATTGATACAAGAAAAAAAATGATAGCAGATTTTTTTAGATCCATTGTATGTTTTTTTTTCTTAAGTTTCTACTCCTGTTAAGAAGAAATTATGTTTGATATTTGTCTACTTCTTCACATAAAGCTATATTTATATGACTTTAAAAGTTTCAATTTAATAAAGAAATCTTTTCTTTTATTTTGACCATAAATGAATCTTCCATGTTTGCTGACAATCTTATTTTTGGCCAATGATTCTTTATTACTTGAATTTATGGAAATCTTATTATATATAGTCAATGAATCTATGGAATTTATGGAGTAATATCTTGTAGTTTTGGAATTTATGGAGTAATTTCTTGTAGTTTTGTGAAAAACAAAATAAAATAATAAAGCAAAATAAATACAGTCAAGAATTTTCAAAAAGGAAAATCAAGAATCCTACATGTATCAAAGAAAGATTTCCATTCTTTTCACATTAGATGTAGAAAGATTTTCTTTTAGTGAGAGGACCTTTTTATTTTGATTGAAAGATTTGATTGTAAAAAAAAAAGTAAACAGTGTTGAAAAATTTGATGATTGAATACTAAAATAATTTCATATAAAGTGTCCTTTTATGCTTAAATTTTGTGTTCTAAATTTCCAATTTGTTTTAATTTTGGGGTGCTAAATCACAAACCACTGAAAATTACAACCATATTTGCTTTTTCTTCATAGCTTATCAGTCACCACATCAGTCAATGCAATACCATTAATTAAAGAAAATAACTAATATGAAGTTTGACTAGTACATGAAGCAAAGAAGGAATAGTGTGAATCCCTAGATAAACAAATTGGAAAAGTAAAAAATTATGTTTTTTTGGCTAAACACAAAAAGGCTTAACCTCCGTCGTCGACATTTTTTTTGGGTAGGATCCATGGTCGACATCAAACAAATACAACAATAATCGCGAGACACTTAACTGTTTTTCCCCCTATGGAGTCATTACCATAACACAGAAAGATAAATAAATGGTTTTTTCAATAATTTACTCATCAGTGTAAGATAAATAACCAAATTTGTATTTTTTTTTTGTTAAATCATGTTTATTCTTTGTTTTATTGTATCATACACATTTATTATCTTTCATAGTTATTAAGATATAAAGAATGTTATTCTAAAGATTTTTCTTTGTTTCACAAAAAGTCTCACTCTACGATTCCAATGTTTTTTTATATTAAATTTCTTAATTTACCTCTAAACTCAAAAGTCATTTTTATTGTATTTAAATCATTAATCTCTTATTTAATAAGGGTAAACATGTATAATTATATATTTTTTTTAATATGTGTGAATTATGTCAAAATGACACTTTTTGTGAAAAAGAAAGAGTACTTATATTGCAAGTCTTTATTTCAATGTGTGCTACGAAAAAAAAGGAAAAAAATATATTAGTTTGTAAAAGCGATGTCGTTGATATATTAATTCGATGAATTTTTATTAATACTCAAATATATAATAAGAACCAACAGTAGAAAAGTCAATAAAAACATAAATTCGCTGCTCGAACAATATTGATTTCATTATTTGTTATTGCAACTGGCCTAGCTACAACAACAAAGAGCAAATAGAGTCCCTGGGATACAATGTCCCTGCTTGTAACCTTGCGCCACACAGTCATGGACGCATTTGGACACTGCTCCCACACATTGACCAATGCATTCTGGTGGCACTACACATACATAAATAAAATAACTTATATGGTTAATGCGATTCTATATTTTCATTACAAAAAAAAAAAAACAAGTGTAGTATTCACTATTTTCCGAAAGATCAAAAATAATTTAAACATAATATGATAGAAAATAAATCTTTTGTAAGAAGTATCATACTTGAGGCAGCCAAAACATTGTGGTTGGCTAATGAGATTGCCAACATTAACACAAGAAAAAAAGTGATGGAGGTTTTTGTGAGATCCATTATATGTATTTCAAAATTATATTTTTTTTCTTCTATATTATGATTGTTCAGAAAAAGCTATATTTATATTACTAGAAAAGTTCAGTTTAATGCCCAATTCTTTTTTTCTTTTATCTTGACCAAAAATGAATCTTCCATATTTGCCACAATATTGTTTTTGGTCAAAAAAATTTTGACCACATTTTTGGTCAACTTGTAGTAGTTCATGGAAATACATTTTTTTTTTACCAAAAACAGAGAAGTTATCATGGAAATATATTATATATAGTCAAAGATACATACAAATATATTTATGGCCAGGTGTATCTTGTAGTTTTGTGGTAATTATTTAATTGTAAAATAATGGATTAAAGAAAAAACATAATTAAGAATTATCACTAAAAGGAAAACCAAAAATACAGTATATAAAGGTTTTATAGGATTCAGGTCGGGCCGGACCAGCCTGATTGATATGTCTAAGAATTTTAGATGCGTCAAAAAGAAATTATAAAAATATACTAACATCTTTTATCTATATTTATATTTAATAAAGTTCAGATGGTGAGGATGTCTTTTGCTTGACAAAACGAAGCAACCAGCATTTGACCATCTTCTTTTAGTTTTTAGTTTTTCCATTTTGTGACTTTTCAAATAAATTTTTTCGTTCTAATAATTTAACTCAATGTTCACTTTACTTTATAATTCTCCTTTAATATTTTTTTTTTGGTAAGGTCTCGCTTAATAATTTTTATTGAAACTAAAATTATTTTTCTTCAAAAGACTACAGGAAGTGCCATTAGAAATCCCTAAAGCACAAAAAATGACAATATATGCGAGATTTACTTTTAATATTTCAAATTTAAACTTTTTAATTTCTAATTTCCTTTATTCAGTCATTTGTTTTGCTTAACTTTTATTTATGTTCTGCTCTATTGTACTTATGTTTTGCTATTTTTACCGAAACCAAACCATATCTAGTTTCAAACCCATACTTGGATTTGAAATATAATCCTAGAATTCAAATTGCAACCAAAATTAATTATCTTCTACTCTTATCAGTCACACTTTTAAATTTTGAGTCAATATAGTCTTTAATCAATAAAAAACTTTTAAGACTTTTTTTTGGAGAATTTTAAATGTGGGTGGTCTTTTTTTACTAGATATAAATTTTGATATTTCTAATATACTTACTAAAATAAAATCATCAAACCAGACGTGATTTTGAATTAGTTTTTGCATTGTAGTAGCAATAATGTTTATTTTCTAGAGTATTGCATACAAAACTAGATGCTATAACGTTTGATGCCCGGGGTTTCATCCAACAAGTGGTAGTAGTGTCTTCGGAGGCTCCATTACTCCTATTTCTTCCTTAGGAGGAAGCCAGTTTGAGATTACCATCCATGTTAAATGTTGGTTTCTTATCGTTTTAAATATATATATATATATATATATATATATATATATATTATTCATGCCCTAACTAATTAAAAAATAAATTACAAGATAAAAATTATTAAAACTAGTGGTGAGTTTAGGGTCCAACAACATATACTGGCCATCGGAAATTTTTACTAGATTGGTTGATTACAAAAGAATGGAAGACTCACTTCTTCTGCTACGGGGGACCAGGATTTAGGCCTACGCATTCAGGAGCAGTTCCCTCGGCGTATGTTTTAGCTTCCTTTGTTAATTTGTAGTTTTTCTTTTCTTATCATTTTAGTATCTTTCTTTCTATGAGATAATCACTCTTTGTTGTAAAAAGATTGTTTATGATGATGAATGAGTGGTTTTTGCTTTTTAATTTGAATATCCCACCATATCAAGGGCAACACAGTCAAAATAAAAATAAAAATCTTTGACCTCTCCTTATAACCCTTTAATTAATTTTTATTTCAATGAAATAACCTTGGAAAATAACATAAAACTAAAGAATGGAAATCTCTCTTTTGAAGCATGTAAATATGTAATTAATCTTTAACCTTGAAGTACATTACCTTTAATCTTTTTTAACATGTCTAATTAATCCTTAACCTTGAAGTACATTACCTTTCAATATATTATATCAAACGCAATATTTGATTGCGAAAATATAATATTGAGATATTTAGACTAAGAAATGAATATCAATATTGTGGGTCTTGCCTTACCCACATTGCTCAACAGCTCAAGCGTTATTTTATTTTATTTTGTTGTTACAAATTACTGATTAGTGTGAAGAATTAACCAACATTGTACTATTCGCTCTATATACATTTTTTTTTGTTAAATCATATGTTTATTCTTTGTTTAATTTTATCATGCAATTTTATTATTTTTTCACTGTTACTAAAATATAATTATATTGGAAGTCCTTACTCCAATGTGTGCTACTCAAAAAAAAAAGGAAAATATTAAAACGTCCAAGTCCTATGTGTTATGGGAATCATAACAAACTCTTGAAAAAGGAAAAAAAAGGAAACGAGAAACAAAGTTATAAAACCCCAAACTCTTTTTTACTTGCGATCCATTCTCCATCTCTCCAGAGCTCCTCCAAACCAAAATCTTCCTTAATTACTACTTCCTCTCGTTCGTGTGCTTTCGCTTTTCATTCGTAAGTTTTCTTGCAACGATTTATACAAATTTTTTCAGATATTCGATCATACTTCTCGTTCTAATAATTAGGGTTTCCACACGATCCACTCTCTTTTATTCGTCGCTTAAAAAATAAATCAAAGAGAAACTTTGTTTTTGCTAACTATATAATATTTAAGAACTAGATCAGGACTGAAATTTTGGTATTTGAAACTCTTTCCCCAGGGTTAATTAGACTGAGGAAGATGGGAGGCGTAGATGATATCCAGTGGTTTGATAAGTGTATGGATGAAATCGGGTTGGTGTTTACCAAGGTTGACGAAACGATACAAAAGGTCAGTACTCTTATTCTTTTAATTTGTTTTGGTCTTTTTAAGATGTTTAATGCCCTAAAATTAATGAGTTATGGTTCTGTCTAGATTATGAGCTATACATTAGCTAAAACTAAAGCCTAACTCTGTATAGGTTCTTAATTTTATCATCATCATCGTAAACGCAAAATTTATGCTAGGAACTGATATTGTAGGTTATGTATTTTAGTACGTTGTTATACATAAGACTTTTGGGTCGTGTTGTTTATTTATATTATATATTGATTACCAAATAAAGAGTCAAGAGACGAGTTATTCACTTATATATATATTTGCAGGGTATTGAACTCTGGACAGAGTTGACAAGAGATATCCAGCCTACTACTACCGAAGACTTGACCACTGGACAGCCAAATAGTGGCGAATCTGGTGAAGAAAATTCCTCTCAGTACCCTGTCGCTGAGGTCAAAGAAAGACCGAGCCAACACTGGTCTATGTGCCTTGCTGACGTCGAAGAAAAACCGAGCCAACACTGGGCTATGCGTGGTATGTGTTACATATTATACATTACATATAGTCTTATTGTAAACTCCATTTAAAGTAGAGCCACAATATCAGCACTTTTTTGGTTTCTTGACTGACAAGTATCATATTGATTTCCTTGGCAGCTTGGAAAATTTCAGAGAGTTTCATTCAAGAACAAAGCGGTGATGGTGATGGTGATGGTGAGGAAGAAGAAGACAAGTCTACAGTTTCAGAAGAAGATACTGTAAGTTTTAAGCAGTTTTTTCACATCTTCATATATATACACGGTCATTAGGATAGTAAATCACCTTTTTGTATAACGGAATTTAGTAATTTTTAATCATTTGCTTGTCTATTTATTGTGTCTGACTAAATCATTATGATTAGGAATCGATTTTGATGTGGATGCCTTCCGAGGAAGAAGAAGAAGAAGAAGATGATGATGATAATGGAGAAGACGAAGATGTTGACACGTTTTCCGAAGAAGATGATGAATCATGGAATGATGATGATGAAGAAAATAAAGAAGAGGATACTACAGCTTCTAAGTCTTCCGAAAACATGTCGGAGCTTAGTTTGGGGACCTCATCGACGAGCTATATCCCTAGTTCGTACCATCATCATAATGAAGAAGATAATGTAAGTTTTTTTGTGAAACAGTTTTTCACATTTTTATATTTGCCCTCACAAAAACTAGAAAAAATAAGTTATCTTTTCAATATTATGGACTCTAGTTATCTTTCACCAGTTTGCTGATTTGGTTATATATTGTCTTTGTGATTAGGATTCGAGGCTGAAGTGGAAAGGTTGCTATCAGCTGTTAAAGAATGTTGACACCTCTTCCGAAGAAGATCTTTACTCATCATCTGATGATGATATTGTTGAGGACTGTCATTACTCTAAAGGTGTCAAAGAAGTGATGGGGATATCGTGGAAGCATATAATGATGAGTAATTTAAGCAACGAACCATTAAGGGCTCATGAAGATGAAGATGACGTAGCGGAAAAGTTACTACACGGATTTGTGGATGTGAGGCAAGAGGAGGATACGGAATTTGATGAGGTCGAGATACTTTTCCCAGAAAGTGATTGGGTCTACGTGACTAGGGACCAGAAGGGCTCTGCATGAATTTTGTTGGCAATTTTTGTGTGTTTTTAATTTGAGTTTTACACTTTATAATCACCGGCTCTAGCGATAACTCTTTTTGTAGAAAACTAGATTTCTTAAAAAGTTTTTTCAGACGGACTATGTCACTCTAAAGCTGAAACAATGTTAAATTGTTCATACACTTAACAAACATGTAAACCACAAAGCCAACCAAAATCTAATTAAAACACTAGTTTTGATTTATTTTGGACCGAACCAGGAAAAAAACCAAACTAAACCACTTCAATGCCGTAGCAAATTAATATTTTGTTTTCTTGTACTTAAGAATGGATTACCGGCTTACTGCCAAATTGCGACAACAACAAATCCTACGCTTTGAAAAATCGACAAAACCCGAAAAGGTGGAGAGATGTGTGATTCTGTTTCAGCTCGGTAATGGCGGAGATTTGCTATTTTGGGGGTCTCGTCCAGTACAAGGTTCCATCTCTTTCTCTCTTCCGCAGCAAACCTCATCACTACAATTCAGCTTCTCTTATGGCTGCTTCCGTTCCCGCCGAATGCTGCTCCTCCTCCACCGTGGAGTCGCCTTCTCTCCTCGTCTTCTCAGGTTCCACTTTCTTCCTATTCCTTGCTTTGTGGGTCTCCTTAAAGTATCGACTTTTGAGTGGAAAGATCATCAATTTGGGTTAGATCTTAGCCAATTACTGTGAATTTGGTATTTGATTTGCCAAGTAGCATTCTTAAGATGAGATGTGTTAATACTGTTTGTTGCAAAGTGTAAAACTTTATCATTGTCTTACAGATTATACTAGTGACTTACATTTGGCAATACATTTTGTTTAGTTACTATTGTTTATTGTTTTTTTTGGTTGGGATGAAGGTGGTACTGGATTTAACGGTGTGGTGGAAGATTTGAAGAAGCTAACAACCCGAGTCGCTCATGTTCTTCCTGTCTCTGATGATGGAGGAAGTACAGCTGAGATTGTTCGTGTTCTCGGTAAGTTCTATGGTGAAAGACCCATGTTATATGTTTTAGCTTAACATTTACCATCGAAACACACTTTTTAAGGGATTTTTTTTGTATCTGCATTGTTGTTATAGGTGGACCAGCGGTTGGTGACATACGTTCAAGGTGTTTAAGGCTGTCTGATGAAAGTACTTCAGAGGCACTTGCTGTTAGAAGGTTGCTTGGCCATCGCTTACCTATAGATGCAGATAAGGCCAAGAAAGATTGGTAATTTATCTAACCTCTCTGTTTTCTTTATGCACATAGCGTAGTCTACTCTTCAAGCTACACATTAAAGGCCATCGCTTTAAGCTCGTATTACAATCAAGCATCTCTTTCCCTTACACTGTTGAAAATTACTCACAGAAGTTAGTTAAGAAAGACGTAGAAAAGTAGGATTTGATTTAAACAGTGAATCCTGCAGACTCCAAACGAAATATCCATTGTTCAAGTGTTTCCCCTTATTAGTTCTCTACTTATTTCTTTTACTAGCCAGGTCTTCTTATTCCCCAGCATTTCTCATTTATTAGCTAGGCTTTTACTAGTTACAGTGGTAGAGGGTATTGTGTAATTGGCTGAGTTGAAACTTTATCAGGTATGATATTGTGGAAGGTGATCATTCTCTGTGGAACGGTGTTTCAAGACCCTACAGTGAAACAATCCGTGCTTTCTTGATATACTTTCAGAATGAGGTAAGATTAATTGTTACTGAGAAACATGTTTTTGTTGGTTTCTTGTTGATCAGTTCCAAACTTCTTGATTCTTTAGATTTTTCTTAATTGACATTTTTCTTACGACACAGATTCTTAGAAGACCTAATGATAGATTTTGCTTCAGTAATGGAAGGTATTGATATTGAAGATCTTTTTATCAGCTTCAAGTGTTTATAATGTTGTTCTCCTTTTTAGTAACTTACTTTCAATTGTATCCTTCTTATAGCATCGGGAACTTCTTTTTTGCTGGAGCAAGGATATTTTTCCAGTCTTTAGATGCTGCGATTTTTCTGTTTTCACGCGTTTCAGAGATTCCTTGTGACAGTTTGGTCCTCCCAGTGATATCAACCAATGATAGGCTTACCCTAGGATGTGAATTACTGGTATGGAGCTTGATCTTTGTTTGAATTCCAGCACCTAGTTTCTAGAATCCCAAACATGACAATCAATCGCAACTAAAACATCACTTTCCACGGGAAAAAATATCACTTTTATACATAAATCTTAGATGCACTGGCCAACTTTTTTGGTTTAAACATCAATTGACACCCAAATTTCAGGTGGTAAATTTGATTGCAGACTTACTGTTTTGACATTAATTTGTAGGATGGGACTATAATCCGCGGACAGAATGAAATCTCTCACCCTACCAATGGGACTCTGCAGACTGTTGACAAGGTGTTCCTTTAACGTAATAACATTGAAGTTCTATGATGATCACAAAAACTATATACTTGTATCAATAATAAATGTCAAATTTTGTAACTACGTAGAATTGTGTTTCTTACATTGTCTTTCTATATTTCTAGTAGAGACATTGTTTGACTTTAGCTCTTCCATCGAAGATAAAGAGAGTGTTTTACATGTCAAGTGAAGGCAATAATCTGCTTCATGAGGTATATTACGCTGTTTTGTATATACAGAAATTTGCTCTGCATATTTTCAATGTTATCTCTAGTGATTCTGTTCCCCTGAAAGAAGCTCTATCTTTTTAGTTCTCTACTTCAGTTCTTTGTTTTCTCTGGTATATTTGACATTGCAAATGTATTGTGTTATTTCCATTAAATAGGTCTTCCCACCAGTTAACCCAACAGTCTTGGAGCAGTTGAGAAGTGTGGACTGTATTGTCTACGCTATGGGATCCCTATTCACTTCCATTTGCCCATCACTGGTAAAGAACCTGTTAAGAATTTTGTGCAACAATGGCGGGAATAGTAAATTAGTGATTACTGTTATAGACGTGTCTTCTTCTGTTCTCTAGGTTCTGCTTGGCGTTGGTGAGATTATCTCTTCCAGGTCATGTCGTAAGGTACCCGGGAACTCATCAAGAATACTAATGGTGGAAATTCAGTCTGATGTTTTCTCTTGGTCACAGGTACTTCTGTTGAACGGTAGTCAAGACCGAGAAACAAGCAGCTTCACTGCTTCCTGCTTTGTGACTGCTATCGCTGATGCTCTCAACAGAACTCATGGAGATCCTAATATCCGGCTCAAGAATCCCGTGAGTGGTGTTCTTCTCAATTCACACTCTCTTTGTTCACACTCTCTTTGTGTCTTATTTAACAGACGTATACAGAGATCCAAGAACATTATTTTTTGTGTGCAGCCTGGATATTACATCAACACACTCTTGGTCCCAAAAGATGGAGAAATAGCGGTAGATCTCAAACAATTGTCTGAACAAGGGATCAATGATGTTGTTAGTATCTCTCTCTTTTACTTGTTTCCAAGTTTAGGTGCACAGCAAACACTCACTATAGCTTCCGGTCTGTTGCAGAGAGTCGTGGAGAGTGTTGTTGACCCGAAGCACGGGATCTTGTTTAGCCCGAGCTCTCTGATAAACACACTAGCCAGTTTGGTGGAGTAAATAGTGATTCTTTGGTCCCTAGAGCTAGTTTTTTCTTACACGGAATTGAAACTATGAAGTTGTTGGTACTGTTTAATTTGATCCTTTTGTGAATTGATATAAAAGGTTATGAATGGTCAATGATCACAATCTTAGTTAGCTAAGTAAAGACAAAGGCAAATCTTTCTCTTGGAGTTAAATCATTATGCTGTCTGATGGAACAAGTACCGAAAATGGAGTCTTGTTAGAAGAGCAAGAGAATGATTACCAGAACTTAATAGATTGAGTTTTCGAGGAGTTTTCTAATTAATACTAATACAGTTCACTTTACAAAATAACTTCTTTTGTAATTCACGAGAGCATCTTGGCTCTTCGTTGTTGTACTATTTTGAATTACAACTTCAAATTAATTACACTACTGTAGTAGGAATATGAAGGGACGGAGAAGTTTTTAAGTAATGGAGTTAACTCTTACCTAACTTTTCGACTCCATTATATATATATATCTGATACCTCTGCTGTTATCTTAAAACTCCTAAAAACCCACTGAAAAAGCACTCGAATAAGTCACAAAACAAGTGTTTTCGACTAAGGAGTCTGCTCAATTACCTGATAAGAGTCCAGGTTTGTAGAGCTCCATATGTACCCTTGGTTTATGTGTGTGAAATTATATGAAACTAACACTTCATATTTCTTGAGTTTCTTATAGTTGCTGAGACTAACAGTACCTTGTACAAAATGTTACAGAAGAGATGACGACTGAGGATGTGAATGTGAAGAAGCTGAAATTTGAGGAAGAGGTTAGTAGGTCAGTTCTGAAAGTGAAAGGCGTAAGCAGAAAATGTTTCCATGGTTATTTAGCCAAAGGGAACAACTTGGTTTGCTTCAAGCCACTCTTGCATTTGCATCTACGAAGATTGAAGATAACGTTTAGAAAGAAACAGAAAAAGTGTCTTGGAGAGGGAAAGAGTGTTCTTGCTTACAACCCAAGGAAGAAGCTTGGAGGAAAGCTCAAGGACATCAATTCACCTCAGGACGTAAACGTTGTAAGTACTTGTGAATCCTCCGGTAGAGAGATCATAGCATCTTTTTGCAAGAACTCCTTTGGTTTGGATGAATCCACAGTGATTAAGGGTTGGATAAAGTTGACGATGGACCAAAGAAGAGAGCGATTGAGGAAAAGGTGAGGAAGATGGAGAAAAGGCAAATGGAGCTTGTTTCGCTAAGGGTCAGACATTTGGTCGACGACGTCGTTAGTGTGATTTTCAAATGAAAATGACCCTAAGAGTTAGTGACATTTTGTTGAGCTGAAGTGGTGGTTTGTCTTTAATTACTCTTTATTGTATTTTGTAACGTTTGCATTTTAGCTTGTGAAACTATGATCCCTTCTTTGATGTGGACTGATTATGTATTCCCCTTGTCTAGTTTCTTAGAACATTCCAAAAAAAAAAATGGTACGGTGGTCTTAAATCATACAATGAAATGGACTAGCTTCTCTTCTGAGTTGGTATATAAACTTTCAGATTTCAGACGAATCAAGACACACGCCAAAGTCTTATCTCCGATGAATTTTAAAAATCAAATACTGTACATATATCTATAGTTTTTAGACTAATTGTGATTGGCACTTTAATATGTTTAAATACGAGTTAAAATTTGGAAACCTAGTAACATTAGAATCCTTTGGGATTAATATCACTTATAAAACTAGTGAAATTTACTAGTTTTGTTGAAGTTTATAAACAAAATTTGACACAAATGATGATGTTCACTAGAAGTAGGCATGTCAATTAGGGATAAAGCCCGCGGGTTAGTTTGGCCCGGCCCTGAAAAACATCGGGCTCGGGCTTAAATATATATGTCCAGAAAAAACCGGGCCTTTTGGGCTAAGTCCATTCGGGGTAAAGGGTTTTTGGGCTTAGCCCGGTCGGGCTCGGGCCGGCCCGAAAAGCTCTTATACAAATATATTTTGAATTTTTTGAATATTTTAATTTGATTAAAAGATTTGATTAATGTTATAGTTTTCATATTTACTTACTAGTCTTACTTATTACTTTTTAAATCTTTATATAAAGCTAAAACTAAATATATATATAAGTATCATGATTTTGAAATCATCAAAGTATCTATTAAATTTTGACTCTATCTTATACTTTAAAGTATTTTAGTTCCATGTTTTATTGGGTTAAAATGTAAATAATTTATTTGGCTTTTATTTTTTCTCTTAAATTAAGTTAGTTTTATTGAATATTGATAAGTTATTTAAAATTTGATGCATTATTTTTATAGTAGACCTTTAAATATAGTTTTTTAAAAACTATTATGAACTTAGAAATTGATTTTTTTATCGGTAAATAAAGCCCAAAAAGGCCCGAAAAACCCTGTAGTCCTGTTAGGGCCGGGCCGGGCTTTAAAATATAGACTCGGAAATTTTTCGGACCTGGCCGGGCCGGGCTCACATATATGAGGGCTTTACGGGTTTCGGGCCGGGCCAGACCGGGCTAGCCCGATTGACATGCCTAACTAGAAAGTAATCCTTGAGTATAAAAGTTGGCTATTACTATTAGATGAATTTTCAAAGCCTTTTGAATTTTGAGATGATGTATAACTTATACAGTATAAGTATTGAATCCAATATATATTTTCTATAGTTGAAAAAAAGATAATGGCAGTTACTTACGATATTATAGTTATTAAAAAACTTCTAAAGTGAAACACCTCATGGAGAAACTTTTTTTATTTTTTTTTGTTCTGGCCGTATATGTATATACAATATCTCGTTGTGTAATATTTTATGTAATATATTTTGGGTCATCATACGTCACTCTTACAAGTCAAGTAGAGTGAGACATCCAATTGAACCCATGCTCCATTGCTCCTTCGTTGCGGTTATGACAAACAAAACAACTTTCTCTAACTGAATTTATTACAAAAAAAAAAATATGTAAAGTACACGCCAAAAGTAGGAAAAAAGTGTAGCATACTTTTATCCTTTTAACGTAAACTATCCTAATTTAGACACAGAAATTTATACACTGCGACGATCCTAACAACCAAAAAAAAAGAAAGGGAATGTTACACGCTAGCACCCTTTTGGTGAGTTCTCTTTCACTTTAGCACCCTTCTATGTTTATGCACCGTTTTTGAGGTGCTTTTGTACTGTGCTAACAATAAAAAGACATGATTGCCCTTTGTTCTAAAACATAGTGGAAAGGAAGTGTAACCATAGTGTAACCAACATGGTTACAAGTCACGAAATATTGGCCATAGGATTGTAAAAAAAAAGTAAAAGATCGTGTGGCCCAAAAAAAGTGTGTTTTTTTTTTACTAGGTTAAAAAGTAGTTTTTGGGGATAATATCCAGAAGAAGAGAGTTTGGTCAATTGGTTGGAAAACAGCCGACATTTTTTCAAAGGTTTTATGTGGATACAAATTGGTTCGTGAATTGTATAAGCTAACAAAATTTCTTGAATTTTTGTGGTAGGTTAGGATCGATGGACAGTGCATTGTTCTTTGGGGGAGTGGGGTTGTTATGTGAATGGGATATGGAGGTTCGAAGTGGACACGTTTCTGGTTTCGCGGGCGGTGCCCATGTCGGAGACGATGGTGCTGCAAGACCTTGAGGATGCTGCAAGTACGAAGTACACAACAAGGGAGAGGACTTCGCCGGTTTTGTTGAGAAGCGAAACTGGTTTCGGCTACTTTAAGAAATAATTCCGACTCAACATATGTTTGAATATGTTTGTGAGGTTCGAAGATTTTAGGAAACGAGGAATTGAATCAAGGACAGATGGACACCCTTTGATGGATTTTCTTGCGGTAAGCGATGTAGTGTGTTCTTCATCTGGATTCAAATTGGGAAGTGGAGAGGAAGACATTGACCTTCGTTGAAACACTAACTTGTTTCAAGCACACCAAGAAGTCGTGAAACACTAACTTGTTTTCAAGCTACGAGTGTTTTTAGTATTTACTTTATTTTAGAGAAAAAGTGTTGATTCATTCATGTTTTTTACATTTCATCTTGTGAAGATTTTGCGATGGTGCACAAGATGAATTAAGGTAACTTTGCAAGATATTGTTTTGAAATGTGAACATTACAGAGACAAAAGCAACATATGGAGAAAGGTTTAACCATTTTTGCTGACCATATGGTCATTATCTCGTGGACACCAACTTCGAAAATTTCTATTGTTTTTTTTTTTTGGTATGACCAAAAGAAAAAATTTATTTATAGATCATAATCCATATGAATTGGTTTAGTAGTTAATGTAAAAATCATTTTTCATGTAAAAAACAGACATATCCATTTGATATTGTCCACATATACTTAACTAGCTATTCTCTTGAGAAAATGTAGAGGTTAGAGTTACTTCATAAAAATGTATAGAGTTACTTGATAAGAGTACACAGACATGTTACAATTATACCATAATCCACATTTGTTTTTTCACAAAAATCACCATAAACCAAACAAATTTGTTTGTAAAATAGTTTGTTACAAAGATGCATTGTGAACCACATGACCACATCCATAATATTAGATCCATAAAAAAAACGCATTCATAAATAATGCATCCATAATACTGCATCCACATAAGCAATTTAACATATGGATACTACGTCACTCCTTTATTCATACCACTTTAGCTATATGTTTGGTTTAAATACATGATTACCATATTTCTAAGACATTTTACATGTATAAAAACATTTTGCAAACAAAAATCATACGGCTAGAAGAATCCATTACTCCATGAATACAAAACCATTATACAACAATTATGT
>NW_006238920.1:9219351-9254682 GCF_000375325.1 Capsella rubella | reverse complement strand
AGTGTCCACAAGAACACATCCAGAAAATAATATCCACACAAGCACCAGATACCGTATACCAAAAAATCGAATCCAAAAACAGTGAAATTGGGGACGATTCGTGATGCAGGACTTGCCAAGAAAGAGTGAGCAGTTGCGAGCGATACAAGAACGAACAGATATGAGGAGTAATTTGACAAGATGAGGCATGCTAGTTGCAAGTGTGCACCACATGTCAAACGACGGAGGCGAGTGTGCATCGGTTGGGAGTGTGGAGAGAGAGGCAAAGCTAACTACAACACGGAGATCACCTGTTCCACACGTACTTGTGTTTATGAACAATCTTAACTCCTTTATTATCATCTTAATGGTTTGGTTGTGAATCTCGTCACAACTACTAACAAGAAATTGTTTTTGCTTTTATTTTAATTTCAGATCCAACACATCAATGCAAATGAACCAATATGTTAACAAACAAGAACTACTCTTAAACAAAAGTAAAAGCAAACGTGTGATAAAACTCTATTGTCAAACATCTTGTTATCCACCAAACGTTGTCCATATGGATGTCGTATTTCTGGATGTGTTTTCATTCATTATGTGTTTTCAGTCATTACGAGAAGAGTGAGATAACATGTCCCTTGCCATGTGGTGACGTTTGTAGCAGCGGCAACGTTTCCTTGGTGTAGCTTAGTGGTGAGGTAAGTGATTAGATTCCCAGCAATACTATAGTAAGCTAGCCTCTCACGACATTCATTATCCAAGAATCAAAAGACAAGCTTTCCAGTTTCTTGTTTTTTCCTTCAATCGTGGATTCCCATTAAAGTTTACATAAACATATTTCATCATACAATTTTGCATCCTGGTTCAAAACAAAATCACAAAACAACGAATTTGAGCTTTATTTAAATCAAATTTTGAGCTTTAATTAAATCAATATTTGATCTCAACTTTCCAAATTCAAACAAATTGGAATCATCATCTTAACATATAAAACGATCAAGAACACACAGATAAATAAAACAATGATTACCCAAAATCTATCTCAATAAACCCCAGAAAGAATATGCATATGGTCAATCTAAAGTCAAGATTTTTTTTTGGGATTTAGCGAAACTAAACATGTGAAATCAAAACTAGCTAAAATCAAAAATAAAACAAAGATGTAAAGTTAAACCTTCTTTGGTGAGAGGTCTTTGTTTTTCTTTACTGGAACCAATCGTCTTCACTCTACGAGCAACCAAACCAAATTTCGATTCCTTGCTTCATAAAAAGTTAGAGTGTAGTTCTGGCCTTCTGGGGAAGATGCGCTCGAGGGAGAGGGGAAATGGCCAAATTAGAGTTATTACTTTCAGATAAACTAGAGATAATTGTTAGTTTAAAAAAAAAAAACTAGAGATAATTGTTTTACTGTTTTGGGCAAAAAAATAAATTTTAAATAAAAAGTTAAATAAAAATGAGAGAATGTAAACGGAACCATGATTTTCGTTGGAAGGACTTGGTTAGAGATCAAGGGTAGAAAAGAGAAAAAACATGGGGAAAGGGTGTGTGAACTGTAAACGGTGTCAGCATGTTATATCAAACTTAAAAACGGTGTTACGATGCAATATTTTCAAAAAGAAATTTCATATAAAGTATTGTACGTATTTTCGACATGGAATGATTAAAACGAAGTAAAATTGAACCAAGAGATCACTAATTCGTGTTACCAATAGTAGGAATTAAGAACTGTTTGTAAAATACTTCAGCTCTTCGGTTCGGAAGAGATATGGAACAAATCTAAAGTTTTTGTAGTAAAAAATTAAGAAATATTATAATGGAAAGTATCTTATCTATTATATAGATACTTATTACATACAGATTACCAACAAAAAAAAGATACTTATTACATACATGTCATTCAATAATCCAATTTTATAATACTATAGTTTTCTTTTCTTTATTTAATTGAAAACAATATCCATTATATTGTGGAATTTGCTCAGGGCACAAGCAAAAGGCAGAACTCCAAGTGGGTGAAAGAATATATCCGTATACTAAAAACTGGAAAAACATATGGTATATATTTTTTTTTTGTCATCGACATATGGTATATATATATATATATATATATATTGGAAATTTCACAAGATAGAACTATAGATAATTACGTAACCAACCAAACAAATGACGATTATTTCACCCAAAACGTGTTGTGGTGTCAATAAGTTCTTGTTTTTAATTAAAAAAAAAAAAAAAAGTTCTTGTTTAGCCACTAGAGCAAGAGGTTTCCGATTTTGATTTATAGAACCAAATAAACCAAAGCCAGAAATGAACCCAAAATATAAATAAGGAAGTAATGAAAATAGGGAAGTTTTTTTCTTCCAAGATCACGGCGCAAGTAATGCAAAGTATTAACAGTCACACCCCCCAAATGGATTCAAGTCAACTTGCGTTTGCTTTTATACGATTGGATCTCATTGTTCAATCCTAATTCTATAAATACTTTTCCTTCCATCCTCACTTCATCATCACACTACAACACCATTAACCATAAGCCCGATTTTAAAAAAAAAACATAGTTCTTTAGTTTCCTCTATTTCCCAAAACCAAAATGGCATCACTGATCATGGTCTTGTTCACGGTTTTGACCATGCTTTTCACGAGTTTCATAATCTCTCAAGCTACGTCTCGTACTGTCACCTTTCAAGCTATGTCGTTGGTTGATAAACATGAGCAATGGATGGCTCGGTTTGCTCGTGTATACCGTGATGAGCTCGAGAAACAGATGAGACGCGATGTGTTTAAGAAGAACGTGAAGTTCATTGAGAACTTCAACCAAAAAGGTAACAAAAGCTACAAGCTTGGTGTCAATGAATTCGCGGATTGGACCAACGAAGAGTTCCTAGCCATGCATACTGGACTAAAGGGACTAACTGAAGTTTCCGCATCCAAGGTGGTCGAGAAAACGATGTCGTCTAGGTCTTGGAACGTCAGTGACGTGGTAAGCGAGAGCAAGGACTGGAGAGCTGATGGAGCTGTCACTCCTGTCAAATACCAAGGCCAATGCGGTAATGCTTTTTTCCAAAATTCTACACTACCAACGTTCCTACGTACTCTTAATTATTCGATTACGTCAGATTGTTTAAAACGAAATATTTTCATTTAAATTTACGTAATCAGATATTTTCTGTTGACATTTTTAAAACTTTATATTTTATCCAACATCGTTTGGAAATTTCAAGCTTATTCTTCTTTCATCTTATATACTTATCAAGTTAATTAATTTACATTTTAATTTTCAGAATTTTCAAATATAGAGTTAAAATGTTTGTTTTGTTGTTTCTATTAAAATAAACATACAAAGTTGATGACATATAATATCTAGAAACAAAAGCAATGGAAATGCGAAAACTTGATTCCCAAGTTAGTTACGGATTATAGTAACTAGGGCTAATTTATTGATGATTTGCTCACTATATATTTTGCCTCAGTTTAATTTATGAAAGCATCCCACTTATCAACTGTCTATCATATGTACAGGATGTTGTTGGGCGTTTTCGGCTGTAGCAGCAGTGGAAGGAGTGACTAAAATCGCCGGCGGGAACCTTGTATCTTTGTCCGAACAACAGCTTCTAGATTGCGACAGAGAGTACGACCGAGGCTGCGACGGTGGGATAATGTCGGACGCTTTCAACTATATAATCCAAAACCAAGGCATATCTTCCGAGAACGACTACTCTTATCAAGGATCAGATGGGAGTTGCCGGTCCAACGCAAGACCCGCAGCACGTATCAGCGGATTCCAGTCTGTTCCGATCGAGCAACAACGAGCAGGCCTTGCTCGAGGCCGTATCGAGGCAACCAGTCTCTGTGTCGATGGACGCGGATGGTGATGGGTTCATGCATTACTCAGGAGGAGTATACGACGGGCCTTGTGGTACAAGCTCGAATCACGCTGTTACGTTTGTTGGCTATGGAACAAGCGATGACGGAACCAAGTACTGGCTGGCTAAGAACTCTTGGGGTGAAACTTGGGGAGAAAAAGGTTACATTAGGATCCGAAGAGACGTGGCTTGGCCTCAAGGCATGTGTGGTGTAGCACAGTATGCTTTCTATCCGGTTGCGTAACTAAATTTTGTTTTATATAATTCTATACGTATTGGCTACGATTCAAACGAAAAGTATAACAAAGAGGTATATTTATAATATAGTTCCATGATTATTAAATTTTGGCTGAGGTGCCGTTTTAGTCCACATCGCATCTTTTGAGCCACATATTTTATATTATTGTTTTTTTCCTTTTTAATGTTACTATTTGTATTGTTCTGCTTACGTCTTCTTGCATGGCGGTAATGTAACTTGTAAGACATGTATTTTATTTGTAAAAAAATGAGGACATTATATACATTAAGCTTTCATATTTTCTATCATGCTTGGATGTGGGAATGTTAATAAATAATAACTAATTAGAAAGAAAGGTAAATTTAATTAATATACGTGACTATGATCAGTCATTCAGTCTATGAAAATAACAATGGCTATGAATCATAGGCTATGAGTTCTTAAAAAATAAAAATGTCCATCAATTCTTTCTTGTGGTCGGGATTCGAACTTCGTTACTAGAGACCAGAGTTCGACTCCTACGATGAGCTTACATGAAAGATACAAAAAACTCACACACACAGTACACACACACACAAACCATGAAACCAACGTAATTTAGTGTAAAATCCGTCAAAATTTTGAATTTCGTCTAAATGACATATATATACCATGTCATATTTTCACTATTTAAATCAAAATTTAGTTTCATTTGGTCAATCGTGTTATATGGCTTTACGTCGTTAAAATTTTACAATCTATCTTAATTTTTGGTCTTGGTGGGATCAGAATCGAGTAATATTTTATAATGTAAATATCAAACGAAATGGGACATCATAGTCCATCCTAACATGTGACATAGTTCTCCATCCTTACATGTGAGTATACACTCCCTGTGAAGATATTCCTAAATCCCTCACTATTATAAAACATTAAGTCACTAATCAACAAAACACAATCAATTGACTTACATAGCCAAGGTTACCTGTCTATAGTGCTGTCCGTGACCATATGTTATGAACATATTTATTCTTTTCAAAATAATGCACACACTTGATTTAAAAGATAGAAATGAACAAATTAATGGCGTAGAAGCATGTGAAAATTGATTGGAAATGATTTAAGATGTCCCTTGTGACAAGTATAGCAATAGAATGTCCCACTAACGCCATTGATTCATCCACGAGAGCCCCACGAAAACACACCTAAAATGATATGTGGATGACTTGAAGAATACTTTTTTTTTTGCTTTCAGTAGTTATTACCAGAATTAATGTGACATCAAAGTGTGGCAATAATCACATATGCTACTATATCCCCAAATATAAGCTCTTATTTTCCTTCTTTATCCTGATCTCTATCATTTTGTTAGGCGATTAAACAGCTCGATTGTTGACGTTACAGGTCACATAAGCTGCATATTCCCAAGATGGTCCATTTTGTTTTCAGTATTTTAAATATAAGAAATCATGTATTTTTGAATACTTTTCTCGGAATTGTTTTTAAATTACTATTTTTGTTATATAATTCTTTGTTGTTTAATTGTTTACTTATTTAAACTTATAAATATTTGCCATTTTTTCATTTCACAAAACCATCACAAGCAGAAAAGACCACAAGTAAACTGGGAAATCTGATTCCTCACACCGTTACACGTTACACTTTCGAACTTTTCAAGTTGAAATCACATCTTGATTCTTACGTTAGACACTTATTTTGTTCATGGTCAATTCCAGTCATGGCATAAATATTTCACAAACTGTTTTAGCACTGAGCTCTGGATAACCCCCTCAGTTTTGACCAAAATCAGTTTGGCGGAGCATTTCGTTAGCATATTGAATAATTGACGATTTAAAACATTTTCTATGGATCTTGAAAATAAAATTTCGACATTTCCTAAACAATGGAAATAATTACAAGGGCCAAGGGTAAACCAAAATATATACTACCGTCTTGTGGCCAATGTCAACGCACAAATAGCCCGATCTTATAGTACCATAAATACAAAACCACACAAACCAATCAATGTTATATGAACCATGCAAAAAGAAACAACTATATATAGGATATAAATCATAATCATCATATGGACTGAATATGGTAAGAAAAAATAATTGTTGACATGTTCTAGCAGAGACAACTGATTTACCGACCATAAAATTGGCTTTACTAGTAACATAAGTGAACCCAAGAGTAGCTAATTAAACGGATGGACATCCTAAATATTCGTATATTTCCTTAATTAATTGATACTATTCCTTTCGTTTTATATAGATATTTTTTAAAAAATAAATAATTTTCTCACAATAAAAAAAAAGATGATTTCTAACAAATCTGTACAAAACTAATAGAGAATTTTCTTGATTTTAACAATTTATATCATGCAAATTGTTTTCTTATTTGTTGAATTGTGTTACAATAGCTATTAAATGATGATTTAATTTAAATATAAATAAAAATTAAATTTTTACTATATAAAATGGGAAAGAGTTAATAATTTTTTTTTTGGTAAAATAAGAGTAATAAATTATATCATTATATATAGATTTTTGTAATAAACTGAATTCATATAAGGCCAAGAGTATCATTACTCAAGAATCTCTTCACATTACTTTATATATATGTATATACATACACGTATAAGTATACACGTATGTATATATAATCTCGAATCCATTACAAAGCCAATTAAAAAAAAACACACACACACACACACACATTTTTTTCTTTTGCAAGATGGGTTTCAAACTCATCTCTCTTTGCCTTATTCTTTCGCTTCTCATACTCACAATCTTGTCCGAAGCCAACCAGGCCATGGCTTCAAACAAGAAACCAAATGTGAGCCAACGCAACAGAACAGCGCTGGCCGCCGCGGTAGGACGAGGAGGAGGCAAAGAAGTGTTGAAAGGGAGGAAACAGACGAGTGGTTGTAACTTGTTCCAAGGGAAATGGGTTTTCGATCCTTCTTACCCTTTCTACGATTCTTCCACGTGTCCTTTCATAGACGGCGAGTTCGACTGTCTCAAATTTGGTCGACCGGACAAACAGTTCCTCAAGTACTCTTGGCTGCCTGATTCATGCACCGTCCCAAGGTATGTAACATGAAACATCTAACATATATACGTACATTTTTTTGACATGATGATGATGATCCTAAATGTGTATAAAATTAAGGTTTGATGGGGCAGCGTTTCTAAAGAGATGGAGAGGGAAGCGAGTGATGTTCGTGGGAGACTCACTGAGTCTAAACATGTGGGAATCGCTGGGGTGTATGATATATTCGTCGGTTCCAAACACCAAGACCACTTTTCTCAAGCGTACCCCACTCTCGTCTCTCACTTTCCAGGTCTGTGTCTCTTTCTTTCTTATTATAAATTTTAACATGCGTCTTTAGATAACAACAAAATCTAATAATTCATCATCACGAGGACGACTTGTCATTTTGTGTATTCGAGTTGGTCACGGGCTATTCTAAAAGGATGCCTTGTCGAATTTTGCTTTCGATTTTTTTAATGTAAAAGTTGTTTTTGTGAAAATGCTTGACATCCAAGTTATTATGATTTTGTCTGCCTGATCCTATACAAATAATATCAAACCTTATACTTTTTTTGGCAATAGTTTTTTTAATACATTGTTGTTAATTTGACAACTCTCTTTTTCCTACTAAAACTGCTGAGCTTATCAATCACTTTATTATCAATCATCTTTAGAAAAAGTTACTTTGAGAAAAAAACATATCTTCAATTTCAATATAATAGAATATTAAACCCTTGGAGGAAAAACAAAGTATATCAATCAAACCATGAAACCAAAGTGTCAATATCAGCCGATATGGAAAATATGTGACCTCCAATATACATTTTTTCTCTCCACCGTATATCTTGTGCCTTTGTTTCAAACTTTGACTTGTGGTTTTGGCAATTTCTCTCTTCTGAATATTGTTTATTTCTTCCTTAATAAATAAAATGAATCAATATTGTTACATAGGAAAGAAACAATCAGAAAATGAGAACATAGCAGGAAAAAGAAGTAGGAGAGACCTGACAGCTCATGACAACCACTAAACAATTCCAACTTGTTTTCTGTATTCTTTGTTTTTTTTTTGGCATCATCTACACGCGACACTCTATAGAGATACTAGATAGATAGTACAGAACATGTTATCTAGATAACCAGGCTCGACCCATGAATTTGTTACTTTCTTTAAAGAGTTAACTCTGTAATTTGGGTTTTACTGACGAAATCACTGAATTTGTGTCGTCTAAACCAGAAAATATGTGAAAAAATAAACTACGTGTTGTTCAAAATCTTCTAAAATTTGTTTTCTAGTAATTTTTTGTACTATATATTAAAAGACTAAGGAATTTTCTCAAACCTTTTTATTTGGATACTAATAACAGGAATATGACGTGACAATATACCTATACCGAACACCGTACCTAGTGGACATCTCCAAAGAAAGTATAGGACGTGTGCTTAACCTTGGAGCCATCGAAGATGGTGCTGATGCTTGGAAAAACATGGACATCCTCGTCTTCAATTCTTGGCACTGGTGGACTCACAAAGGAGTACAGTCCCAGGGGTCCGTACCATATTCTTACAATTAATGCTATCATGCACCATGTTTAAAACATGTAGTCTAAATTGGGATTAAGACATGCTTACTTTACCTTTGTCTTTTATTATTCTATTGGTTCTGTTTTTACAGGTGGGATTTTATAAAAGATGGATCTTCACTGACGAGAGACATGGACCGTCTTGATGCTTTTAACAAAGGACTCACCACTTGGGGTCAATGGGTTGATCAAAATGTTAATATTTCACAAACCAGAGTTTTCTTCCAAGGCATTTCTCCCACTCACTACATGTAAGTTCATCACACGAATATGATAAAATACATATACGAAATTGAAAAATGCGGGTTTAAAAGTAGATTATTTCTTTGATTAACAGGGGAAGGGAATGGAACGAGCCAAGGAAGACTTGCAACGGGCAGATGCAACCGTTGACCGGATCAACATATCCAGGTGGTTCACTTCCTGCAGCAAGCATTGTGTCTCAAGTGTTGAGCTCGATGAGAACTCCCGTTTACTTACTCGACATCACAACTCTGTCTCAACTGAGAAAAGATGCTCATCCATCTACATATGGAGGCGATGGAGGAACGGATTGTAGTCACTGGTGCCTTCCTGGCTTGCCGGATACTTGGAACCAACTTCTCTATGCGGCTCTTTCGATGTGAAGAACTTGACTCGATACACACTTGCATGTATATTACATTCTTGGAAGTCAAGACAAAAGAGAAAGAAACCACTGACATTTTACTTGGAGAGACCTATATGTGAAGATTACAAACAGGATATGACGATAAAGTTGTAAAGTGTTTTTATATTCTTTTCTTTTGAGGGGCTTTGAAATTATAATCTAATCGTCTTCTATTGTGATTGCAAATTTGCAACAAAAAAAAAAAGTTATATAAGAGTCAAACATTTATACCATTGCTTGTTTATTTGATTTGAAAATATAAATTAACAGATTTATGTTGATTCTGTTGTAAATGGTTTGGATAAACTAGATAGAAGCATTTGATAGACTATCATAAACTCAAACTCTGACTTATAAATGGTTTCGTTAAACATCTTGAAAGTGATTATGAACCTTCTCATGTTAAAACACAAATGTAGTAATAATCTAAATCATATTTTTTTTCACAAATAAGTGAATAACGTAACACCCGATAAGTTCAGTGATGTTTCACCAAAAATACCTTATTCTATGAACAAAACAATTAAGAAAATACACAAGACAAAACACATCAAGATCAAGACAAAAACCTTCACACAAAACAATAAAGTAAAATTTAAAATCTATAAAAAGACTCGACAATCTGTTCGTATTTCCCCATGTTTCTTCCCTTTCTTTACACCAATGGAACCCATTTTATCCATAGCTTCTCCAAACGCCTTGAGAAACCTCTGCTTATCTTTAGCCATCTCAAGTGCAATGGGCTTCGTCCTCGGGTCAAGGAAAATGGCTTGGTCCGACTCGAGAAGGCCCATCTTACTTCCTAGTCCTGTGAAATATCCATTGTCAAACACAAACGGAGTTGTAGCGTCGAGCGGGAGGATGACGCCGGAGCTACCGCCGGAAAAAGGGCACGACATACGGAGCTCCTTGAGCAATCTCGGGTCGAGAGTCGGGTCGGGTAGTTTTGTGCCTTTGAAGTTGTAGAGACGACCAACGAAATTTTTACAATGGGCGAAGCCGATGGTGTGAGACCCGGAAAGGACGACAAGTTCCTCTACGGTGAGTCCTTTGGACGCGAAGAGCTTGATGAGTTGATCGACGGTTGAGTTTGATCGAGGTATGTTTGGAGAAACGTTCGTGGCCGTTGATCTTTTTCCGTCCCATCTTCCTTTTTTCACTTGATAGTAAGGTCCACCTGCCTATTTGGAACCAAAACAAAACATTAGTCAATGACACATCTAATCTATTATACAGTACATTCACCAAACCATAATGGACTGTGGATACAATACGCTTTGGTTTATTACACTTAATTATGTCTAAAAAATCAGTTTTGATTTAGCTTAAACTATCCATGAGACCAAGACCGATTTGGACAGTGGACAAATATGGTTACAAATTTACAATTATGAAAACCCGGTTAGTAGGAGTAAAGTTGGGATTTATACCAGGTGGATGAAGTCTCGAGCGGCAATAGCGAGAATATCAGAACAAGAGACGAGAGAAGGGCAATGAGACTCAACCAATGCCTTGGCCTTGATGATACTCTCAAATCCTTCTTCTCTTAATTCTTTATTCTCATACGCGTCTCTTTCTGCTAATTTCTTGCTTCCTTTCTTTGTTTCTATCAATATCGACCCATCACACCCCTTCAAAAAAATCAATTTCAACTTATGTTGATCATCAGTGGATAATAAATAACCAGTTTGCATGCATGAGATGTCTATTGTCATTATGTTAAACAAACAGCACATGTAGTATGAAGACCAAAACACTGTTGAGTTTGTTTGCTAAAATACACCGAGACTTGACTGTTGTTTGCTAAAATGCGCTACGTTGGAAACCGAACCCGTGAAACATTTGTCGGGATTATGTTCCAGATTGGTGGTTTTAACTTTCCAATTATTACTGCGGTATAATGACTACTGAGATGGTGCTTGTTTTAATTGTACAACTTAGTAATGCTAAAAAATGTAAGTTCATCTATCGATCGTACCTAAGAAGAAGAATGCAAGATTTCAGTTTCGGTTATAAAAAATTGGACCTCAACGAAGCAGTCGTGGAAGAAGAGGCGAATGGTGGCTGGAGCTGAGATGGGAACTTCTTTGAAACGCTGAGAAGTGATGGAACCGACGAGATTTTCGAGCTGAGGACATTTCTTGGAGTAGTAATCGACGGAGAGGTCTCTGTGGTGGAGGCGTCGCAGTGCCGGAGGAGGCCGAGACTGAGAGGTTGTTGGCTTAGAAATGGTTGATGTGAGGAAGAGAAAAAAGAATATTGCGGATAAAAAAAGAGATAGGACATGCATGGTGGGGTTGTGAGATACTCTCTGCGTGAGTCTGGACAAACTAATAAATAGTTTACAGTTTTTTGTACTGTTTTACATTAGTGACAAAAGAAACAACCTAAGTCAAATCTCATATAAGTGACAAACAAGTTGATTTATATTATAAAACACACAGATATGTTTTGTGTGTGGGAGGAGAAAGAGATATATATTTTGCCCTTAGTGCGTTGGGAAAATTTGTGAAACATGTGTTATAAGATCTCATTTTATTTTTATTTTCTGTGTTATTCACTTAAAATTTGTGGAAGCAATCATGGCTGATTTTACTACTTTATAGATCTTTACCGACAAAAAGAAAATAACCTTCTCGATCTTTTTTAGTTGAATGCGTGATAATGTGTTGCAGTGAGTGTTACACCATTTAAAAAAAAAAGGATTTATAATGCGATCATGTAATTTGTTAAATGGATGGAATAAATATAATTCTGTAAAATATTTAATATTGGTAGGTGTTGTTGTCCCGTGATTACCTCTGATCTATATCGTACGTTTTTGTTTTGTTTTATGTGTTAGTATAATTAATATAACTCATGACTGTCAAGATTTAGTGTTTGTAGCGATGTTTGCATTCAAGACGATCGTTTGATCTATTATACAGTAATAAACTGTCTGGATCAATGTAACGATAATTTGGGGATTCTATTCATTTATATTTTTCGTTTGAGGGATTAGCTAGGGGTTTCTTGGTTGAGAAAGTCTTTAAACTAAGTTAACACCAAACAGAATCAGCTGATCTTATTATTATATATTTTTTTGGTTAAAAGGCCTCAATGAATCTAATTTTAGTCTTCGTCTTAGTTTAGAATTAGGATTGAGAGACGAGAGATTGATAGATGATACATATTACATTTGACCATGCTAAGAGAAAAGATTCCAAATACTCACGGGCTAACGAGAAAACATTGTGGCAAAGAGTCTGCTTTGACTAAAAAAACAACATTGTGATCGGATCATTTTTTGTTTTTCTTATTGAAGCTTTTATATTATTAGATCTAAAATCCTGCAAAATCGTACTTGTTTTTATAGTTTACTTTGATAAGATAATGAGTTTCCGCGAATTTTTTGTTTTAACTTGTAAGTAAAAACAATTTGCTTTATTAATTGATTAAAAATTTGGTTCAAAAAAGAAGCGAAATTTCTTAAATCCGGTCCGACCGATCGAACCAAGTTAAACCCCACGGAGTTACGAACCGTTAGGGTTCTAAACTAATGTTCCTAAATTTTTGTTGTTGTGGAGGATTAGATCTATTAGCATACAACGTGTTCGACAGTATTCCTGTGAGAATCCCTGAGAAACTTTGCTAATCTTCATCATTTCTTTGAATTCACCGTATTCCGACCATGAAATTGAGAAATATCGTTGGTTCTATTTCGAGTCTGGCTAAAGATAAACTCTCTTCATCTTCTTCTTCGTATAGACAAATTTTCACGGCGCGTTCATCTTCTTGGCAACGAGATGCTGGAAGCAAGCTCTCAGAAGCTCTACCTGGAAACCATCTAAAATGGGCTTCGCTTGGTTCAGTTAGGAATTCGAGATTCGCATCTGGGTTTACTCCGTTGCAGCCGAAACCTTTGGATTCAATCATGGATTTGGCCAGAGCCAAAACTAAATCTCCGGAAGAACTCACTTCCATCTGGGACGATGTAATTTCAAACACTCTAAAAATTCCTTCTTTTTTTTGATGTGTGTTTGCGTCTTTCAATTGCATTTCGTTGGATCTTACTTCATTTTCGTTTTTGTTAGTATCACTTGGGACGAGGTCATATTGGGATAACGATGAAAGCTCAGCTTTATAGATTGTTGGAGCAACGAGCATCCGAATGGTATTAACAATATCATTAGCCTTGCTCTTGTATACATTTTGATCTTCTTCTAATTGATGATATTGCAATTGCAGCCGATACTTTGTGATTCCATTGTGGAGAGGAAATGGTTACATTACTATGTTTGCTCAAGGTTTAAACTCTAATCCTCCATGATCTATCTTTTATTTCTTGGAAATTTGGTTACATAATTTTTACTCTAGTTTTTTTTTTTTTTTTTTGTTATTTTGAACAAAATTTTTACTCTAGTTTTGTGATAGCTTTTACCAGGGAGTCGATCAAGTTAGTGAGATTAGCTTTTAGAAATTAGCAAGCCACTGATCTCAAGAACTGTTATGTGAGGCTAGATGTACCATTTAGTCCTCCATTTGATATCTTTCATGCCCTGGTGAGAAATTTATATGAAATGCTTACATGATTTAGTTTGCTCAAGGTTTGTGGTAGCTTTTATAATACAGTTCGATTGAAGTAGTCAGATTAGCTATGAACATTCAGGACCATTTTGATCTCAAGGACAATTTTTTTACTTTCTCGTATGTGAGGCTGAATTTTGTTAGATGTACCATTATGTGAGCGAGTTAAGTTTGTAGGAAAACGAAGAGCTCTTTGGTTTATGATCTTATATAAATGGTCAGTTTTATTGTGGCAGTTGAAGCGCCTCATATGATTTTCACTGGTCTCGAAGACTACAAAGCAAGAGGAACTCAAGCGGCTCCTTATCTGACTACCACCTTCTACACCGAGCTTTCAGAGACAAAGGACTTGGTGTTTATCCGAGGAGATGTTGTGTTCACAAGCAAACTCACTGACGAAGAGGCGAAATGGATCATGGAGACAGCTCAGTCGTTTTACTTGAATGACTCTCGGTACAAGCTGCTCGAGCGGTTCAATAAGCATACTCATGATTTTGAGTTCAAAGATGTGCTACAAGCTCTGGATATGCCTGTTCTGTGATTTTGCTAAATCGGGAGAAACAAACTTTTTCTTTTTTTGTGTTCTTGAGACACTCCTTGTATTAGAGAATTGCTTTTGTAAGGTAATAAGACTTTTTGTCCATAACCAAATGAGTTTGGGTTGGATACTTCTCTTGTGCCAAATACCAGATTTGAGAGATTTTGTTCTTGAATAAACAATTGTGAGTAAAATAGGCATCAAAATTCGTTTTTCAAATCGTATAAGTGATAGACTGATAGATGTTCTACTTCAGGTGGATTATATCTTCAAACTAATTCCGGGGTGAATTTGAAAGATCAATAAATTTGAGTGTCGTTCCTCAAGTTTTACAAATATGAAACGACACCGTTTTAAATATTTTGGCCCAACAACGAGGCTTGTTAATTAAGCTCGCTTCGCTCTTCTTCTTCAAGCTAAGGAAGCTAAGAAAAAACTCAAAATCTCAAAACACTCGGAGAAAAACTCAAAATCTTTCTACAGTCTTCTTCCAAACCCAACATGTACGCTCGTAACCTTCTTCTTCATCTTTCTCCCGCCTTTTCCCTATCATATGTTACAGAGACGTGATTATGTATAGCTTTTTCAACTATGTGTTTATATTATACTCATCTGCTTCAGTTTTTCTCGCTCTTCAGCTTCCTCCGTAATGTCAGAGAACCAGTCCGAAGAAGTTCAGCAGATCGAGAAGCTCTATGAGTTCAGTGAGCGCCTCAATGCCTCCAAGGACAAGTCTCAGGTTCGTCTCAATTTTTCACCTAGGGTTTGAAATTTGAAATTGAGCATTCCCTATTTAGTCTCCGGATTATGTATTTAAGCAAAAATGTTTTGCTTCGGATTCGAGTTAGGTTAGTCCGAAAAATGTAAATGGATTCGAGTTAGGCTGGTCTAAGTTTGCAGTTGTTCCAATTTTCCAGTTTCTTAATTACTCTACTTGATTTTGTTTTCTCGGTTTGTAGAATGTTGGGGATTATGAGGGGATTATCAAGATGTCCAAGACTAGTATGAAGGCAAAGCAGCTTGCGTCGCAGCTAATTCCACGCTACTTCAAGTTCTTCCCTAGTCTCTCTACTGAGGCTTTCGATGCGCATATGGACTGTATTGATGATGGAGACCTTGGGGTATGTACCTTGTCTTCGTACAGATGCAGTTTATACTGAAACAACACATGCTTAGTACTTCTGGCTTTTCCAGAGAATCATGACTTTTCTATGCACAATTTTTAGTCTTGTATCATTGTGGAATTTATTCTTTGGTTTGAGTTAAACATGTGTTTCTTTTTGTGTGTAGGTACGTGTGCAAGCCATCCGCGGACTCCCGCTTTTCTGTAAGGATACACCTGAGATTATATCGAAGATTGTTGATGTTCTTGTGCAACTTTTGAGTACTGGTAACTCTTGAGATTTATGTTACTACTCCTTCTATATACATATTTGCGTTTCTTTCTCATCTGACTTGGGAGGTATCATGATTTTAAGAGGAACCTGTGGAGCGTGATGCTGTGCATAAGGCTCTGATGTCATTGTTTCGACAAGATCCAAAAGGTACTGTTACAGTTTTAAGTTTTTTCTGTATGAAGATACTGATTCAGCTTAAATTATGTACACAGTAGATCATGATCAGGCATAGGTTTAAATGAATGAACTACTTGCTCTGGGTTGTAGTCTGCTAAAGTTTCTTAGAATTTCAACATGATATCACCATTGAATCTGCAGTTTCTCTAGTGTTTTCTAATTATTACTTTCTTGTGTTACAGCATCTTCCACTGCCTTATTCACACATGCTGGGGTTACTCCAACAACTGATGATCAGATTCGTGAGAAGGTCTTGAATTTCGTCAGAGATAAGGTCAGAGTTTATCAATGGCTTTTTGCTATTTGCAAGGTTCCCAGAACAGCGTTAAGTGACTTAGTTTTTGATATTCATATCTCATTGTTTCTACTAAGTTAGACCAATTGGGATTTTTCTCTTGTAGATTTAGACCAGTAAAGTAGACATGCATTTTGTATTACTATATTTTGGTTCAGTTTCAAGATGTACAAACTCTGCTTAATCAACTAAAATGGCTGATCTAGTGCATGTTTAGTTAAGTCTCCTCCTTGACATTGTTTATGATTTGAAAGAAGTTTCCTTAACCAATAACAGAAGAAGTGATATGAAAATGTGATAATGGTATTGATATCTATTACTAGTAGAAATGAGAATCATTTTGAGAGGTTTGTAATACCATATGCCTATATTCATTATATATCTTTTTATTTTAATTTATATGTAGGTGTTTCCTCTTAAAGGGGAACTTTTAAAGCCTCAAGAGGAGATGGAAAGACATATAACAGATTTGATCAAACAGGTAAGACCAATATCTTGTGTGTATGCAGTTCCTTTTGCTTCTTTCATCTGCCTTCTTCTTTGTCATTTATTCTCAACTTTATTTGGATTTCGTAGAGCTTAGAAGATGTAACTGGAGGAGAGTTTAAAATGTTTATGGATTTCCTGACGAGTTTGAGTATATTTGGTGGCAAAGCTCCTCAAGAAAGAATGCAAGAACTTGTGGAAATTATCGAAGGACAGGCGGATTTAAATGCGCAATTTGAAGTAAGTTTGTTGTATTGCATTGTTCAGTTTGGTGGTAGTTGGTTGTGTTGCATCATTGCGGTAGTTGGTTGTGTTGTATCATCACGAAGATGAACCTAAATTTCTTGATTGCTTGAATTGATACTACTAGTTAACCCGCTGTGTATCTATGTTCTTTTTAGTTGCATATCATTATTCAGTTTGACATGTTCTGTGGCAGTAGTGTATGTTCAGCCTTGTACAAACTCCATCCTACTGAAAAAAAGCTTAAAAAGATGTACCACCGTCTGCATTGTTTCTCTAGAGTGTTGTTATTGTTCCTTGAACTCCAGCATATTCGCTGGTCCTAGGTTGAGTGCAAGGAAATGCACAAAATTTTTAATCTGATAGTATGATCATAGTGAGTTATACAAACTTGATTGTGTCTGGTCAATTTACCATGAAAACACTCCAGCTTAGATTTTCCAGTATGCCATATGGTGAGTATAAATAGTTCGAAGTATAAGGTTTCCGCCAAATTTAGATGAGATTATCCTTGTATTGTGGTATTATTCCTGATTATAAATATCGTTTTTCCCAGGTTTCAGATACAGACCATATTGACAGGTTGATATCATGCCTGCAACTGGCCCTTCCCTTTTTCGCGGTACGAACTTGGAATAAGTGCTGCTACTACCTGGCAGAGCCCATTCTATAAACTTGACTGGTTATCTTACTAACTTTTTTCTCTTTTGAACAGAGAGGTGCTCCAAGCAGCAAGTTTCTGAACTATTTGAACATACATATTATGCCTGTTTTTGACAAGGTATCTTGGATTTCATTGCTTTGTTATTCCATACTTGTGTTTATATCAGCACATGATACCTGTGTGCTCTTTGGGGCATCTGTTATATGCTCTTAAGAATAAATTCTGACACTAATGGTATGAAGTAAAATGCTAGTTTCCTGTAAGGTTTATTTAATCCATACTTCTAGGTATTTTCTGCTTGTTACTCTTTTGCGTTCTTGCATGTAAATATCCGTATCTCCCCAAAAGAGGAGCATTCTTGGCCACCATACTAACTCCAAATTATTGTTTCTTAACTAGCTACCAGAAGAGAGGAAACTTGATTTGCTCAAAGCTCTTGCTGATATTTCTCCATACACAACTGCTCAGGAAGCAAGGCAGCTGCTTCCTTCAATCGTTCAGCTTTTGAAGGTACCTCTTTTAAGTGCCAGTGTGTAATGATTCCTTTCAGAATTGGTTTGTGGTCAGTCTTGCTTATATTGTATATCTTACTGCAGCCTTGCACTTTTGAATGTAAAAGCTTTACTTGCGATCTTCTAAAGTTTTTCAAACTCTTTGCTTTTAGATATATATGCCTGCCAGAAAGACTGGAGAGGAAATGAACTTCACATACGTGGAGTGTTTGTTGTATGCCTTTCATCACCTTGCCCACAAGGTTACCAAATATATCTTATTTGTGATTCATCCCTTTCCGTTTTTGCTCTTCCTTGTTTTACTCAGCTGATAATGTTGAACATATATAGGTTCCAAATGCTACAAACAGCTTGTGCGGGTACAAGATTGTGACTGGCCAGCCATCAGACAGATTGGGGGAGGACTTCTCAGAGTTGAATAAAGACTTCACTGAGAGGTATTGTTATTAATTTGATATGGCATCCAAATTTTGCACGTTAAAACTTCAGTATACCGTTGTTGTTTAGAGTACACAAATTTTGATAATCCAGAGTAAGAAGAGGTAGAAGAGTTCTTGGTATTTTCTTATGATTTAATAAAATATTTATGTTTCTGTGATTTGCCAACCATTTGTGCAGATTGACCGTTGTTGAAGATCTAACCAAGGCAACAATGAAGAAATTAACTCAGGGAATGACTGAGCACAACAAAGCCATGTCAGCTGCTAAGACAGATGAAGAGAAGGCAAGCATTGTAAGTACATAGACCTGTAACACCCTTCTTTTTTCCCAGTGCTATTTACTTTCAGGACTAATACACCTTTGTGGTTTTTATTATTTCAGAAAACAAAGAAGCTGAATACTACAACTGGACTTAGGACCTGTAATAACATATTGGCAATGACAAAGGTGAACATCACAACATCTTGTCTTTCCCCTTCTTTTTTCTTTTGTTTTGGTAGAAGTATATAATTTTGATGATATAATCAAACCTGGCGAAATATGATGATATGAAACAGCCATTGCATGCAAAAGTGCCTCCTTTTATCGGAGACACTAATCTCAACCTTTCTTGGAAAGAAGCAACAAAGCCGTTAGCCTCAACAACAGCAACAATCGGGTTTGTTGTCACTTTTACTCAATCCAAACTTTCAGTTGTCTTGTATCTGTTTGTAATTTGTTTTACCTGCAATAATTATTTACAGAGCAAAGCGGCCTGCTAATAGCAGCAATGGAAGTGGTAACAATGTTTCAGCAAAGAAGGGACGTGGTTCAGGTGCTATGCAAAGCCAGCTTGTGAACAAGGCCTTTGAGGGAATATCATCATATGGTGCTGGTAGAGGGGGAAACCGAAATTGGGGGGGAAGACGCGGAGGTGGTAGAGGAAGAGGACAAGGAAGAGGTCGCTGGTAATTAGAAGCTTCCGTGAGAGGATTCCATAACTGTGTTTCTGTTTTCTTTTATTTGTATGTCTTTGTCAGGACAAGTTTTGGTTTCGGTACATGGTAGAGTTTGGAGACTTCTCATATCAGAATAGACTTTGTGTGTTTTTTTCTTCTCTGTTTACTATGGATGGAGAAATTTGAATTAGAATCTCTGTTATTCATTTCATCAAGTCAAAACAAAATTCGAGCATTTTAATGATGACCTTAATTATTATGTTCCAAGTCTTTTCCTTCGGTAAGCACACTGTTTCTTGTCCAAAATGGCTTACCAAAGTATTTCAATCATATTGGCAATTTACACTAGGGAATAGATTGACATGGAATTACTCAGTAGAAGCTCTTTATAGGTGATCATTGGCCTAGTAATAGGCTTACCGGTCTATGTGGGATCGACTTACCCGTTCTGGATGTGTGTATTGGCCTTTGCTATCTACTTCTTATCTAACTCCATTTTCATTTTCATTTTCTAGACAAGAACTAACATTAGGTAAGACTGAGGGTGATGTAGTAACATTTTAAATAGTAATGTCGTCGGTAGTCATTGTTGCTGATAATTCTTCTCTCCAATAAAACCTATGAAAACAACTTCGTTTCCTTCAAACGAAAATTCTTCCAAATGAATATATTTTCTTTAACATGGACACATTTTCAGTCTTTTTATACTTTTTAGAAAGTGTGTCGAAAATTCTCATGTCTTTGTGGATTTAAGAACTACTAATTATAAGAAACTTATCATATGTTATTCGTTGATTTCGAAAAGAAAAAAAGAGTGTAGCATTGCTTGCTTTGAGATCATGTGGATTTGGCAAATTTCACTCTGAAGATTCAATCTTATTGGTCCAACAAATGACCGTACCCTGCAAACATTAATATATCATACTACTGCGTAAGTTGATCCGGCAGCACTATCTTTATTATCTTTTGACGTGATCCGGCAGCAATATCTTAGTATCTTGATAATATTATTTCTTGTTTTTTCTAATGTAATAATATAACAACTTGCATTCTACGCTTACATCAGTCCAATAATATTACATACAACTTGAGCGAAGTGCATAAGAGAGTAGTATTTAAAACTTTTGGTCTGATGGGGTCAAATTAGTTCTGCTCCGAGTTTCAAAGTTTCGATAAAATAAAGTCACATTGTGTCTCCCAACACATTTAATAAAAATGTAGAGCAGAGGACAACTGTATAACACCTGTTCATGTCCACGTAAAACGTATCTGTATTAAAATAACATATCAATAGTGTCAGAAGTTCCACAACTTTGATTTAACCTAATGTTGGAACTACCCATATTTGATGTAATTTTATGAATGTATTGTGATCAGGATAAATGGATCGATAAGAAGTCAAGAAGAGATAAAAGGATTATAAATACAAAGCTCTTTGGATGTTTTCGAGTGAATGAGGAGAAGATATTATAAACTTTTTTTTATGGTATATGTGCCTAGTACTCATTTTTTATATATATGTCTGTTTTGTAATCAAACTGGTCATTTGTTGTTGAGGTAACTTTTAAAATCTGGATGTTCGGCCAAATTCTATACATATCCACATTTATCCAAAAATTTTAATATTCCAAGAAAATACATTTGCTTCTTAATTTGTAAAACTTTGATAATTATTGAACACGATTGGATCTACCAAATTCATTTGGTCATAATGACAAAATGTAATGTTATAGACCATAGCTTAGTTAATTATGTAAAACACATAAAACCTGTCTTTATAAACTTTTAAAATAGAATTTGGTGATGGAAAAATACGCAAACTCACGTGATCGTGCCCATTTGTGCATGGAGAAATGTGATTTGCATTCTTAGCAACAAAAAAGAAATGCGATTTGCACGTTGTTCTTAATTTTATTTTTGTCAAATTGTACAATTGACTTTGGAAAGTCACAACAAATATTTTTGAAGTACTTCTTAATTTTAACAAAGAATTTTTTTTTTGTTTTTTGCTTTTTTATATTTTCACAATAAACAAACATTTTATTATTAAATAACAAGTAAATAATGATTATTAAGTATCCCATATTGGGTGAGTCCGTCAGTATAAAATATTAAAATGGTTTTGTAGATCTCGATTATATAAGCAACAAATTTTTGTAAGAACAGTTGCCATTTCTGAAATTGGGACTCTTTTCTTCTCGTCTCTCATTAAGCTCAGTCACTTAACAACACTCTGAATAGCTCACATGCAAACATTCACATTCAAGAGGAGACCTATCCACCTACATTCCCCATTAGCTTTCTTTTTTTTCATTTTCTCTTTAGCTCTGATCGTCTCTGGTGTGAGCTCTCGTGTCTTAAGTCCAGTCCCTCTAAATAACCCCATATTGATCTCTGATGGAGTCCATGACGCCTCGGATGACAAGTTTCTCACTCTCGATCCTCAAAAGAACGTCGCCAAGGCAGCTTGCACTCATGTCTATGGGTTCCTTCCATGTGCAGACAATATTGGAGGCTATGTCTTCCAAGTTTTCTCCTTTGGTTGTCTCTTGATCATTGGTGACTATTTCTTGTCTGAAGGAAGATCAAAACTTTTTGTAATCTTTGAGGTCGGGTTCTATGGTGGTATCGTTTTCCCTCTCCTTACAATGTTCCCAAGAATTGCCCTTATGATATGTAAGGATCCTTTCCACTAATAAATGAGTTGAAAACTTTTATGTTATAATATCATCTTAAAGATTACTTCATTTGCTATAAAATTTGACAATCTTACCGTACTTTTTGATATTTGATATTTAGCACCAGGACTAGCAGCGACCCACGAAGGTGCTCTCATGATTGTGGGGAACAACGTTGGAGTGACTTTTGGACACACAATATTTGCTCTGACAATGCAATGGGGAGCTTGTGTTGTCTTTGGTTTGACCAGTCCTAATCCAGATCCGTCAATCAGAAGAGGAACATCCATCAAGAGAACAACCTCAGTAAGAAAAGATTCATTTGTCCTAATCTGTTTAGTATTATAAGATTTTAATAACAAGTTCTTATTTTAATAAATATGATCTTTTGATATATAGGATACAAAAAATCCAAGAAGGGGGTTTTACAGGACGAAGATACTGAAAAGTGTTGTTGGTATGTTAACAAGACTTGTAGATTTATTCTCTTCTTGTGTGAAGCCTGTTTCATTTTTCGGTTTCTCGCTATCTGCAGAAACAAGCGTAGATGCGGATCCTAAGAACAAGAAAGCTGCAGGGGTTATGCTTCTGACTCTAATTCCATTTTTCTTGGTGACATTGCCTGATTTACTTGATGCTCAACCTTGGAGTGACATCATTATGCTGATCACACTCATAATCTCATGTTCTTCAACCATTATTTACTTTGTTTACTCGGTATGAGCTCTCTGAAACAAGACTTAAATGCTAAATGCTTACAACTGATTTGCTTTGTTTTCTTACAAGTGAATTTGTTTTGTGGAATCTCACAGTATTTTGATACGGCAGACCAAAGGAAGAGCTTAGATCATGCCAAGTTTGAGCTCATGTCGGAAGTTCATAAGCATTTGCAGAGCTTTTCGCCTCAAACACTTATTAGAGATGGACAGCTAAGTAAAGAAAGCTTGAAAAGGTTCTATTCTGTTTTATCTTCGTCAAGAACTATTGCAGTTTGCTCTGTTTTCTGCTTTCTTACATTGCAAGTTTACTACTTTTTTTTTGTAGTTTGTTCGATAAAATCGATAGGAACAAAGATGGAAAGATTCAAATCTCAGAGCTCAAAGACTTAACAGTCGAGTTTGGAGTTTTTGGAAAGATGAAATGTGACATTAATGAGTTTGCAAGCACTTTGCTTGCAGAGTTCGACAAAGACAAAAATGGCGAATTAGACGAGAACGAATTCGAAGAAGGGATAATGAAGCTACTGAATCAATACAAATTTGATAACCAAGAAACTCCAAGACAGAACAATACATACATTTACAGATCAGCCTCCGATTCTCTGCATGTCAAGAACTTGTCGCAGGGCGAGGAAGCTGCAGTTTTAAAACTGGAAATGCCAAAGAAAACTCTTGTTGCTAAATTCCTCTCCATGAGAACCTTAAGAGCTGTGATTAAAGTCGTCGGAGGGATGCTAATTGTAGTCTTTCTTGCAAAACCGTTTATGGTAAACATTGGACTCTTATCGGTTTCAGCTGGAGTTCCTTCTTTCTACACGGTGTTTGCAGTGATCCCTTTGGTTAGAAACTTAAAGAACACTCTATCAGCACACTTCTGTCGAAAGAAAGACAAAGCAAGAATCGCATCTGAAAAGTTCTCTGAGGTTAGTGTACTTCCTACTACACTTTCTTTATTACATTACATTGATGTAGAACTCAATCTTTAAGAGCTTTTTGACTGTGGGGGTTCTGCAGATCTACAGGGATGTTACAATGAACAATCTGATGGGAATGTCGATAACATTGGCGATTGTATACTCAAAAGGATTGAAATGGGACTACTCAATAGAAGCTCTTCTTGTTGTGGTAATAGGCATGGCAATTGGTTTACCGGCTTATGTGAGATCGACTTATCCGTTCTGGATCTGTGTATTGGCCTTTGCTATGTATATCTTCTCTCTTGTCCTTATCTATATTCATTTTCATCTTAGGGGTCAAAGCTAAGCTTTCACCTTTTAGCTATTATCAGACTTACAAGTCTTATCAATTCCAAAAGTGCTTTTCCATTTTCATATTGTGGATGAGAGCTTAATAAAGGCCATGTTCCTTTGGTTAAACTCTGTTTTTCACATTATATGAACCATGATTAGGCTTAGAATCCTGTTTTTTCCTAAACCATAATTAAATCTTGGATCATGGTGATGTCTGAGCTCATATCTGAAGTTCATATCCACTTGCATAGACAACTAAACCAATATTTCAAGAAACACCTATTTCAAAAAAAAAAAAAATTCAAGAAACAATTGGTTTTGTTCTGTTTATGTATGGGTAAGTGAACTGCTTCGTTTTTGGCAATAATCATATTCTCAGAGCTTATATCTCTTTATACTATTATTGTTAGCAACACTAGTAGTTGTTATTAGGAACTCAGGTGAGAGATTTTACTAAGACTTTTCAGTCTTACAAACAAACCTTCTAGCAACAAGTCTTGGTTGGTCCATGAATGACAAACTAATAGAGTTAAGGAGAAGTTAACTGATATATCAAAAGCTACATAATTATAAGACTAAAGTTGTTTCTAAAATCACTATAGCTTAAGGCTGAGATCGATTCCATGATCAACGGCTGATTCATACCGGTCACAGGGTTGTCGTTCTTGGTCAGCATTGCTCCGATCTTCAGAGGGTATGAAGCTATAGAACGGCTCCTTACTTCTCCATTGCATATTCTCATCAAACTCCTTTTGTTGTTGTTCATACTATAACCAAAATAATTTGATGTACCGGTCTAAGAAACTTCATCAAACTATGATATACAATATATAGCAAAAATTATAATAGGAAGATCTCTCTAGTTTAGTTACCTGTAGCTGTAAGCCAAGTGGGATAAACCTCGGGTAATGACGAGGAAAGCTTGGAATGGAGGAGGTAGGTGAATCAATGGCGATGGGGTTGCTAATTGTTGTACCAGAATCTTGAACCGGACGTAGACCCAGCGACCGGTTTCGTATCGGCTCCCTTAAGACATGCACATTCAATATTAGATTTTTGGTAGTATATATCAAGAAAATGAGCCGAAGCCAAAAAAAAAAAAACAACAAAAAACCTCAAAATAGTTGTTTTGGTTGGTCCAACTCTAGGCTCCGTGGTGTCAGTAAGAAAATGCCATGGCCTCTTCTTCGCACTGACCATCTATGGAAAAATATCATCAAAGAAACAAATCAAAAACATTAGAAAACGTTACATTTTTTATTTATTTAAAATTTATGGAAAAAGATAATAAAAACATGCCGTTTTATTTTCTTCCTCAAGAAACTGAGAGACAGAATCGACGCAAGATCTTTGGTTTGAAGGGGGCTCTATGAATTGATAAATTCCTCCTTCTCCTCCTAGAGATGGATTCGGAATATTCATCTGCAAAAATCATATGAAATATAGTAATAAAATGTTATAAATTTCATTTGTGATATTTTGTAACATCTTTAACAGAAAAAGAAGAAGTATTTGTGACATAATTAGCGATAGAGATTAATCATAAGAATCAAACTCTTCTTACCGTTAGAGAATGTTGTTGGTTCCTCTGAAAAACCGGCGCCGGAGGAATACAAGATCCGTACGAGAACGGAAAAGCCGGGAACGACGGCAGTTTCTCCGGCAAAGCAAAGTTTGGAGGAATCATCGCTAAATCATAGGAAGACGGAGCAAAGAGAGTCCGATGATGATCCATGTTTTGTAATGAAGAAGAAAGAGGAGATTTGTGCTCTTCTTGAAGACGGATCTTCTCTAGTTCGGCTACACCAGGTCCTCTTCGTCGTACTTTGTTCTTCTTCTGTTTCTTCCGACAAGAACCATGGTACTCATCATGTAACTCTCCATAGCTTCCACTACTTGTGTTGTTGTTGTTGTTGCTACACATTGTTTTTTTTTTTTTTTCAGAATGAGAGAGAGAGAGATGATTTGAAGGAAAACAAATAAAGATCTTGAGAGAAGAAATAGGCTCTTCTTGCGCAGTGAGAAAAGTCGTGGGAAATTTAAAGAAAAACCAAGAAAATCTCCATGTTTTTAGCTTTCTTTAGATTTTTCTGACTCTTTTATTTTATAGAGTGTATAAAGTATATGAACTACCTGGAGGCTGGAGGAGATATGAGTTAGAGAATCTACATCGGTTTCCGTGATTTTCTCTCTGGAAAAAATATTGTGATTCTCTCCTTCCTCCACCTAGAAAATACTACTTTAATACTAAAGTTTTGTAAACATTATTATGTGCATAGTTATTTGATAATTAACCCTCATAGTTATTGAGGATTCGCATATTGATCTCTTTATTTCTTATAGGAAAAGTGAATCATGTGTTTGATTAGTTAAATTATAATAAGAGTAAGGGCCTATATGAAAATTGTTATAAGTAGAAAGTTTGTTTTCTAATTGAAGAAGCTGGCGAGGATCAGAGAATATTAATGATTAATCGGAAATTTTGGATCAAATTGAAGATTATATATATGGTCCCATAAACAAAAGCTGTCCACGATATAAATAAAAACCCACTTGTGAAGTAAGTAGTAGTAGTAGGAGTATTAGTCAATAGGTTTCTTGTCTTTTACTCTTTATTTCTGTTCGAATGTTTAGGCAAAGAGAGTGTGTGTGATGATGATCCATGTTTTTCAATACAACCTTTTATGCAATATCATGTATAGTTTTTGTCTTTTGTTAAGTGTTGCATTGCATTGTTAGTTCTTGGACTGTCTTTGATCTTTACCTATCATATTGCGTGTGTGTTAATTTCCTGTTTTTAGGTTGTTTTTGAATATGCAAACACCACAATGATGATGCATGATCATGCATATCTTTGCGTCATCTGCATCAAATTATTGACCTCCTACTTTGTAAATGGCCCATACCCTACGAGGCTACGATCCAACGTAAATCACGTGTTCGATATTTTCAGAAATCTATACTTTTATAAAATAGTATTGACATTGATTTTGTGACTCATTTCGATCATGGCTAGAGAACATTACACTGATATCTCCCTATGTGGTCAACGACAGCGTTCGACCGCTGTGCTACAAAAATGATTGATGTTAATTATCCATTATGAATCCCAATGTAAATAAATATATAAGTAAATTGAGTTATAAAAATAACAAATCGTCTATAATTTAGGTGTTCTTTCCCACGTTGGAAGATCTACCGTAATATTCGACAGTACGTAAGATCCGTTGAGTAGTGGTTTAATTGAATTTTAACCCTAAAAATGTTTTTACGAAATTCAACCCAAAAAATGGTGTTACGAAATCTATGCTTTTTGTTAATGGGCTTTTCTTTGTCAACCTTTTCACTCAACGGATCTGCATGAAGAGTATACACAATTAACGCATTACCAAGTATATACACAATTCTAAAGTTAAAGAACTTGATATAAAGTTATAAACCATATATACGTATTACGTCAGCCCATAATAGTTTTACATTTATATTCCCTGTTTTCCAAATGACATGTGAATTCCCTATCTCTCGTTCTTTTATTAAAGTATAGACTTAAACCTAGTGTTTTGGAGACACTGCCTCGTACATAAGCTTCCTACTGGTCCTTTTAAGTTCAATTTAAAGCACCAAGGACTTCATTAACTCTTCTCTACTTGAGACCTTCTGATTCATAAGGAGTATATATAAGCTTTTCTCTTGATTTTAAAGACCAAAGAGATAACAATATATTCCTGCCAATACGTAGGCTTAATTTTAAGCCAACTAGGATCAACAGTCACATATCTTTGTATAGGTTAACGTTTCTGAAGATTTGACTATATGTAAACTTGTAAAGTAAGTATACGGTGACCAACTTCGCACTTTTCCACTTATAGTATAGATGTAAGATGATGATGTATAGTTAAGCATATGAGTAAAAGACCAACCACTGTCTAATTAATAACAAATTTGATTGCTTAAAACTCGAAAGTGACAACGTATGAGTTTGAGAAGAGAACGAATGTGTTATAGTACTCTTCCCTCTAAGAAAGTGGGACTATTATATGTATATGTATAAGATAGTGGACAATAAACCATAAAATTTGACTTTCTCATTTGATCGAGCATCTCAAATTGAAGTAGTATGGGACTATGTGTGTATGACGACCCAAAGCCGCATGTTGAGTTATATCATTTGTACATTTCACATCAATCTGAAATAATATTACAATTAGCAAAAACACAAAAATTATGTAAAGTTGGCATATATAACCATCAACTATACTATACTTTTTCTAAGACCTTATCTCCAGAGCTAGCCATCGGTTGAGCCAGTGTACGACACACAGGACAAGTTGCGTGTGACTCAAGCCACTTACCGATACATTCCTCATCAAACATGTGCATACAATTAGGCAAAACCTTAATCACAACGTTCTTGGGGATCAATCCTAAGCAAACCGGACACTCGATCTCCTGATTGTTACTCTCAAGATCGTTATTATTATCCGGTTTGTAAGAAAAGGTGGGAAAGGCGGCAATCACGGAAGCGCTAAGCCCTTGGCACGGTGGCTCACTTCTCCCATGGTACTCGTTCTCTTCTTCCGGTGATACATCAAACCTACGGCGTTTGAGCAAACAAAGAACGAGAAGAGCGAAGATTACAGAGATAGTCACAAGAGACGTTACGGCTGCAAACCAAAGGATAATTGTGTTTAGTGAAGGATCGTTGAAACCCATCTCTCTTTTGATCTATCTATAATAAAACACACACCAAAATGGTTCTCAAGAGTTCTATTTACAGTTTTTATTATAAATAGATCATTGAGAGTTGACATTCATTTTGAATATATTTGGATTAAGAGTTGAAATACGTTCACCACTAATGAACTTGGAGAACATTATCAAAATATCAGTTGGATTAAAGAATAGGGTTGATTTTGAATCGGTACACCACAAATGGGATTAGTTTATTAGTTTAGTTTGCTGCTTGTGGGGTTCTGTGAATTGTTTTTGTATATTAAAGCAAATAATCAAACATAGAGGTTGAAGAAAAAAATGCTTAATGGATAAGAGGATACGAACGAACGGGGTCATGGTCGATCGAATTAACTGTCTATATGTCTGAAAAGACATAAAGATTGTTTATCACAAAAAAAAAAAAAATAATAATAATAAGACAAAGATTAAACAAAATCAATAATAGCTGCAAACTATTGTAGGGACCCTATATGTACTCTAAAACATCCAAAGAATCCTTGGTCCAAATCCTGATCACATATGTAGTCCTATTGTTGTTAGAAGGGTTTGTTTAAAAAATAGGTAGACTATTATTTTTTGAGACTATCAAAATTCAAAACCACTCGTTAGAAAAAAGTTTATGCTCGTCTGAAGGCACCTTCACACATGGAGTCGACGTTGGACCACAACATCCCTAGATCTTGACCGAGTGGTGTAAAATTGAAAAAGTATTTATTGACATACGAATTGCTTAAACTAAGTATTGCTTAAACTAAGTTACACATAATATTAAGTGTTGCCTACACTAAATTACATAAGTGGCCGTAAAGAATTTGGTTAAAATCTGAATACAACAATATATACTATTCTTTAGTTTCATAATACTTTTGTTTTGATATAAACTGTTTTCCAGAGATTACAATTCATATAACATCAATAATTTTTTTTTTAATATAAATATAGTTCTACAATGAGACCTAAGCTCAAACCATGTATCCTAGTGTCAACAACTTTTCGACATCTTCCCATTTACTGTCTGATAAGTTTCATTCACTAGAATTAGGTACAAACCACAGTGGTGGTGGTGGCTCAGCTGCTGAATCATCATAAATTTTAGCTTAATATCTTATTGGGACAATTAATAATTTCCTATTAAAAGATTCATTGATTTTGTTTCCTGTCTGTGGTAGATGGATCAAAATATGAGTGTATGGTAGGTGCAATATCGATTTTGGAAACTTCGGACCCCTCAGGCCCTCGGCTGAAGTCAAATGATTCTGCTAAGCCATTGCTTTTTTTTTTTTGGCTCATCATTATCGACCAACCACTTCAAGAAACCATTTGATAACATATATATAATTCACTAATATCCAAATGCCTCAACAAACTCAAGTCGAAATAATATTTCTTATGAAAAAAGCCAAAATTATTTCATATCCAAGTATTTTTTTACAATTTTAAATAAAATGTTAATTATTTCATTTGGATTTGTGTGTATGGTGTTTTTTTCAAATATTTATTAAAACTAGTTATATAGCTACTACATAAAAAAACTACACACAGTATCATTGTTAGTTTGTTGCTATGTCGAATACGTTAATGACATCTCATTGACACATAAAAGATAAACACGTCGAAACATTTGAAATTTGGTTTGATATTTTTGACCGCTAATTCAACAATATCAGTTGAACGGTAAGAATCTAAGAGAGTGATTGGTAAAATATTTTCAGTTTAAACAAAGGTTAATTAATACGTCCAAACTCATTTAGTAATCCATAAGATAGTCATCAAAACAATTATAATTCTTAAAACACCATTAGCAATCAATCAGTGCCGGTGGTGGCCTCAAATCAAAACTTTATAAAACATACTCAGATATGGTTAAGCTGTCATAGTTGATATTTAATGAATCGTATTCAGATCATTTAAAGGAAGAAAAAAATACCATTAAACGAAAGTAGTTTAAGTTTTATATCTCGTAATTATTACTCCTATTTCACTACTTTTCAACATTTGTTTTGTTTTGTTGCTCAAACTACTTTTCAACTTCTAGATTTAGAGGAGTATATACAAGTCACGAAAATTCTGATGGGTGTTTTATAATTATGACATCTTGTAAGCAAAGTAAATACTACATACTTCGTACCTTTACACAGACGGTAGAACGAACGTGATAAAAATAAAAAGAGTCAGAATCTGACAAATCTTAATTATGTTTTTTTTTTTTTTTTGTGTTACAGTGAACTGTTGGTGTAAAACACTGTGACAATTTGATTAAACAATTACTGATTATACAAATAAAAATTAAGAAAATGTGATTACAGCCTAATATTTGCAGTCTTTCCCACGAGTCAGTCACACACGACGCTGTAATGATGTCTCTTTTATAGTCCTCCTTTACTTCTTCCTTACTACAGAGCAAAAACCCTTCAAATCATTCAGTCACCAAATCTCCGTTCTGTTTTCTTGTCTCTCTGCTTTAGTCTTCTTCTGCGTTTGCGTTCATCTGTTCGTGTCGTCGCCAAAGCCAGTTTCCAGTTCATTCACAGTCAAGCACCTGTGGTCCCGAGCTCAGGTTTTTTGTCTCTATCTTTAGTTAAAACTGGAACTTCTCTTTTTTTTCAATGGTTGTAGATTGGATCTGGAAAATATACAATTTGTGGTTTTGATTTGCCGATAAATTTATGGGGTTACTATCTTGTTCAGTCTAATGTCGTCTCTTGCTCATCTCTAGTGTTGGGTTTAGTAAAGTTTGAACCTTTTTTCATTTTCAGAGCATTGGTTTTTTCACATAAGGATTTAAAGGTTTGTTATCAAGTTACTTTTCTATTTGGGTGTACTTGATTAGTTGATTTTGGTTGTGTATGAGTAGTTGAGTATAAGAACCCAATCCAGTAGTGGTAGTCAAGAGTTTAGTTGAAGTAGTTGATCCTTCACTATTAGATGTTTTGTTAACCATAATTAATTTCTCTTCCATCTCAGGTTTAGAGCAGCATTTGCATACATACAAGCTGTTTTGGTGACAAATTGGACAGACTCTGAGATGGGTTCTGGGAATTTGATTAAGGCTATAATTAGATTGAAGAGGGGTAAACAAAGGAGCATCAAGAACGATAAGGTATGTTTTTTTTTCTTTTACACAATGGCATGAAAACAAATACTAAATTGTGTTTTATAAAGATGTTCTCTGTTACAGGGATTTGTTAAACCTAAAGCTTCCAAGAAGAAGGGTACTCTTTCTTCATCACTTACTCGTACCGAGGATTGGGCTGCAACTCGGATTCAGACTGCTTTTAAAGCTTATAAGGTCCATTGAGTTACTAGTTTTCAAATTTATTTGGCATGATTTTTATATTGACATTGGAAATCTTATGGATCTTGTGTTGTGGTCTTTTCTTTGCACAGGCTAGAAAAATCTTGCGGCGTCTAAAGGGAATTGCAAGAGCAAAGTTATCAACTGAGAAGCACTCTGTCAAGAACCAAGCGGTGGTCACCTTAAGGTATCTTCACTCATGGAGTAAAATACAGTCAGAGATAAAGGCTCGCCGAGTTTGCATGGTTACCGAATGGCGACTGAAGAATAAGAGATTAGAGCATCAACAGAAGCTTGAGGCAAAACTTCATGATGTTGAGGTAAGATTTTGTGAAAGTGCCAAAAATGTTATTTTTGAGCTGTTTAAAGCTCAGGCTTGATCATCTGTAAACAAATGAACATTAAAGTGATCCCAATGCAGGTTGAATGGAATGGTGGGTCAGAGACAAAAGATGAAATCTTGGAGAGGATACTTCAAAGGGAAGAAGCGACCATCAAGCGGGAAAGGGCTTTGGCATATGCCTTCTCTCATCAGGTATATAAAGACAGTTTCTTTCTTGTTTGCTGCTTTGAATGTGAGAAGAAAAGTTTTTAATCCATGGCCTTAAAACAGTGGAAAGCCGATGGTAAGACTCAATGGCTGGGGAGTTATGAGCTAGGCAACACTAATTGGGGTTGGAGCTGGAAAGAGCGTTGGATTTCTGCTCGGCCTTGGGAAGTAAGATATTCAGTGACACCTAAGAAACCAAAGAGCTTAAAGACATTATGCAAAAGTGAGACAAACTCAAATTCACCAGCAAAGAGAGTAATGTCATTATCATCAGTTCCAGCCAAAGCTCCATCCTCAGGAGCTAGAAACGCAGTGAAACCACGGAGATTGTCGTTTCCCGGTGCGTGAAGCGAAGTTAACTTTGTCTGCGTCTAAAGAGTATACACGTACACTTGAAGATTGAGGGTATATTTATTTGGTCTATGTTCTGTCTCTGGTGTGATGTAAATACATGTATTTGTTATGTAGACTACAATGGTTGTTCTTGTTTGTTTAATACATGCATTTGTTTGTCTCTCATAGTAGTCCCAAGCCAAAATTTATATGGATGTATACAAAATCCCAAAACAAGCTTCTGTTCATAATGAGGCCAATCTTTCAAATATAAAGGCTATAAGAAAAGGAATGGACTTGCTGATTTGGAAGCTTCGGCCAGGATTGGATTATTCAGATTGACATGCCTAGGCTAAGTCTTGAATTTGTTTCTTTCCAATCACCTTTAATTCTATCCTAGTATTAGAAAATATTCGGTGAGAAATGGTGGTACGAAATTTCTACAACCATTATGCTACCGTCTAACCGAATAGTGCGTATAACCTAAAATCTAAATTTAGGGTAAAAAGTTTCAATTTTGAACTTAGTCTCACTGCCAAAAGTTCCATTGGCTTCCGGGACAGCTGGAATTCTCAGCAATATCATGAAGTCGGCAGCATCAGCCTCGTCGTCAGCGGCCACAAGCTTTAAACTTGGATCTTCCAGACTCTTAGCCTTGGCGGAGCAGCTGCGTGTATACAAACCTCCCCTTTGTTCGCCGTTCGACGAGGCGGAAGAGATGCGTGCATACCAGGAGAGCACCAGGAAATTGGTCTCCCACGTTGGGTTTCAGGAACCTATGGCTCCGGTGAGCCTCAGACCGGAAAAAGCTGCTGTCTTGATCTGTCTCTTCGAAGGAGACGACGGTGATTTGCGTGTGATCCTCACTAAGAGGTCTTCCTCACTGTCTTCTCACTCAGGTTTGTAATCCGCTTTTCGAATTTCGGTTGCTGAGTATCATATCATTTTGATTGGGGTTTTCTTTTGTTGTGAGGGGAACATTTTAAATTGTTGTCTTTGAAGCCATTTGTATTTAATTTTTCAAACCTTCAGGATTAATGGTTTGAAAAGCCTCCAAGTGCTTAATGGTCACTTGAGTACAGAACAAGAACTAATATGGGATAATGATAATGATACTATGGGTGATGGATTGTGTTTTCTTTTTTCTGTTGCAGGAGAAGTTTCTTTACCAGGTGGTAAAGCAGAAGAGCATGACAAGGATGATGGGATCACTGCAACCAGAGAGGCAGAGGAAGAGATTGGATTAGACCCTTCCCTTGTTGACGTTGTTGTTTTCCTCGAACCATTTATGTCTCTGGTATTAAAAATGCTCACTGCCCTCCTTTGTTCATTTTAAGAAGAATGCATGTTCATATTAAGATATGGGAGCTGTGTTTTCTGGGGATACAATTAACGTTTGAATGTTGATTCAGCCTCTATTCCAATTTTTTTGTCTGCCATATACCAGGCTTTCTTTAAGAATTTATGCTTATCCGTGCTTCCTTTTCCAATGCAGCATCTGCTCAGAGTAACTCCTGTGGTAGGAATATTATGGGACAAAGATGCATTCAATCCAACGCCAAATCCTACAGAAGTGGAAGCCGTGTTTGATGCACCCTTTGAAATGTTTCTCAAGGTTCCTCTTGTTTCTTTTATCAAGGAGGCTTTATAGTTGCAGTTTTTATTACCTGAAACATTAATGGTTTAAAAATATATTACACAGGATGAGAACCGGAGATGCGAGGAGATTGAGTGGTTGGGGGAAACACATTTGATCCACTTCTTTGATTACAAAACAGGAGATGATGATTATGTTATATGGGGTTTAACTGCTAGAATCTTGATAAGAGCTGCAACAGTGATTTATCAACGACCACCTGCTTTCATTGAAGAGAAACCTAACTTGAAGTACTCCAAAATGGTAAGCAGACATACTTTGCTCAGTAGTGTTATCCTAGACTTCCACATCTACTATTAGTTCAACAAAAAGACAATAAAGTAATGACACCTATATAACTAATTTCCTGTACCAGTGAATGCGGAACCAGGCTACTAGCTTAAATGGATTGCTGAGGGCCCTGAATACTTGTATACACCATGCTTGGACATCTTGTGGCCAATTTACATGAATCTTGTGAAAATGGAAGATTGCTAGAGGTGTCTCTATATGGTCATGTCCAGGTCAGTCTGTATTACTGATCATTGTATT
>NW_006238920.1:8954351-9209351 GCF_000375325.1 Capsella rubella | reverse complement strand
GGACTTTGTCTTGAACATGATCATCTTTGAAAACTTGCACCAAAACACAAGTCTCTCATACAATTGAGCTCGGTATTCAGAACACACATTATTTTAAAAAAGTTCAATGGGGCATTCCGAGAATCGAACTCGGGACCTCTCGCACCCAAAGCGAGAATCATACCACTAGACCAAATGCCCGAATTGTTAACTAAATTTTGTTCACATACTAAATCAAATTAATTAGGAAGCTGTTTCTTAGATTATCTAAGTTAGATATGTGGCCACTTAGTCGACTTTTCAGCTGTTTGGTCTTAAGAACATCATAGTAGAGTGACACATTAGATATGCTTTAATCGTTTTTTTTTCGTTGTTCACATTGACCAAATAATCTTATGTAAGTTAGTTAAGAGTATGTTTAATGATATTTGATTTCAGTTAAAAGATTTACAGACATATTGTTTATAGGTATGGGATCAAATTAAAGCTCAGATCTCCTTAAGAAGCTAAGTGATATAAAGTCATCAGTTACCTTACGCACGGAACAAGCAGGAATGTCTAAATGAATTCAGATCAGCGGTACCAAAATTAATATGGATGAAACTGAAAACCCTTACGAGTTAGAGATCAAATTCAGTATAATATAAACAAATGAGAAAATTGTGCATGTCTTAAGTGACATACTAGAGTGAAATGAGGTTTGTGTCTGAATCGTTCTAATTAGTTTTACCCCAAACATTGATCTTCTACATTTTCGTAGGTTGTATGTGGGTTGTATGTGGGTTGTATGTGGGCTACAATACTTCAGCATGTTGTCGCAATATAGTGATATATTTGACTCACATTATCAAATGACTTGGTTGTTTGTATCAGGTAATATATATATTAATATCACTATGTTTGTGATCTAGTCCCAAGTATTAGAAAACAATAATACTCTAAACATTCTCATTCGTTAAACCCCTCTAAATTCTAATCCCAATGCATTAGAGGATTTTTTTACTAGTTCTGTTAATTAATCCAAACAATATTAGAATAATGTAAGCTTTATATATTAGTTATGTCATTTGACATTTTTTATTATAGAATGTCATACAAGTAAACTTGAGAGAATGTTGCTAGGAATTCTATTTTCTTTGGACTACTCTCGATCCTATAAGAGGATGTTTCTCGAAACTAATCTCTCTTACTTAGGAAATTGATGTTTAACGTACACACAAATAAACAAGCTTGTTCTATAGTTCATTATACACGTGTGAGATTAGTGGTCACTGATTCATAGGCTTTTCATATACGTTTCACTTATTCCCGATGAGATTAATTTAACAAATTTATTTTCTCCATCTTTGGTCAACAACTAAGTAAACGCCTTAAGAATTTAAGATGCACAACATCAAAGATTCATCAGATACTTAACATTTCTATATTCTGCAATGAATTGTTTGCACGTATATATTAAGTCTACGACAAAATACGTAAAATCCTAGTGTTATATACTAGCTAGAATCGAGTCATGTAAGAATATTATCATAAAAAGAACTACTTTAAAGTATCATAGTATCAATTATAATACATGGTGCATTCAAACATATGGAAACATATATGAATGCATGTTGACATCGTGATGGCGATCTTTGTAGTGTCAGCTACCATCCACTGCCATCTTTGCCACCGACTCGCTATTCAAGTTGTTCAACAATCTAACTTGACCTTCAGCCTGTATAATCGTTTTGGCTGAGTAGTAAATCGGAGGCTTGTCTCACATCGTCCAAGATTTTTAGAAATTTACAAAACAAGTCGTGAACATCAATATGGATGCAATAAATTTGAACAAATGCATTCGAAGAACAAGAGGAATGCCAATCCTCTTTATCTGAGTCTTCAATAGTTCAATATATCATGTTTTGAAGATAAGCTATACTATACTCCCCAAAAATTTATTGAATTAGAAACTTTTTTTTTAATTCTAGAATACTACGCACGGCTTAGCATGTACTTGGCATTTCATTTTTTATAGGAACTAGACTAGTGTGTGCGCTACGTATGGATTTTTTAAACTGTGCTTATAAATTATATTGTATTATTGTCTAATTTAATGATGAAACTATATTTGATGCATTGTAATTGTAAATTTGATAATATCCGGGAGATGAATATTTAGTACATGCAAAAAAAAAAAGCAATTGTTTTGATCTATTCATAGTCATATTATAGTCTTTGTCAAGTTTGGTAGAATGGTTGAAGAGAAGAAAATATTGGATTTGTAGTTATTAAAAGAAGATTACGCATTTTGTTTTGGTAATAAACAAATTTTTTTTTATAAAACCTAATAATAAACAAGAAAACAAGGATAACAAAAACAGGAGTGGAAATTGGGGAAATTTGCATGTGAAGGGAAATTAGGGCATTGAAGAGAAGGCATGTTGGGTGTATTTACTAATGGGGGAGAGAGCATTTAGTGAGACTGCAAAAAATGAGCGCAATTTTAGCTTACAATCTTACAACCTCTCTTTCCTATAACCCATTTCTCTTGCTCCCTCTCTATGTACCTTTCATTTAATGCATCACTCCCAACATATAAAATATAATGATAGGCTATACAAGTATCATCTATAATATCAAAGCATTCGATCAGTGAGTTCCATAAAGCAAAGTCTTTAATTTCTTGGTCGTCGTTTAGCTAGCCATATTTATATATAATATTTGTTTAACATATTGCTTCAAATTCAATCACGGTGAATCGTGTATCATGAAAAATAATTTAATTTGTAAATTCATATATAATATATAGTTGTACATATATGTCAATTTTCTCACATCTTGAAATGTCATAATAGCACATCCGCACGATATCTTGGAGCTAAGTAGATGTTAAAAGCACTATATGAGGAATGAATAACTCAATTAAGGTGATATGATTAGCTTTCAAGCTAACAAGTAGTGGTCGTACATTTTCTTGTCAGTTTTGGTGAGGGACAAATTGGGGTGTAGCATAAGAAGCAAACGATTGATTCCGGAAGGAAGATGAAAACCAAAAATAGAAACACTTTTAAAACTCTCCTCTTATTTATTAAAACAATCAAACACTTATCGCCTCAGTACTACTACTCGGTATGGATCACTCATCCATCACTCCCCCACCCCCCCATAAATAATTGCTCCTAGCTAACATGTACGACATATATATATGACGCAAATATATCTATATAATATATATTTGACTCTAAAATAATTACTATATGAGCATTTGGAATTCAAAAGATAAACGAGACGCGCACGTACATCTGTTTTAATCATCCAGTACAAGTGAAAGTGGCAGCTTAGGAAATTGATGGATGAGATCACTTCTCCGCACTTTGTGCTAAGTGCTAACTTCACATATTGTGTGTCATGCTCATTTTTAAACTGTATAGAGGATGATTTCATGTGTAGCTATCTGCCTCTTTCTAATTTCATTTCCTTTTTGTCTTACTTTCGTATAAATTAAGAATAAGCTCAATTTCTGAAATATTTAATATTTGTATCCATATATTCAATATAATGACAAATTTAATATTTTGGTTTGAAACCGTGTGGTTTAAAACTATATATATACATGATTATTTTTTACGGTTTGTTTTAAATATATACAAATCTTTTTCTAGAAAGATACAAATATTTAGAACATATCTTGATTTATGATTAGAAGAAAATATACATCCAAACGTTGATAAATTAAGTTATGGAATTTCTTGGGTACAAAGAAAATACAATATTTATTTTCCAATATATAAAAAAAAAGTTGGAAGTACTTTTGTTGAGCTTTTAAGGTTTTCATTCGCTTGTGTCGTAGTAGTGGTCCCAATATGTAAAACACATGTCAAATTGATTGCTGTTTGAGCATCCCACTGAAATCTAGGGTTCCTCCATGACGCCAATAATATTTTCTAATAACTTGTGTTTGAAAGAAAATAACTTGTGTTTTTTTTTTTGGGTTGAAAAGAAAACTAAAATGTATACCTAAGCAAATTAAACGTTTTTACATACTACAACATATATAGAATTCAAAGAGTGTGCCGATCTCTGTTATATATGAAAAGATGAGTAACAAATTAACCCAATCCAATAGCCTTTGAAATGATAAAATTTTAAAATTATTTTCTTATAACCAGATAAGAAAAATCTACGTAGACAAAAAAAAATCAGGTTGTTCTGTGTTGGTATGTTCATAGTTATGGATGCTGGTCATCTTTGTATAAGATCGTTAGTAAATTGTTTATTCTTTTGCTTTGATATATATCTAAACGAATTGTTTTATGGTTTCATGAGCATATACGGATATATAGATATTTAAATTGTTGCATTGATCTCCATTTCCTGATTCCTCAGCTGAAGTTAAGCTGCAATGGCCCGAGCACCAACACACCTCAACATATATTCTATTTTTTAATTAAAGTATTTCACTTCATATAATACCCAATACTAGTAATAAAAGTATTTTAGTGTCTTCTTATAAAATAAGACTAGTAATAAATATATTTTTGTTTTGCTTAGAACATTTTAATGAAATTGGCTTTGGCTATGAGACTTTAAAAAAGTATATTTACGCGGATATATAACTGGTGTGGTGTTGTACATTATATAGAGATGTTGCATGTTGTTTTGAGTTAGAGAAATTTTATAAACTATGACTTGTTTAACATTGGCCTATACAATTTGGTAATATAATAAGATAAAGCTAGCATTTCGTTTATCTTGGAAATAAAAGCGTACGAAAATAATCTTGTGATACTTCAGAAAGAAACTGAAGAAATTGTTAATACATTATTAATGAGAACGATCATCAACAAAGACCCTCGAGTCAATTCAGAAAAGAAAAAAAACAACCTTAATTTCATACACCATGCACCACCCATCTTAACTTCTTAAAAATTCGTATTTTCCCCATTAATACTTGTTTTCCGAAGTATTATATATATACTAATAAATCAAATGTGAGAAAAGAAGTTAAAATTTACAATCTTTCTGTTTGGTTCTATTTAATGTTTTCTTGAGATGTCAGAAGAGAAAAAAAAAAAGGAGAAAAATCCTAGTGCAGAACCAAACATGGATCACTTTCAAAGAATCTGTTGTTTCAATTTCTGAAGAAATTTTTGAGTTCGTACGTTTGAACTGCAGAAGCAGTTTGGATTTTAATGCAAGAGAGAGTACTGTAAGGAAGATAGGCATGGGTTTGCATTAATGATTACTTTGAGTGTCTTCCGATCTCTTCTTACTGTTTTTAACTAGAGCTAGAGGAATTGTGTACTTTATTTACCATTGCATAAAATGACGAATTCAGCACTCATTCTCTAAATCTATATAACGTAATTAGTTTTTAAAAAAAAATAATTTTCGCATAAACTTGTGGTATATGGTAAAACATAAAACGATTAATTATTCAACGGTAGTACTAAACATTTTGCATACTATCCTCATTTGGGTGAGAAACAAGGTTTATGGATAACTCCAACTAATGAAGCTCTCTCACACTCAAAGTAGTTTATTAGATAGTGTGAATACGGTTTTGCCAATATTTGTCTACGAAATAGATAAAATGAATATGCGACAAGTTAAAGTGATCGGATTGGACAAATGCGAGAACTGCAAGCAAAAAAAATCATGGAAAGAGGCTCTTTTATCTAAGTATAATATATATATACTATTCCATGTAATATACTTTAAAAAAAAAAGTGTTTTGTTGAAATAGTACTAAAAAAATGAAAAACAAAATTATCAGAAAGGGTATAGAAATTGAATTTGTTCTTATATAAGTTTTGACAAAAACCTATTATTCAATAATGGTGAATTATAATGCTTTTATATAATCGAAGGAAAACAAAATAGATACAATATACAACTAATCAAATGACTGTTGAAGGCATTTAGGATTTCCAAAATTGTCTATTTGTTATTGAAGTGTTGGTCAAATCCATCAGTGATTTAACAACGTTAGCAGTAGACTAGTCGCCGACTAACACAATTTAACGCACTTTAAAGTTTAAACACTAAAATTGTTTTATTTTTTAAATGTTAAATGTTAAATGCCTTTTTGAATATATACAACTCGCACGAGATTCCTTAAATTGTTAAACAACTCTTAACCTATCTTAATTAAAATTTTGACCCATGCCAAGCTTAAAGACCCTTTTTTATAATGAAAAAAATCTCAAATAAATTAGATCATAATTCTTGTTGTTTGCCACCCTCATAGTTTTTGACTGAAGTTAGGAATAATAAAACGAAATGAAAACAGTGGTTCATGGGAGCCCAGAGCCCTACTTCTCTAATTCAATTGTGCTTCCCAAAACAAGAGAAGTAGTGATAGTTTCAACTAATGAAAGTTTTTTTTTTTTTTTGTCTTTTGATATAATGATATAAATAAACATATACGTATGATTTAATACATATACATAGAGAGAGGATGAAAAGTGGTGTAGTATAGAAATACGGGTGAGAGAGGCTTTGAATGAATTAAATTGAAGTAAAAGAGATGAATATATAATGTAGAGAGGGGTTGGGTAGGTGAAGAGAGATTATAAGAGGGAGAGAAAGAGGTCGTAACCCTTTTGCCCTATTCACATTTTTATTATCTTCCCATTAGCCATTCTGTTCCCTGACTCTTCTTCCTCCTCTCTTTTTGACACATCACATCATCATCACATCATCATTCAAAAACATCAATCATCATCATCATCATATGCATACACATACATCGGTGTTCTTCCGAATCGAGTTAAATTAGTTATGGCTTCCTCGAATAGACACTGGCCAAGCATGTTCAAGTCCAAACCTCATCCCCATCAATGGCAACACGACATCAACTCTCCTCTCTTGCCTTCTGCTTCCCACCGATCTTCTCCCTTCTCTTCAGGTCCTTCTACTTTTTCTTTTATATATTTTTTACCAATTGATACTAAACTTTTTTTTTCATAAGAACTCTTATCTGACGAGATGTGATCTATTTACGGTTTGTCCACAAAAAAGGGTGTGAGGTGGAGAGAAGTCCAGAGCCAAAGCCGAGATGGAATCCAAAGCCAGAGCAGATTCGGATACTTGAAGCAATCTTTAACTCAGGGATGGTGAATCCACCGAGAGAGGAGATCAGGAGGATTAGGGCTCAGCTTCAAGAATACGGCCAAGTCGGTGACGCCAACGTCTTCTACTGGTTCCAAAACCGCAAGTCCCGTAGTAAACACAAACTCCGCCTCCTCCACAACCATTCAAAACACTCTCTCCCTCAACCGCAGCCACAGCCACAACCACAACCACAACAGCAACCTCTTTCCTCAGCAAACTCGGCTTCCTCTTCCTCTTCCTCCTCCTCGTCCTCCTCCAAATCCACCAAGCCCCGCAAAAACAAGAACAAGAACAACACTAATCTCTCTCTGGGTAGTACTCAAATGATGGGGATGTTTCCACCTGAAGCGGCCTTTCTCTTTCCCGTTTCCACCGTCGGAGGGTTTGAAGGTATCGCCGTCTCTTCCCAATTAGGGTTTCTCTCCGGTGATATGACCGAGCAACAAAAACCGGCTCCAACGTTGGGTCCATGTACCGGACTCCTGCTGAGTGAGATCATGAACGGTAGTGTGAGTTACGGAACTCATCATCATCAACACTTGAGTGAGAAAGAAGATGAAGAAATGAGGATGAAGATGCTGCAGCTGCCACAGCCTCAACTTTGTTACGCTACTACTAGTCAACAAATATCTTCTTACAACAACAACAATAACATCATGCTTCATGTTCCTCCCACTACTTCTACTACTACTACTATTACCACTTCGCACTCTCTCGCTACTGTCCCATCAACTTCGGACCAGCTTCAAGTTCAAGGTATTTTGATATATATAATGTAATCTATCTTTTTTATTCATTATGTTAAATTTTTACTCCACAGTTTTGATACATTAATTGCGTGTCAACGATGGAAGGAACACATTGATCAGGATAAATCTTTTTAAAGACCTTTTTGTTTATTAGTATGTATGATTATTTAGTTGTATATACCCTCTTTCTCTCTTTTAAAAAAAAATAGTTTGTTTGAGGTTAACATGGTTGTTTTGTATAGATAGTGTTAACATATAGTTATAATTATACTAACATGAAATAATGGGATAACCACTGTTAAATCGAATGCAGCGGGGGCGAAAATAAGGGTGTTCATCAATGAAATGGAGCTTGAAGTGAGCCCTGGACCGTTCAATGTGAGAGATGCATTTGGGGAAGAAGTTGTGCTCATTAATTCTGCTGGTCAGCCCATTGTCACCGATGAATATGGCGTCGCTCTTCACCCTCTTCAACACGGAGGGTCATACTATCTGGTATTGTTTCATCTCTATCTACCTTTGTTACACTAATTAAGGTTTACATTCACTTCACTATAGCTAGATACTACTCTATAGGATCAATAAAGTATAGTGTAACGAATACTTAATTAATGGCTATACAATATTTGTTTATACAGATCTATACTAGTTTATTTCTTCATTGGGATCTAAAATGGATAAATGCATGCGAGAGACATGTTGTTTGGCTTAGGTCAACATTGTTGACTCAATTTAATTTAATTACACACACACACCTTGCGCTTTAGAGCATTCATTGGGTTTTATTTTTTCTCTTTTCTTTTTTTTTTTGGCCTTCGTGTTTTTTGACTTTTGTAGTATAAATTCTAATACTAACATATTTTCGGAGGATGTGCCTGCATGTGTGTGTATATATGATTATTTATGTCGATTTTAATTTCGAGGTATCGTTTCTGCTTTTGCAGATCTAGTCGTGTGGGAGATTTGAGTTTGAAGAAGAAATTAAGACCTGTCTCTTTCTTTCACCATCTCTCGCACGTAAGCTTAAATGTTAGATAAGATTTTATAAGATATATGGGTTTCATCTGTTACGTACCTATTGTGACGGTGTGATGTATGAGTTTCGGACAACATTCACAAAACTCTTTCGTTAGATTGTTGACCAACATATGCTGTGTGTGTTTCATTCTTATTTCAATAATCTATAATATTAATGTTTCTGTTTCCTGATCATCTGAATGTTTATACTAGTATATTAGGAATCGTTAAACAATGAGATATAATATGGTGATGAGTAATAGAGAAGCTTCACATCAACCAATGTGAAAGTAAAATTAGGTCATGCGTTATGTTTAGTGTTTAGACTGCGGACCTGCGGTGTAAGGTTTACTTGCGGGAAGTAGGGAACTTTGACTTCAGTTCACGTGAGGTGAGGTGATATTTCTCACTTTAATCCCGGGGGATTAAAAACGTTACACTTACAAATACTATGTATATATTTGTTATGAATTATAAACTATAAGAGCTTTTGAGTTAATTTTTTATTTTTAAAAAAACAATTAAGAAATAAGTATTCTATTCCCAAAAACTCTGTTTAATTCAAAATTTTAGGAAATGTTTTTGAGTACATAGATGATTTTGTAAAAAAAAAAAATTAAAATTAAAATGTGTGAAATGATAATACTGCAAAAAAATAAAATCGTTTCAGTTACTTTTGATAGAAGTACATGATGCTTTGAACTACACATTACAGTATATGCATGTAATCAAATTCTGAAAAGAAAAAAAAATCTGAAGTAAGAAAAAAAAAATCATATAAATAATAAATATTACTACCAATTACGAATAGTCTATCATAAGATATAAGTCTGAATATTTTACAGCATACAAAACAATATTTTTTCTTTTCCGCAAAGGAATAAGTAACGTAACAAAGTTAGGAAACAGAGTTTTTTTTGACAATCAGTTGATATGATTCTTTGCTTTCAAGTTTTAACTATGAATTCATCATGATGTTAATATTTAAATTTACTCACTGCTACGTTAAGGAGTTATACAAAAACTACCTACATGTATTTTTCAAGTTAAATAAAGAGAATAAAAACGTGAGTACGTGAAATAATTGTAGTTGAATGCAAAGAAGGTCTAGCTAGATAGGGGCTTTGTTAGATCAAATCAAATCAGATGTCAAAAAGGCATAATGAAAATGTAATATCAAATCACACAAATGTTTCTCAATAAAAAACATGGTCCTACAGTTCTATCTTTCTACTGTTTGACTGTTTCCTTCATCTTGTCGCTTTTTGACGTTATCTTTACATTTACCCTTCATGCTTTTTTATAAGTTTATTGTTTATTTTCTTTATACGAAACAACATATTCTATTCATTTATTAATTAAACCTGCAGAAACTTGAACATGTGCAGTTTATAATTTACGACAATGCAACATATCATAATTCAGTATGCAATTCTAGCCGTAAATGTTACATTATACTATATGGTTAAATTTTGTTATACGAAACTTTATTTATCATGTCGTCGTACAAACATATCCACCAAATTAAGAATAAGTTGTCATTTTGTTTGGAAATCTGATTGTCCGTACGGACAAATGGTTGTCACTGTCTACGCTGCCGTGTGAACTTAATTATTTCCCGAAATGACAAAACTAAACCCTTAACTATGTGTAGTGACACTGCGGGTGAAACAAAAAGCTATGTATAGTAACATAATAATATCATAACGGAACCAAATCTATATTGTTGTGTTTAAAAAGGAACTATTGGCAAATCAAAGTAGAAAATTACGATCGCAATTTAGAAGTTTTGTCGTGAGTTTTAAATGAGGTTAAAGAGTGTATATAGAAATCTATGAAGTGACAAGAAAGAAAGAAAATAGAAAGCTAATTAGAAAGAGACAAACAAAAAATTTATAGGTTCAGAAGAGTGTTGACCAGAGGAACTGTGGATTCACCAACAAGTGGGACAAAGTTTCTCTTACGTCCAAAAACTGACACAACAGTATCTTAACTCTTTTCTCCTCATCATGAATCATATTCATATGACACGCACTCCATCTTCACTCCCTCCTCTCTCTCAGTTTTCTTTTATTTTATTTATTTTTTACATTTTTTTGGATATAATAGCTCAAGATGTTGAATGATTTAGATCTCTTGTAATGCAAGCGAGATATTGCGAATGATAAGGTTAACATTTATGAATCTACTACAACTAGAGTTCATGTTTGCAGTATCTTGTAACCTCGCTCGTAGAGTCGTTGGTCGTATGAATATCATGATTAAAGAAAATCACAACTTTATCATTAAGTTGTAATAAATGTGAAGTTCTTTTTAGTCAAAATAATTACTGTTTCTAACGTTTATATATCTGTATATAAGGATTTGGGACTACTATGTTTGAATTTGGACAAGGCTTTATTACAGAAAACTAGTTAGAGTTTATAATTTGTGATTTTGTTGTTTTCTCACAAGACACTTTCCTTGACCATATACATTTTCTAACCACATTGTTTTCTGTTTTCAGTAATTTTTAATATTTTTTAGATTTCTATCACCTTTAAATTTTTTATTTATACAATATCTTAAATTAAATAAGTTTAGTATGGGACGGTTTCACCTTGTTAGCTTCAAAACCATTCTTGAATTTTGGTAGGATAATACAATATTCACAAGTAGTAACTAATTAATAGATTTTGTAATCTAGTAATGTATGGTTTTTTAACTTCTAAAAGATAACTAAGGATTAACTACTTTATAAACATAGAGATTTGGACATGGAAGGGAGAAGGCTCAAAGTTTTTTTCTAAGTAGGAAACTTTCCAATAAGTACTCCACTGTATATATAATCTTTCACAGTCTATGTAGTTAAATTAAGGCTTAGAGCTTGGGCATGTATATAAGGTATTGGGTGACATGGTTTATATGATATGTGGTTAACATCTAGGATTTGAGGGTGATTTTCTCATTTTAGGAATCTAGTTGTCGGGATGCCATACATGAAAATGTTATTAACCAAAAGGATCTATTTTCAAACGTTTTCAGGCCAAAACTTCTCAAAAATTAGTTTAACCATATTTTTTTGTGTAATGTTATCTGCTGACTAGTGGTAACAACTAACTTGACAAGATTTATATAAAAAAATATTGAAAAAAAACAGAATAAAGTGATGGAAATGTCCCAAGCATGGCACATGAGGGAGCAAAAAATTTAATACCAAATTCCCGTTATTATAAAAATGAACCAAATTGACTTCAAATTATAATTTACAATCTTGAATTCCATTAAGTGGAACATATTTTAAATTCATTTGGGGATATATATATGTATGTATTGGACCAAACCTTTGAATTTTTTATTTGTACACAAGTTTAGGTTGTGGATTAAACTGTTTTGAATTTTGTGTAAGTTCAAATTAATACAAAACCTTTAAATAGTACTAAAATCCATTTTCGCTTATTCAAAGTAAAAAAACAATCAAAAATCTAAAGAATTTTTTTTTTGTCAACCATAAATCAAAAAGAAAACTTTAGAAATTGATTTTTAATGTTAAATCAATGCAAAAAAAAAAATCAAATAAATAAATTAAAATTTTAAATAAGAAAATATGCGCATGGTTTAGTCAAAGTTTTGGAATTGCGTTAGCAATATATTTGCTATAGTTAAAAATATACATTTAATAGAAAATCTAAGCAAAGATCAACACACAAAATATTATAGGATCCTTTGCGAGATCAATCTTGGATTATATATATTTAGACTATCCCAAAATTAATAAGACCAGTAAAATAGAGGATAATCCTTGTTTCTCTGAATTGTCTCTGTCTCTTCTTCTAAAATTCAACATTCGTAAACAATATTGGTCTCTTCTCTAATTTACAAAAACGTTAAAATAAAAAATAGAAAACCCACAAAAAAGCAAAAAACCAATCTGCAGATATTGGACTTTTTTCTCTGTCTTCCAAAGTTCTTGGAACGTCATAAGGATATCAACCAGATATGGGAGCATATAAAGCTGACGACGATTATGACTACCTCTTCAAAGTTGTCTTAACGGGAGATTCCGGTGTCGGAAAATCAAATCTGCTATCCCGATTCACCAAAAACGACTTTAGCCACGACTCACGCTCGACCATAGGCGTCGAGTTCGCCACACGTAGCATCCAAGTCGACGACAAGATTGTCAAAGCTCAGATATGGGACACCGCTGGCCAAGAAAGGTACTCATAATTTGTTGGTGTAACATATAACACCAAAACGAATCAAATATAAATTCCAATGCGTATATATATAGAAAGATCGGTTATCATCCAAAACTATATATAGTGTACCCGAACATGATCAACCAATTATATAATATAAATTTGTTCAAAAAAGTGTAGACGTAATGCTACTAAAATTATTTATCTTTGAGGGTATATGTTATAACGTTACATATATATTGTATTAAGTCAAAAAAAATGTTATCTATATTCTTAATTTACTTTTATCTTTGAAAACCAAAGTTACATCAAAGCTACAAATTTTCTTTTTTTCTTTTTGGTTTTAGTTTTCATAAAACCAAAACTTGAAAACCCCATACTGAAACAAGATTATCCACCTCTAATAACAATTTATCGTCACCCTTAATTATGCTCGAGTATATGTGTTCCATTAATCTCAGTGAGCATTTGCAATTAGGTACCGAGCCATCACGAGCGCTTATTACCGCGGAGCCGTTGGTGCGTTACTAGTCTACGACGTGACAAGGCACGTGACATTCGAGAACGTTGAGAGATGGTTAAAGGAGCTAAGAGACCATACAGACGCAAACACTGTGATTATGCTCGTAGGTAACAAAGCTGATTTGTGTCACCTCAGAGCCATCTCGACGGATGAAGTGAAAGATTTTGCGGAGAGAGAGAACACTTTCTTCATGGAGACTTCTGCACTGGAAGCTATAAATGTCGAGAACGCTTTCACAGAGGTTCTCACTCAGATTTACAGAGTCGTTAGCAAGAAGGCTCTCGATGCTGGAGATGATCCAACCACTGCTTTGCCTAAAGGACAGATGATTAACGTTGGAAGCAGAGATGATGTTTCAGCCGTCAAGAAACCGGGTTGCTGCTCGACATAGCATAAATGAGCTTTTCCTTTTCTTTTTTTTCATTGTTTATTTTCCATGTAATAGAAACGTTACAATATCGAGTCAAATGTGAAAAACAGAGAACTGTGCAATGTAAAATACAACATGCGAGAAAAAGAACATATGATTGAGAAGAAGAGTGCAAAAATCAGAGGCCCAAAACTCTATAGTTGTATACCATAAAGCCCATAAGATCATATAGAAAAAGAGAAGACCAATCTGACTAACATTTTGAATTATATACTATGAGTGAAATATTCTCAACAAGATCAAAGAGAATAATAAAAGACATGTTTCTTTCTTGGCTTTGGCTGTATGATAAAAACCTAAAAAGGGGCCACGAGAGCTTCTGATTACAGAGAACGACAGGTCTATAATCCATTTTGGTAAAGTATGATGAACGCTATCTTCTTCACATCGATTTGTCACGTGTCTATTACCAACGCCGACGTGAATCAATCAAACACGTCCGTTGGTCCCCAAAAAGCAGACCGACTTGATAGAGATATGCTATGTTTTAAAAAAGAGCCAAACCGTCCGGTTTAAACTGTGATATTGAAGTACTGTATGTCTGAAAACGATAACAAAGGAAATACATAACTGGTCCTAGTATTCATTCTAAAGGCCCAAAGGAACCTATAATCATGTTTAGGGATCTATTATTGTTTTCTATATTATTTTCTTTGTGATAATTATTATACGTAATTATGCTTTTTTCTTTTATAATCGGTTGATCACAATTCACGCGTCGTAGAAACAAATCAGGAAACAAGTATTCTTATCAGACAGAATAATCAATCATGATTGAAATGATATTAGAACGACTCAAATCATAGTCTCTCAACTAAGAATATAAACACATCAACCATTAGATTATCCTGGATTGGTGATTGGTCATACTACTAATTATTGCAATATCGTCAAACTAATATTGAGTTGGATTCTTGATTTTGAATTTTTGAGGTTCTATCACGGTTTCGGCTTTGGGATGTATGTTGCATACACAATCTTGAACACAGTGAACGGGGAGTCTGTGATGATTTTCAAATGAATTATAACTTAAGAAAATGAAAGAGTTATTACATTGTAGCAAACACACGAACACTCAAATCTGGGCTTCTACTGGTAACCATTAGAGGAACAAAAGGAAAAAGAACAAAAAGAACAATACGGAACGGAATAAACAACTTTTGAGGAATGAAAGGAAAACATGCAGAGAAGAACAAAATAATAAATGGTAACCAGACAATAACACTATCTTTTATAATATATTTGATTAAATAAATCAACTTTTAATAATAATACTAGATATAATTTATATATAATGATTTTGACACTAATTTTAAAATATATTTTTGAATGAATTTAAATATTTAATGTTAAAAATTAATAATTTATATTAACCTATTATAGATTATAGTAATTTTTTATTTGTTATTTATGATATAAACATCTCTTAAATATGTTTTACTATCCATACAAATTTTAAATAATGTATAGTAAGATTTTTTAACATGAAATTCATATCAAAAATATTTTTTAGTGTCAATACATGATAAAAATATGAAAAATATTATATTATGAGATTAAAATATTATTAATAAATATTTTTTTATTTATTTTAAAATAAAAAACGAATTTTAATATTTTTTTTTTGTTCCATTTGTTCCTCATCAATTTTGGGGAGGAACATTTTTTTTCTATTGTTCCTCATTTTGTGAGGAACGTAGAGGAATGATGTGGAAAAATGATTGCTTGTAAATGGTAAAAAAATTGAGGAATGAAGAGGAATGTCAAATTCCTTCTCATTTTTTTCCTAAATCATGGTTACCAGGCCCTGGTGTAGTTAACATGGGAAAAAAGAAAAAAAAAAGTTGGAGAGAAATACTTTATTGGATCGTAACAAAGAGCCCGACATTATGATGTTTAAGTTAAGTTGGATACGAGGTAGTTCGCTAAGATTCACTTAATGATATAATTTAGGACTTACAAGTTTTATACGTTTTTTTTTTTTTTTTGCAATACTAGTAGTAGTACTATTACATTTTATTAGTCTTTGTTTCGACCAAAATAAAAGACTATAAAATTAAAGAAAAAAACATAACAAACGAAAAAGTTTGTTGACAAAAAAAAAAAAAAAAAAAAAAAAAAACGAGAAAGTTACTTTATATTCTTGATTTAGAAAGTGTATCAATTGGTGTTTTAAAAAATTGGGTCATAGCGTTTGCCTTTCATGATGTGAGTGGTTTTTTTTCATTGTTATGCATGCATGATGAATTTCATGATAAATTTTACATTATGAAATAAAGAACTTGTATTTCTTTCTAGTTTTATTGATATATTCATAAATTTTGAAATTCTCCATGTTTTGCATCACTACCAACTAGCGATAAACAATATCTACCAACAATATTTGTTTTCTTTCACTTAGGATAATTTATTAACCTGTATTACTATATCTTTGTAACAGAAAATAAGATAGAAGTGATATGAAATATATATATTAAAAAAAAAAGTTTCCTCGTAATCAAAGTTTAAAGTATTTGATTGAGTTCCACTAAACTCGGTGGGGCAGACACAACCCAACACAAGTCACTTATTAAACCCTAAAGCTCATTTATCCAAGATTACATCATAGCATAGCATCTAACACAAGTCTGCAAAATCCCTGGTTTTGCATCATTAACACACACACACACACCAAAATAAAAATAAAAAGGAACTCAGATATGCTCACTGCCAAAAGTTTAAGCAGTGATTGGTTTGCCACGAGTTTCCTCTTTAATCATATTTTTTTGTCATAATCATCATCTGTATCTCTAACTTTACTGTCTTGATATATATAGAGAAACTCCCAAAAAGTAACTTTGTATTCTTGTAAATATAGTTAGTCATCAATTATTGCTGGAAACTAGCTAGGACTCATAGGTTAAACAAATTTAAGCACAGTAAAATTAAAATCCACACTAAATTTCAAATTTTTTTGGGTTAAAAAAACCAAAATTTCAAAATATATATATGAAGTCGGATATTATGTTCTCTGCAAATATATTTATTTTTTGGTAGTACTCTCTGCAAATATATTATAAACTTACTAGATCTATCGTATATAAAACTGACATTGAATTTGAAGCCAACGTAAATATATTTTAGTTAACATTTTATACTTCTTTATATTGTACATTTTGTAAATACATTATAATACATTTGAATGTGATAAATTTATGGTCATAATCATTTTCTAAAAAAATTTAGCTTAAGATTTTGTTAAGATGGTCTAACTATTCTTAATTTCCTATGTACTTTAATTAGCATTCTCATCTCCTCTCTCTCTCTCTCTCTCTCAGTATCACATTAGCATTAATGTCATCATCTTCTTAATTTAAGTGAGCAACGACGGTCAAAAGTTCCATTAAATTCAGAAATCGTATTCTTTCCTTTTCTTACAAGAATTCAGAAAAACGTAATTTTCTTTTTAGTTGACCAATGAAAACTTACAGCTTTAATATAATATAAAAGGGGGTCATATCAATTCGCTTTAACATATGTACGTTTATATATATATATATTTTTTAAATATAGTATTAGCTCATAAATACAAATAGTTCGATAGTACGTAATAGTAGCAGTATATTTTGTTTGGTATATCGGTTTATATGGTCGCACTAATGACATATTGACATGAATTAAATTCGCCAACATTTCTTTGGTTTGTATATAAATAGTCCCTCAATCCCGTTCATAATACTATATAGGTTGTTCAAAACTGAAACTCACATTTACATATTATTGAAAACATATTTATTATTCCATAGACAATTTACATTTTTTTTTGTGCGTACAAAAGGGGACTTCAGTATTACTGTAAATAAGGAAAAATTTGTGTGTTTTGAGCTTGTTGGAGTACATCATATATACATCATATATATCACGTTTGAAAATGAAATTCAATGATAATTTCACTGTTTGTTTTTGAATAAGAAAAAATCGAAAATGCAACGTAAAAAAAATAAAAATAAAAAATGCAATGACAATTATACGATATAAGCTAAGAATCCTTTACAGTGACTGCTAACTCTCTAACAGAAAATGTTATTGATATTACTAATTTGTAATTTGTGGGTTTTTAGGTTTGTGAAATAAATAACCAAAATAAAAGGAGTAAATTTGAAATTGCATGAGAAGTGAATTGAAAACGCACCAAGTAATTATGAATCAATCTTAGTGCGGTGGGTGGCACTGACACAACTGATTAAAGCTGTGATTTAAAGGCCCGAAAATAGTAATCAGTCAAATTTAAAATGAAAAATAAAATAAAAAAGGTAAAAAAGTTTCTTCTTCTTATTCCTCTTGAGAAAAAAAAACTAAAATAAAGTATGGTTACAGCGCGTGCAAATAACTCAATATCAAAAAGGGACGTGTGAAGAAGATAGATAGATAGAGATGTAAAAGAAGGGCTAAGGACAGTTTTTAGTTTCTATGTTGTCAAGTCATTTGTTATTTATTTATTTATGTCTCAGTCTCACCTTATTAGTTGTCTTTTAATTCAAAAAATATCTACTTCTTACTGTTCAACTTATGGTGTTATCTCTCGACCAAACCCACATTGCTTTTTTCACTTATTTGACTTTCACATTTTACAATTGTGAATTTTGCTTCATGTGTTATTTTCGTTATAAATTTGTCAGTAAAATAATATATAGTGTTGGGCATGTTGTACATGTTCACAACTTGTACTACAATACCGATCACATGTGTGACATTCATAATACTTTTTTATTTATTTGTTGCGGATAAAACATTTTTCTTGGAAGTATATACTATAAATGAAAAGTAGCTTAGCTAGTTGATACATGATAGTTCCCCTTTATCAATCACAATCTGCAAAATATAAAAAACATTGGGAGGAGGGAAAAAATCGTGGAGCAAAGGCAACCCCCTCGAAGAAATAAAACGAAAGCAAAGCATTGAATGAGAAATATGTGGGGCTAAAGCTAAGCTATAACCCAAGAAGCTCTTCTGCAAAAGAGAAGAGAGATAGAGAGAAAGAGAGAAGAAGAAGTAAGTGAAGTGAACAGTGTCTAGAACGGGTAAAAAAAAAAAGAAGACTCAAAAATTTAACAAAGGAGAAGAGAGAGAGAGAGAGAGAGAGAGAGTGGAGAGGACGTGCAAAGAGAGAGGAGCGTGAAGGTGTGAGACTGTGAGAGTGAGAGAGAGAGGCTCGAGACTTTCCAAAAGAAGATAGGAAACAGATGTCGGGGCTTTAACCAATTGGGTTATTTGGATTTCTAACCCGTTTTGTCCGGGTCCTGCCCCATCCCAACCTAACCTAACACCCCTCTCTTCTCTTTTTGTTGTTGTTGTTGTTGTTGCTGCCTCTCTCTCTTACTAACTAGCTGTATCTATTATACATCTACACTGTCTCGCGTGTTCACCCAAAAAAAAAATATATATATATCAGTGAAAAAGAAAGAGAGAAAGAAAAGTCCCCCCTGATCCTCGGGTTCTTTGTAATTTATGACACTCCCAATTTAAGGACCTTTCTTCTCACTTTTTTCTTCTTCTTTACCTCTCAACTTGTCCTTTTTTACAGATTCTTTCTCTTACACTTCTACCCTTGCTTGTCTCTTGTATTTTCTTTTGTACTTCTCATTATTGTTCCGTCTCTTCTTGTTTGCTTTTACATTGTTGATTTGGTGTGGTGGGTTTTGTGATGAGAGTCATCCTCTCGCAATGGGCAATTAAAGAAAGAAACTATAATATAGTTCGGATGTACTTGCGCTCAATGTTGTTAGCTATACTTACTTTTCATGTGTGTGGTTTGGTTATGTTTAACTTCTTTCTACACCTACTTAAAACTACATACTCGTAGATTTATCACAAGTGTTTCATCAAATTCTACTTTATTTAGTTTCCCATTTAATAAATACTATAGCTTACAACAACATTAATAGTCTTCTTATTCTAATAAAACTGAAAGGAGTGCATGGATGATACAAATAAACTATAAAGGCAAACAAGTATATTTTATGTTTGCATGTGTAATTAAGATCTTAATTAATATAAATTCAAAAATGTGGGTATATATCCATGATTAGGTTAGTTCCTTTATCTGGGTAGACATAAACATAAGAATTTTCGAAACCTCATCTTACCAAAAACATATATAATCTCTTACCATTTGTTTCTCTCAATATGTCCCTTACCCCGTTTATGGACCCCTACCCCCCTGTACTTATAATCCACCAATACTTCTTCCTGTTTTTCACAATAAATCTCATTTGGTATGTTTTATTTAGAAAATTCTGAACGACTTAGCTTGTGTATCCATCAATTTATTCGACCTATCGTACTTTATATTATAATCACTAGAGATATACTACTATTTTTTTTAAGAGAACGTAGAATATAATAACGGTAATCCAAATCTACACCACAGACACAAAAACACATGAACTACATATACTAGTTATATAATAATGGATAAATAATTATAAACTACTGTAGTATTCATTCACTAATGTGCATCAATCCCTAAAAGCATGCCACCAGTATTGAATCATTCTTTTATCTCTCCCACACCATAATAGAAAGAAAAAAAAAAAACAAATGATTCAAAGAGACGACGACAAACAAGAGAAAAAAAAACCCGTAGTTTATTAAGCTCATTCATTATTCTTGCAGATCTTATTATATAGTATAGTATATACTAATGATATATCCAATATCTACTTGTAACTATAATCATTTCAGAGAAAAATATCCAACAAGTATTGATCAAGATTGCAAAGAAACTGTTGTGTAAAAGATAAATAAAAAAGAAAGCAAAAAAGCAAAAAATCTAATCCATCTAATGTCTCTCTCCACGCACAAAAGGTCTAAAAGCCACACCACACACATCAGTCACCAGACGTAGCAGAGAGCACACTGTTCAGAGAGCACTCAGTACTGTTCTGTTCTGATCCTCTCTCTCTCTTCTCTCTTCTCTCTTCTCTCTTTAACATTGTCATAAACATTAAAAATATTTAAAAACTTTTTTTTGACCTTTTATTTTTTTCTTTTCTTCTTGGGTTGAAAACCCTTTTTTCTCCACGGCTTAAAGACTCACTCACTCATCACTGTGCTAGTCTCTCTTCTTTTGGCTTAGAGGGTAAAGTCATGAAGAAACTCCTCTGAAATTTTCTTTCTTTCTTTCTTTTTATAATAAAGCTCTTATCTTTATCTCTGTCTCTCTCTCTATAATGGGTGGTTTAATCGATCTGAACGTGATGGAGACGGAGGAAGACGAAACGCTAACGCAAACACCGTCTTCAGCTTCTGGGTCTGTCTCACCTACTTCGTCTTCGTCAGCTTCTGCTTCTGCGGTGTCTTCGAGCTCTGGTGGAGGGGTATGTCTTGAGCTGTGGCATGCTTGTGCTGGACCCCTCATCTCTCTCCCAAAAAGAGGAAGCCTTGTGTTGTATTTCCCTCAGGGACATTTGGAACAAGCCCCCGATTTCTCCGCCGCGATTTACGGGCTACCTCCTCACGTGTTCTGTCGTATTCTCGATGTTAAGCTTCACGTATCTATCTCTCTCTCTCTTTCTTTATAATCCTCTCTCTCTTTCTATTTTTTTTTTGTTTTCTTCATTTATGTTCTCTTATCTGCTCTTGAAGCAGAGGTATGGGGGTTTGTTTTGTTTTTTTGATTTTGTTTTTTAAATTATGTTTGGTGAATCTGAAGTTGGAGTTTTCGATACAGTATGGAGATTTGTGCCTCTTGGTTATTGAATTGTTTGAGACAAACGAATTTATGTTGTTGGGGGAAAAGTTTCCCTTTTTGCTCCATTTGCATATCTTCTTGTGGCATTTTGATGATGAAGTGATGAACTCTTGAAATCCCCAAAAAATTCTCTGCTGCTTTTTCTTTCGTGCCTATGAATTTGAGTTCAAAGTTTCCTTTTTTCTCCATTTTGATGGCAATTGCTTTCAGTACATTTCGAATTCCTTTAAAGGTTTACACTTTTGTTGTTGTGAGGATTAATAAACAAAATGTGGGGGAATTTGATTTCGTAGGCAGAGACGACTACCGATGAAGTCTATGCTCAAGTTTCTCTTCTTCCTGAGTCCGAGGTGAGCATTTTTTTTAGCTCTCGTGTTTTGGATTTAGATTTTGAGTTTAGATTTTGAGTTGATTGATATACAGGACATTGAGCGGAAGGTGCGTGAAGGAATTATTGACATTGATGCTGGAGAGGAAGATTATGAAGTTCTTAAGAGGTCAAATACTCCTCACATGTTTTGCAAAACCCTCACTGCTTCTGATACAAGCACCCATGGAGGCTTCTCTGTTCCTCGCCGAGCTGCTGAGGATTGCTTCCCTCCTCTGGTAATTTATCCACTCTCTGTAGATTCAGTAGTAAGACTAACATTGCACATTGTGTTCTAGATGCTCTTTATTAGCTCATGGTGAGAGATTTATCTGCATAATCACATTGTTATGTAGGACTATAGCCAGCCCCGGCCTTCTCAGGAGCTTCTTGCTAGGGATCTTCATGGCCTAGAGTGGCGATTTCGCCATATTTATCGAGGTAAGTTTGTTGCCTTATATTGCTTCATCTTGCCTTGAGATAGTTGATGGAAATCTTGAATTGTTTTGAGTGATTTTAGGGCAACCTAGGAGGCATTTGCTCACAACTGGGTGGAGTGCATTTGTGAACAAGAAGAAGCTTGTCTCCGGAGATGCTGTGCTTTTCCTTAGGTAGTAAAATGAAGCTTCTATGTTTTCCCACTGCACGACCTCTTTGATTTCCTGTTAAGAGGAGTTGTGATATATGTGTTTCTCTGATATAGAGGTGATGATGGCAAACTGCGACTGGGGGTTAGAAGAGCTTCTCAAATCGAAGGCACCGCTGCTCTCTCGGCTCAATATAATCAAAATATGAACCACAACAATTTCGCTGAAGTAGCTCATGCCATATCGACCCATAGCGTTTTCAGCATTTACTACAACCCCAAGTAAGCTCCGACCACAATGTGGTGTATTGTTCTTGGTGATTGTGTCCAGAGAGTTTATTCTTATCTGAGTCTCAGTTACATACTGTACTATGTTTGTTAAAACAATTATAGCCATGAAGCTTGCGTTAATACTAGTTTACTGAAATTGCAATCTATAAACATTTTCAGGGCAAGCTGGTCAAATTTCATAATCCCTGCACCTAAGTTCTTGAAGATTGTTGACTATCCATTTTGTATCGGTATGAGATTCAAAGCAAGGGTTGAGTCTGAAGATGCCTCTGAAAGAAGGTTATAGCTCAAGCTTTAAGAAAATATTGCCACACCTTAGTTTTAATATGCCCATCTCTGTAAACTGTTTAGCCTGTTTGGTCAGATCCCCTGGGATTATAACTGGAATCAGCGATTTGGATCCTATCAGGTGGCCTGGCTCTAAATGGAGATGCCTTTTGGTAAGCTATGATTTATGATGTTTTAAGAAGTCACTAAGCTTAGTTTGAGAGTTTACCTATTTTATATATATCCACATAAGCTCGGTTCTCATTCTCAAAGTCTGAAATTGTGTTTTGACATCATAATCAGGTAAGGTGGGATGACATTGAGGCAAATGGGCATCAACAGCGTGTCTCACCATGGGAGATCGAACCATCTGGTTCAATCTCCAATTCAGGCAGCTTCGTAACAACTGGTCCCAAAAGAAGCAGGATTGGCTTTTCCTCAGGAAAGCCTGACATTCCTGTCTCTGGTACTCATCTACTTGACAAACACATCCTACCGCTTAAACCATCTTCTCTCGCCTATAGTCTAATGTTTTCTGCTATGTTTCAGAGGGGATTCGTGCCACAGACTTTGAGGAATCTTTGAGATTCCAGAGGGTCTTGCAAGGTCAAGAAATTTTTCCGGGTTTTATCAACACTTGTTCTGATGATGGAGCTGGTGCCAGGAGAGGCCGCTTCAAAGGAACAGAATTTGGTGAGTCTTATGGGTTCCATAAGGTCTTGCAAGGTCAAGAAACAGTTCCCGCTTACTCAATAACCGATCATCATCGGCAGCATGGGTTGAGCCAGAGGAACATATGGTGTGGTCCGTTCCAGAACTTTAGCACCCGTATCCTCCCCCCATCTGTGTCGTCATCACCCTCTTCCGTACTGATGACCAACTCGAACAGTCCAAACGGACGTCTGGAGGATCATCACGGAGGTTCAGGCAGGTGCAGGCTGTTTGGTTTCCCGTTAACAGAAGAGACCACATCAGTTGTATCTCCGACGGTTGTCCCGTGTGTTGAAGGCAATCCGATGAAAGGTGCTTCAGCTGTGCAAAGCAATCATCATCGTCCGCAAGGAAGGGACATCTACGCAATGAGAGACATGTTGCTAGACATTGCTCTCTAGGGTTCTTTTGGTTTTATCATTTATGTGTGTTTATTTGCTTGTGGCTTAAGTAAAGTTCTTATTTTTAGTTGATTTATTATGGTGACGACTTGCTGCTAACTTTTGGAATGTCACAAGTTGATGATGACTTATGTGGGAGACTTGTAAAACTTGTTGCAAGAATGGTTTTTTTATTAGGTTCAAGTTTTAAAAAGTGTCGTTGTTTCTGGTTCAGTGTTCTTTTTGTTTGTATCATCCGGTTATTTCCGGTTCAATTCACATTTCAACCGGAAAAGAGTCAGATAACACCAATTCTCACGCTCTGCCACTCAAAATAATCTGAATCCAAAACAATGGAGGAGACGACATGGGAACAGAGACTACAAGCGGTGACACACATACTCACAAACCCAACAACAAAACCATCACTTCACTCCCAGTTCTTAATCGGATCCCTAGTCCCAAACTACACCTCGTGGGATTACCCTCCGATCTATTCGCAGAAGCATCTCCGTCAATGGTGGGTTTCTCAAATCCTCAAAAGGGTATCGAGATTCGGGCTTCCGGATACCTCGTGGAGGTCGAATTGCCCGTATTACCAGCCGGCGGCGGCGGTGATGGCGATGGGAGTGGATGAAGGGAAATGGGGGAAAGAGGAGAGGAGAGAGTATGCGAGGAAGAGGCTGAGGAGGAAGAGATTGGTGAACGAAGTGAATCCTTATATTCCTCTTTTGGTTCCTAATTTGCTTCTCTTTACTCTCTTGTTATGGGATCCTCTTCCTGAGTAAATTTGAATCTGTTAAAGACGCATTTTTCTTTCCTGATTGTAAAACTATTAACTCTGTTCCTGTTTTTGTATTAAAGAAGAAGACGAAACATAAAAAAAAAACCGGTAATTTGTTTGGTTTGATTTGGTTCAGTTTGATCCGGTTTGGTTTCTCTTGTTTGGATCGGGTCACAAATACAAGTTGAACAAATTTGGGGGCTTTAAAACTTTAAAGAGGTTGGGTGGTGGTAATTGTCATTTGTCAATTTGTCACAACTAAACAATAAAGGACTTTGAATAGTGATACAAGTACATTGAGCAGAATGGTATATTTCTGAGTGTTTTGTTTCTCAAAGAATAGAATTCTCTGTTCAGATCAATAAGTGCAGTCTTCTATGATAGAATATATTCATATTCTGTTACAATCTCTAGTTATTCTCGTATATATTGTTTTGTATATCCCATATAATGTGGAACTACTTGTAACCTCTTTGGCTATTTAAAGTCATGTACATCAATGTATAATTCAAGGGAAAATCATTTCTCTAACATGGTATCAGAGCAAGCTCGCTTCTGATTTTTTTTTTTTTTTTTTTCGCTTCCGCTTCATCTCTTCTTCTTCTTCTTCTTCTTCTTCTTCTTCTTCTTCTTCTTCTACTTCATCTTCTTTTCTCTTCTCAAATGGCTGCTCCTGCTGCACACGAACGAGCATTTGGTGTTACAAACATTAAATCTCACATCCCTCTCATCCTTGATCTAGATGATCACAATTACGACGCTTGGCGTGAATTGTTTCTCACTCATTGTCTCACGTTTGACGTTCTTGGGCACTTAGACGGCAGCCTACTTCCGGCGAATGCTAACGATGCCGCTTGGTACAAACGTGATGGTCTGGTCAAGCTTTGGATTTACGGTACACTCGCTCCTCCTCTGTTCCGATCATCTTTCCAAACGGGTGGCACTTCACGAGACATTTGGCTTCGCGTGGAGAATCAATTTCGGAACAACAAGGAAGCAAGAGCGATCCAGCTTGATAATGAACTGCGTACTCAAGAGATTGGTGATCGGACAATCCAGGAGTACTGTCAGAAAATCAAATCACTCGCCGATCTACTTACCAATGTCGATGCTCCGGTGAACGACATGACATTAGTCATGTATTTGCTCAATGGTCTGAATGAGAAGTTTGATTACATAATCAATGTAATCAAACACAAGGATCCTTTTCCAACTTTTGAGATTGCTAAATCAATGTTGGAAATGGAGGAGAGTCGCCTCAAGAAAACAAATCGCCACACTGCCAATCACACCGATCACTCCTCGTCCACGACAGCTCTCACTGTTGCAACTACATCAACGAATCCTCGTCCATCGCAACAACACCAGAATCACTACAACAGAGGAGGAAACAAACGCAACAAAAACAGAGGTGGTGGTCGTAACAACTCTCAGCAAGTTCGCCCAAACTATGCTAGTTGGGCTGCTCCCCCATTCTGGCAAGGCCCGTTTACGTCATGGCCCAATTACTATGGCAACTGGATGCCTTATCAACAACAAGGCATGTACCGTCCACATATGCCGTCGTCTTCTCCGGCGACTCAGTTTCAGCAAGCACATCTCATGGAAATACAACCTGGACCTCACATGACTGAAACACTGGTTGATCCAAATGTTGCACCTTGGATCATGGACTCCGGTTCAACAGCTCATTTGTCATCTTCGCCAGGTAACCTCCAATCTATTCTTAGTCATAACAACTCTCAATCTGTCATAGTGGGTAATGGTTCCAAAATTCCTGTCACTTGTGTTGGCTCTTCCTCCATAAAAAGCCTTTCCCGACCCTTAAATCTTCGTAATGTCCTTGTCACACCCAAAATTGTCAAAAATTTAATCTCCGTTCGTCAATTTACTAAAGATAACTGGTGCTCGGTTGAGTTTGATCCTTTTGGTTTTTCTGTGAAGGACCTTCAAACTCGGACAACTCTGCTCCGATGTGATAGCCAAGTTGACCTTTACTCCCTTCCAGCTTCACAAAACAACACCAGCTCATCTTCCACAGCCCTTTTTGGCCTCTACTCCATCGCTATGGCACAAGAGATTAGCTCACATCAATAACACTTCTCTTCAATCGATTTTATCAAACTCTTTGGTTCATTGTAATAAAAACAAGCTTCCTACTTCCTGTGAACCTTGTTATTTGGGGAAACAAATAAAATTGCCGTTTATTCCTTCCATGTCCAGTGTTACCAAACCGTTTGAAATCGTTCACTCTGATGTGTGGACTTCTCCAGTTCCAAGCATAAGTGGAATTAAGTATTATGTTCTGTTTCTAGATGAATACACTCACTATCTTTGGGCGTATCCAATACGTAGAAAGAGTGATGTTTATTCAAAATTTCTTCACTTCACAAATATAATAAAAACTCAATTCCAAAGCCAAATAATCTCTTTTCAATGTGATAATGGTGGAGAATATAACAACAAGAACTTTCATGATTATTTTGATAAGAATGGAATTCAAGTTAGATTCCCATGTCCTCATACCTCTCAACAAAATGGCAAATCTGAGAGGATGATACGAACCATTAACAATGCTATCCGTGCTCTTCTTTTTCAAGCACGTCTAGCTCCTTCCTATTGGGTTGAGGCTCTTAATGCTGCTGTTCATATCCTAAACATAATCCCTTCCACAGCCATTAAAAACCAGATTCCTTACAGCCTTCTCTTCAACAAAAATCCAAATTACGATCATCTTCGCGTTTTCGGATGTCTTTGTTCTCCAAATTTGAACAATTCCAATCTCTCCAAACTTTCTCCAAGAACAACACCATGTCTGTTTCTTGGCTATCCAACTCATCACAAAGGTTATCGATGTCTTGATTAAAAACAAACAAAATCATAATTTCACGTCATGTGAATTTTGATGAAGAAAAATTCCCAGCAGCTGAAACACTTTTAAATCAATCTACATCGTATACCTTTCTTGATACTATTGCTGATCCTTCTCCAGTGTTCAAAGCTATTCTTCAAACTCCGATAACACAAGCTGAATCTGTGCCTCCTCCTCCCCAAAACGCTACATCAAATGTGCCTTCTCTTCCTCACCACAATATGACAACTCGATCAAAATCAGGAATAACTAAGCAAAAGAAGGTTATTTCTCTGATTCATTCCACCAAATCTCCTCTTCCAGCCGGCCATAATCAAGCTCTTCAGGATCCAAATTGGAATCCAGCAATGACAGATGAGTATGATGCTATGATTAAGACTAAAAGTTGGAATTTGGTGCCTAGACCTCCAAAGGTCAATATTGTTCGATCTATGTGGCTTTTCAGGCACAAATATGATGCAGATGGTGTGCTTACAAGACATAAAGCAAGACTGGTCGCAAATGGTAAATCACAGGAGGAAGGTGTTGATTACACAGAGACGTTCAGTCCTGTAGTAAAACCAGCCACTATTAGAGCAGTGCTTAATGTTGGTGTTGCAATGAACTGGCCTATGCATCAGCTTGATGTGAAAAATGCCTTTCTCCAAGGCGACTTAAATGAGACAGTATATATGCACCAGCCTCCGGGATTCGTCAGCAAAGAATACCCAAATCATGTTTGCAAATTGCAAAAAGCTATCTATGGTCTAAAACAAGCACCGCGAGCTTGGAATTCTCGTTTCACAAAATTTTTGCTGCAGCTTGGGTTTGTGATGAGCAAAGCAGACAATTCTCTTTTTGTGTTTAACCACGGGAATCACTTAGCTTATATTTTGCTGTACGTTGATGATATAATGCTAACAGCTTCTTCTAAAAGTCTCCTGCAACAGATTATAGAGAAGCTAAAGAATGAGTTCCCAATGTCAGACCTCGGCAAGTTACATCACTTTCTTGGTGTTAAGGCTGATTTCAATAAGAAAGGGTTGTTCCTAAGTCAGCACGTCTATGCTCAAGATATCATCACAAGGGCTGGAATGGTAGACTGTAAACCATGCGCAACACCAGTTGATCTCAAGTCCAAACTTTCTGCAACAAAAGGTGAACCAGTCCCTGATCCGACTACCTATCGACGTCTAGCTGGAGCTCTACAGTATTTAACATTCACTCGTCCCGATATAGCTTATGCAGTTCATCAAATATGCTTGTATATGCATGATCCAAGAATACCGCATATGAATGCTCTGAAGAGAATCATCAGATACTTACAAGGCACAAAAGCTCATGGCCTACAATTATATCGCGGTAGTATCAACACTCTTACAGCTTACTCGGATGTGAATAATCTAACTGCGTACTCCGACGCGGACTGGGGCGGATGTCCGGACACTCGGCGTTCTACTTCCGGGTATTGTGTCTTCCTTGGTCAAAACTTGGTTTCTTGGTCAGCAAAACGCCAGCCTACAGTCTCAAGATCAAGTTCAGAGGCTGAGTACAAAGGAGTTGCAAATGCAGTTGCTGAACTAACTTGGTTACGAAATTTGCTGCGCGAACTTCATCTCCCTGTAGTAAAGGCTTCAGTGGTTTACTGTGACAACATAAGTTCAGTATATTTGGCTTCCAATCCAGTTCAACATCAACGAACCAAACATATTGAACTTGACATACACTTTGTTCGAGAAAAGGTTGCTATAGGAGAAGTTAAAGTCATTCATGTGCCATCTTCACTTCAATATGCAGACATTTTCACCAAGGGTCTTCCAACGTCTTTATTTAATGAGTTTAGAGACAGCTTAACCATCAGGGCACCCGATGCTTCACCTGAGGGAGGGTGATAGAATATATTCATATTCTGTTACAATCTCTAGTTATTCTCGTATATATTGTTTTGTATATCCCATATAATGTGGAACTACTTGTAACCTCTTTGGCTATTTAAAGTCATGTACATCAATGTATAATTCAAGGGAAAATCATTCCTCTAACATTCTATCTGTGAGAATTCTTATTGAAGCTCCGATACTGGAAGTATGTAGTGTGTATAGTTGTCAATTTTGCAGTGAGGATTAGGATTTGGGTTAGATTCTATATCGTTCTCTAATTCGTAAACCCACCAAACCTTATAAGTTAGTTCCAACGGCAAGTCACGATGCTGCCCACAAGTAATGTAGTAGTACTTTGACAAATCTATGCAAATGTGGATAATCAAACCTTTGCTTGTACTATCTTGTGGGTCTAATCATTTAACCAAATCTTTTTCTTATAATTGATTAATTTTATTTTGTTTATTTTTCCCTAGAAGATTTGTGGAGCCGTTTAATTCGTTTTGTTATTTGGGTAGTTGAGATCTATCTTAATATTGTCTGAAAAGGAGAAGTACCTAACTCTCTCTCCCATACTCTCACAGAAGTCAAAATGTTGCTTGAATTTTTCGTAAAGCATTCATTTGTATTAGGTAAAAGTATTTAAGAAATACGAACGAGCTATGTTCCCTTTATTTATGGGATCACCACCACCAGACCAATAGTTTCTTAAATCTAGTATATATGCTCGCAGAGCTTGAATTGTATGATTCGTGTCGGTGTCCTTATTGACTATTGTGGTGGGCACCCCAAATTCTCTCGTCTCCACTTACTTATTACTACTACTACTTCTCCCTTTGCAACTTCGTTTTCACTCTTTCTTTTTTTCTTTGTCAACTAATTTTCTTTTTATTGGTTGACATAGAACCAAAAAAAACAGGTTTCTTTTTTCCTTTTATTGTTCATTAAGTCAACTAATTTTCTTCTTCCCTCAAGAGAAAATAACTAGCTACTAACGACTTCAAAAGTTCAATATATAGGCCATTTATAATTTACTGTTTTAGTGTTATTATTACGTGTAGAACATTTGGATGTAGACTTTTCATATATGTTGTTCACCAAGTGAATTGCATGTTCATTGTCGCATAAGTGTTTTAACAAACATCACCATATTAGGTATTAGACTCCCACATAATCACAGGTTTGCTTTTAGTTACCATTTTCTGATAAAATAACTGCATGCATAGGCGCCCCAAAAAGTCGAGCTACCTCTTTTGAAAATCATCTCTTCTCAATGGATCCTCCATCAACCATTATTACCAATCCACTCCTTATTTTCACCTAACCATATATTTACACACTAATTATTTTTTTAAATGAGTTAAATGAATCAAAACTAATTAATGATAAAAAAAACCTTTCCTATATATAAGAAACACTCCCACTTTCTCTCACAATCCCATAACACTCACATCACCATGGCTTTTTCTACTAGCTCATGCATCTTCCTTCTAACACTTGTTCTTTTCTCAACCCAAATCAGTGCAAGAGACAGTTACTCCTTTGGTAAGTTCCAAAGAGAAATCCCCACAGACCAAAACCCTAACAGTCTTGTCCCTAACCAAACCAACGAGAAGAAAGAGCAAGATGACCAGAACCCTGCCTTTATCCCCCAGTCCGAAAACGGGTATGGCTTGTACGGTCACGAGACAACCTACAACAACAATGAAGAGCTGAACAATAACAAGGACGGTGAGAAAGTTAATTACGACGACTCTTTCTCTACCCCAAGCCTAAGCGAAACGGATCAAACCCACGAATCTTACAAGAACTACAAAGAGAGCTATCCTAAGACGACCGAGATTTACGACGACAACAAGGACACGATCTACTACGGAAACCCCGATACTTACGGGACGGATAAGAGAGAGAAGGAGGCGTACAAGGGTTATGGCAACAAGGACACAAGCTACTATGGAAACTCCAATACTTACGGAACGGATAAGAGAGAGAAGGAGGCGTACAAGGGTTATGGTAACAAGGACACAAGCTACTATGGAAACTCCAATACTTACGGGGCGGAGAAGGGAGAGAAGGAGGCGTACAAGGGTTATAGCAATAACGTAGAGAGACAAGGGATGAGCGACACGAGGTATATGGCGAATGGTAAATACTACTACGACCTTGACGACGACAGAAACCACGGCAGCTACTACCAGAATCAGTATAACAGCTACAAACCCACCGATTACAATGAGAAGAAACCCAACTTCAAGAATCCATACGATTCCAACCAACAACCCGACATGTTCGGGGAAGAGCAAGGAGAACAGTTCACTCCATAAGCATGCCCACACGAAACAATATTAAGTATTTGCTTTTATATATGTTCAAGTGTTTTTGTTTTTGTGAAACTAAGTTATGACTTATGATATATGGTTTTATCACTTATCAGTCAAAATATATAATTGTCTGCATATAAAATTTGAAAAGAATAAAATAGTTTATGCTGATATGCTTGTTATGCTAATGTTCTAATGCTAATCTCTATAAAGGGTTAAATGCAAAAAAAAAAAAAAAAAACTCTATAAAGGGTTTAAAACGAACATAATAAACATAATTAAGCAAACTCTATTATTGCATTTCTACAATAATATTTTTCCCTGTCTATCAGTCTATGCTTTGTGAAACCACCGACTACAGATTTTTATAGAATCTATGACATTGGCCTTTTCAAAAATTAGATTCAATAGTCACATATAATAGGTCTACATAATTAGTAAAAAAAACTCATGTTGTTACTTGTTAATTTGTTTTAGGATGGAGGTCTCGAATTAGCGATAGTCACGTGACATGCACGCGCTCGTGAAACAAACACATTGCACGTGTAAGTAACGTCAACGAGTTGTAAGGTGCGAAGCTTTGACCCAAACGAAACCTTTAAACCCACAAAACTCCCTAAATCCCAACGAGGATCGGAAAGTTTCAATGTCCGCCGCCAGATCCGTCCTCCGTTCCGGTGTAGGTCGGGCCGCAGTTGCCGCGTTAAGGTCGACGAAGCCTACGCCTTCTTCTGCGCGGTCTACGTTTAAGATGCCTAAACAGAGCCCTCTCTCTAACCGCATTTTCAGGTAATCACACAGTGAGTGGTACCTTCTTCAGACGATTCCGAAACATTGGTTACGTACGGTCGCGGTTTAGCTCGTTTTTGATAATTCATTTTGAAATTGAAAGATCTCCGGTGGAATTGAGCTGCTGCGTTGACACGATTTTGCCGTACCACACGGCCACTGCTTCTGCTTTGCTCAATTCGATGCTTTCAGCTTCAGGGCGCTCCATTTGGATCCTCCAAGGTACTTCTCTAGTCAAAGACTCTATTTGTCTCAGGGATATGATACTTCATACTTAGTGACTGATTCACCAGAGAAATTGGTGAAAACAATCTTATTATTGACTGATGAAGATAGTGACTAGTGAGTGTGATACATAGCTGTATCCTTTTTTTTTTTTTTGCACTGGTCATGTTTATCCATCATATGCTTGCGGATTTGCACAGTTTTTGTAGATTAAAGTGTAGAGTTGGTATGTTACTTTTGAAGATTGTTGGTCTTAAAGTTGATCAACATTAGTAGTAAATGGAGGCATTTATATAGTTTAATGGGTAGTTCTGTTAGGCTTTCTCCTGTTAGGTGGAGCATTGTTTCCAGTTCTGAGATTCGTAGTTCGCATTAGGATATTGTTGCAGTATCCACAAGTTCAACTCTACTTCTTAAATGCACTTACGAATTTGGTGTTTTGGTATGAAAACTTGAAGTGGATGCAAAGTATAAATGTGTAACCAAATTTCAATGGAGAAATCTCAACTTTGGTCTATGTCAAGATTATAATTGAAGGACAATCACCCAGAGTGATGTAAACTATCTACCATGTCTTCTTTTTGGAGTTAGGCAAAGGGTAATCTTGATGCTGGGTTGATTTTCTTATGATAGTGATAGTGTTTCACATGAATCGCCAATAGAAACTTTCATGAATCCTTCTACACTCTTTGTTCCGCCTAACCACATGTGGTTATGTTTTCTGGATGCTGATATGATGTTCAATGTGCTCAGATTGTATTGATGATGCATGATGAAACTCAAAGGGAGTGCAAGAATGGGTGCAGTTTAAAGCATGGTGATGAAGTGGCAGTAGCGATGTCATGTTTCTTCTTAGGTCATAAGATCCAGTTTTGACCTTCAAGATTGTCCATTAAGGAATGAATATTATAGAATTCCTTATCGACTCTCTAAATTATGAGATTTGTAAAGACCAACCAGTTCAGTTTGACAATTTAAAAACGCTTGGTCCCAATCCGAGCTTCTCTTTATTTGCGGGTGTTGCACAATCAAAATATCAAAACTTAGAAGTCGCAATTTGGGAAATGTAAATGCCTATTTCCAAGACATATAAATCTTTTAACCAAGTTTTGCATTAACATTTCTGTTCAAGGACCATACAAAAGCATCCAAAACTCAAAAGAGTACAACAATTACCGATATTGATATATCGTGTGCACCAAAACCAGACATCAACATAAATACACCGGTAGGCAAACTTGCCACATCATAAGATAAAATATGATACACCTTCACGGTAGCAAAACAAAATTCATTCATTGTGGCGAATCATTCCTCAGCGACATTGACGAGCTCATACTCCACAAGGGACAGATTGTTGTCTTCTTTAACAGTAATGTCAACGGGTTCGGTGACCTCAATGCGACCCCATTTGTCAACAGCTAGCCTCATTGATCCCTTGAACATATCTATCTTTGCATTCCGGAGATTCACAGTAGCTCCTGGTTTCATCAAGTCCACTACACACCCACCAAATTAAAACCAAGAGAAGACTTATAATTATCCCCCACCAGAAAAGTGAAGTAATCCACTATGAACCACCAAATTCAATATCTGAGCAAAGCAGATCCTAGAGCGCCTTCTTTAATCAACAAAGATATAATTCTAGCGATGAGTTTAAGTATTGTCAATGTAGGTCTCAGGAGAAAGGCTTCAAGTATCCAATATTTGAGTTCTTACCACAATTAGCTACACTGTTTTGAAGCTACTCTAACGATCTTTCAAGTATCAATTCTTCTAGCTATGAAGAAATTTGAAATGCGATCATCAAATTTGCATCAGACTAAGAAAATTTACAGTATCGTCTAAGGCTTTGAGAGATATAATTCAAAAACAGATTATCACATCAAATATTGCAACAGAGGATTCGGATAAACTCACCTTGATCGTTGCGAGCAGTGAAGAGGATGCAAGCAGTCTCATCACCAACGAGACACTCAGAGATCCGAGCAGGTCGGAGATGAGAAGAAGCAGCACCAGGCTTCTGAGGTACCGAATTCTGATCGACGACTTTAACAGTCAAAGTGTGGCCGCTCGTTCCTGGTTTAAGCTGATCCACTTTCACGAACACCGGTTTCCTCTTCGCCTGCGGCGTCGTCTGCTGCTGTGGCTGATTCTGAGAAGTTCGCGTTGACGACGACGGAGGCGGCGGGTTTCTCCCTTGACGCCGCGGCGGAGGCGGTCCGTTTCTTTGGCGTGGTCTGTGCTGGAAATTGTCGTTGTTGGTGTTTGACGCCATTGGGACTGAGGAAAATCTCGAATTGAACAAAATCTCTTTCTTCTTCTTCGATCTCTTAGAAGAAAGCCCTAAATATAGAAGACTTGTGAGTCTTCTCCTCCTTCTTCTAATGATTCTTTTTAGTGGAATTTACTGTTTTCTCAACTTTTTTTTTGTTTGTTGGTGCAAAACTCTCTCAACTTTTCATAAAAATTTAAAAAGTTAAAGATAAAAGAAAAAGAACGAAAACAAAAGACAGTTTGAGGCAGCCACGTCAATCTAAGACCAAATAAACAAACTATATTATTGAGTTGAGTAATATATATATTTTTCTGATAAGATCTTTGTGTAACTATGTTATAGATAATATCAAATTACGAAATTATAATTTCTTCCTAATTTTGTTTTAAAGCATAATTTGAAAAGATATAAAAAACAACAGTACAGGATAATTTTTTTATACTGACATTAAAACTACTCAAGACCATTATCATAAAAAGAAGTATTTTATTGACCCCAATACTGGAGATGGTAAATTAGTAGAACTGTAGAAGCATAGCATCTGATATAATAATAAACAAAATCTAGGAGTTTTACAGCGTCGAAACAATGACACATTCTGGCTCTGTCATTTTATCTGGTGACTCTGTAAGCCTACACAAAACCAAAAACCAAAGGAGTGAGAAATAGCTTCTTATGTAGTAGAATTAAATACGTAACCGCAAACACAATATGTTTTCTTGTTACCTTGATCTGTTTGAGCAGATTCTTGGCGCGTGCGTCTGTTTTGAAATGATCACGAACAGGCTGCCATTATTCGTAAAAGGAGGTAAGGATTTTGCCGAACAATTGTTTCTAACTTTTTTGCTAACATAAAGTTTTACTTACTTGCAAAATCTTATTCAACGCATTCATCAAGCCTTTCTTCAAATCCCCAGGGTGCAACTCACCACTTTCGTATTCAGTAGCAATATCTTCAAAGGTTTTGTAGGTCCTAACATATGGAAGAAATTCCACAGCAGGATTAGTTTCACCATCTTTGTGACATATGTTATAGGATTACAGCAATCAAAATAGGATCTAAAAATCCACAAAATGGACAAGCATCTCAGGCAAAAAAGGGTAAGAAACTCACTTGTTACCACCATATTCTTCATTTCGCTCAACTGTGAATTCATCAAACCACGGTAGAATAATGTATTTGATGTATTCAAGGCATGGGTTGCCTTGCACAATTTTTGGAGGACAGTAAGCTTTCTTGATCTTCACATTAACTTCAGCCTGAGGACGACAAGACCTTCAAAACTAGTCAATAACTGTAAAACTCCTCTACTTTTATGAACTTATAAGATTTGCTTAAATCACAGTTACCTCTTCGTCTTCCATAAAAATGGCAGATAATGGATCACTTTTGGACATCTTTTCTTGTCCTTGTTGGAGACCAGGAAGCATATCTGCAAGAAATTACAGCGAAAAGATGATACACAATGCTAGACCATGAAAATTGTGGTACAACAGAAGTCAAATAGGAAAATGCAAAGCATACGGTGCGACAAGATTATTGGTTTGTTTTTCCTCTTTATGTCATCACAGTATTCCCTGGCTAGCACGTTTACTTTTCTTTGATCCATACCAAGCTGGCAGATATCAGCCTACAGATATAACATTACACTAAGTAAGAATCAACTATATACATCAACAAAATCTGCCAATCATTCACGACTTTTTCCAGTCTGTAGCTTTTATCATGTTATTTTTCCAACAGTATAGTAGACTTTCTGTGAGATAAAACAAGAAATAAACTCTGGATTTCAAGTAACTAGCTATGACTTCCAAAACAGAGTTCATAAGCAAAGTCTGTCTTAACTAAAGGACAAAATCCAAAATACATATAAAGCTACCTCAAGGAAAAATATATCTGCACATTGCATGCATGGGTAAAGGATTTGGGCAGCACTCAGTTCATCAGTCTCACTACGTCCCATAATCTGCACACATCTGCAAGGACAAGAAACAGACACATTTTAGTCCCACAGTTTCCCTTCGTAATAGAATGACTCAAGCATGGAGAAGATGAACAAAAAGTAACCTTAAAATTCTAGGGAGCTTGTTTTTGCGAGCAATGTCCATCACAAGAGGCCAGTACTTATCCGCCTTAGAATTAATTTCTTCGGACGACCACAAAAACTCAACTTTGTCATTGTCCATCCCAGCTGCCTTCCATATCTCTTGGAAGTATTCTCCAACCACTCTGATTTTCTTCAAGTCACCACCCATTTTGTTGTTCAGCTGAGCAAACCAATCAGCAATCCAAATTTTCACTCTGCAACCAGCTGAAGTCATTTTGTTCACATTAATGACCTTCATCACTCCCTAACAGGAAAAAACAGAACAAAACAGATTAGCCGAAGCTTCCCATATAAAGTAATGGAGTAAATGAAAACCAAAGTAGCACACAGTATACATGACAACAATTAACTAACATGGCAGCTAAAGTTAAACTAAAAACACTCCAGGAGATAAACTAACCTGAGCAATGTGCATCCTTCCTGATGGTTCAAACCCATCATAGCAAATCGGAGCAGCCTTCTTAGCAAGAAGATTCTTAAGCTCTTCCTCCTGTATGCATTCCTCACCAATGCTCCTAACAATTCGGTATCTCTTCTCAGCCTCTTCACTCATCCTGAAGTTAAATAAAAATTTTCAATCCACCACACCAATTAGCAGATAACAATGCAACACTTCAGAATTGGAGAATTTTCAATTTTAAAAATCCCATACTCCTAAATTACTATAGCCGGACTAAGGGGAAAGCTCTGATCTCCATGAGAAAATCAAATAATCCAAACCAAAATCAAAATGAATAGAGAAACTAAAATTACTGATGATGGGTAAGATAACTCACTGCAATCCAGCGGACGAAGAAGATGCCTGAGTTGATGAAACGGAAACAGCTTCCATTTCCGACGAAATCTTGTCAACGTTATCAGAAGATTGGTCCGCCATCAAAAACTAGCCGGCGGCGAACGAAGACTTATTCTTAATATCACCAAAATTGAGAAAAGCGCCGGAAGATTCTGAAGTTAGGGTTATCAGTGACAGTGATGATGGAGTAAACGTGGAACAGAACGCCACTACGCTTCACGTTTTTCACGGTTTGATTTCGGTTCTTGTTTTGGTCTAATCCGGTTAGCATAAACGACAAAACAATATGCAAAATTAGGAAATTATTTGCTAAAAAGGTTAGTATTGGGCCTTAAGCTTTATAATTCAGGAAAGGCCCAGTACATATATAAATTAGTACTTGTAATCAATCAATGGTGGTTTTCGATACCAAACGTATTCTCGGAGATCAGGACTCAACCAACAGCGAGCTTCGTCCTCTGCCGATCACGCCGCAGTATTTATAAATTTATTACTCTTCCGGGTTGGTTCCCTCGCCCGAGACTTCGAGATGTCTGACTCCGACATGGACATTGACGATGATGAGGTCGAACAAAAGGTGCAAGTACATACAATTGGAGGAGAACCTCAATTGCTGCATAAACCAATTCAAGCTCCCAATCCCCAGAACGGTTAGTATTTGATTGAATTCGTGTTTGTGCACGGTTTTTTTGATTAATTGTGTCAATTCTTTTGTGAACTGATTGATGTAAACACCTATTCTTATTGGAACTGATGAATATAGATAAGTTTTGGTTTCTATAAGAAAGTTAGAATTATGAAATTGACTAGATTTAGCTCTGATGAGAGTGAGAGGCTCAAATACTTAATGGTTATGCAATTAGATTGTCACTGAAGCTCTCTTGTTGAAATTGTGGCTTTAATACGAAGTAGGCAAATTTATTACTGTTACAGAACATCCTTCTCAAAGTTTTGTACTTTTGTTTTTCTAGGAAACTCTTTTGTTCATTCAAACTTCGAACAAGCAAAAATACCTTCGGATGAGCAAGCAAAATTCATAAAGGAACAAGCTTTTGCTCAAAATAATGGAACTTTATCAAGGTATAGCAATTGTTTCTTGTTTCAGTTTTGCTGAAAATAAGTTAGGAGGTTGACCTTCAGTACTTTGCATGTTTGAAGCCTTTTATACTGACATATTCGGTTCTCAGATTTCCTGTTCCTGGTATGACGCCAAAAAGCTTTTTCCCTGCTGGTGAAAGGAATGAACCAGAACAAAAACGTGTAGCTCTTCCCTGCAAGTTTTTTGCTAAAGGGGGGTGTTTCAATGGGGTGTCCTGCAGGTTTCTACATGTGAAAGAAAATTCAAATTTCACTAGTCAACAGCAGGCGGGAAATAATATGGCTGGAAGCAGTTATATCCAGTCTGATTTAGGTATGTAGTACCAATACAGTATTCTTTTGAAGATTGTAATATTAGTGATCCTATGTGGAAGCAGTTTCAATAGTATAGAGGCTGTTGACTACTTCTGGGGTTTAATTACTCTTCATGAACCAACCAATAATTTACTTTGCTTGTGTTTATTCAGAAAGAAGAATATCGGACAGCAAAGAAGGTGTAAGAGTTTCCCAGTTGAGTGGAAACGGCTTGACACCTTTTCATACCAGAGAGCATATATCTTTCGTGAATCCCCCAGGACCTCAGAGAGTTGTCTCCTCCATGTCTTTCGTGAATCCCCCAGGTTCTCAGAGAGTTTTCCCGTTCAATAACGAGATGCGCTTTATGCCTTCTTCGGAAAACATAGGAAGAGAGAGTTTGAAGCAAATGGGTGGTGCTGATTTCAAGGACAACAGGTCTCTAGTCATTAATAGCAGTAATCCCTTCACATTGAGAAGCAGCTTTGTTCATGATAATAGATCTTCTATCAGTTCATATTTAAAAACAGACATGGTATCTTCTGGACCAGCCTGGACAGGATCATTGCCCAGTTCTGTAACTTCGGTTCTTATGAATGAGGGTGTTTCAAACGTGGGGCATTTTGAAAAGGGGAGTAATATATGTGGATCTGGATCACTTCCTACGCTGCAAGAGATAGCAGTTTCTTCTGAGAAAGGTTCAGAAGGCAACACAACTAGCAGTAGAAAGAAAGTTTCTTCAGATGATTGGGAACCTTCTGAACCTTTTAAAGCATCTTTTACAATTCCACCATATATACTCCCCTCGTTTGATGCCCTCTATGATCCTTTCACGGATATAGAGAATCTAGAAGACAGATCTCTTAATGCTTCATTTTCAAGTAAAGGAGACCATGCACAGAAAAATTCTCTCCAGCAGAGAGATGGTGATTCTGGTACTGGTCCACAAGAACGGGAATGCAAGAATGATGATAAAAGTAGTTCATGCAGTCAAAATCAACGCCAAGAAAGTGTGGCAAGAAGGAGTTTGGAAGCACATGGAGTAGTGGAAGGGGTGGCTACTTCAGTGGTTGATCAAAATGATACAACAACACCTAGTAAAGAGATTTCTTCGGCAGCAGCTGCAGAGAATAGAGTTGCTTTGAAAAGGAGCAAACCTGCAGGGCATGATTCTTGGCATAGGAGTGATGGGTCTTCATATAAAAAGACGTTGAAAGCAGATGAGATAGATGGTGAAGTGAGGTCAGATGCAGAGATAAAAGTAATGAGACAATTCCGAACTGCAGTTGTGGAAACCGTAAAAGAAATGTTGAAACCGTTGTGGCGTGAAGGTCGTCTTACCAAAGAGGTGCATAACATGATAGTTAAAAAAGCTGCGGAAAAGGTAGTCAGCGGTGCTGTCGAGTGTCATCAGGTGCCAACTGACACCGAATCAGTTGAGCAGTATCTTGGTTTCAATGCAACCAAAATGGTGAAGCTTGTCGAGGTGAGTTTCTTAGAGCAAAATTAAACACATCTGAGCAGGGGTAAGCATTGCCTTATAATCTGAAATGTCCTCTGTTCTTGCAGGGGTACGTCCAAAAGTATGGTAAACCCTGAGTTATAAAACGAAAATGCCACTTGGTGGCAATGAGCTCGAATGGACGAGATTCTTGTAAATTATGTCATCCTTTCTTTTCCTCAGTTAGGATTTTAGTTAGTAGCACCTAAATTCTTTTGGATCTCCGTTCCTATCTTTAACCAATAATGGAATAAGGTTGGAAGTGGAGCATGGTGGAGGAAATGTGTATCATACACAGTGTATGTATACAATGTAAAACTCTTCAAATCTTAATTTAGGCCTAAACCAGTTTTTTCACCCTTACAAAGATGGATGGTTGATTGTAACAGAATAAGTAATGCCATGATATATAGTATATATACTATATAGAGGTGGTTGCTTTGGAAGCAGATATAGGGGAAAATAAAGAGAGAAACCAAAAGGTATGTTCTCGATCATCTTGACTTCGTTTCTTTGTTTTGCATACAAAACCAGAGATGTAGGCTTTGTGAAATCAGAAGTTAGTATTACTTTTATACTCAAGAGATGTCCAAGCACGATAGTCTCGGCTTTAAGTCCCTATAAAATACTTTTCCACGAAATGTGTTTGTTGTTCCTATAATACTTTTCCACGAAAGCCTTTAGGATACTTTGATGCCAAAGGTGTCCCCACTTCGTGACTCTTCGTCCTTATCCATATCTCTCGATCTCTATCCAACTAGCTTTTTTATATTTCCCACACTCCTCCCACTGCTCACTCTTCTGATTATCATGGTTTGATCTAGTATTTTATGGTAACATTATTGTATTAAACTAAGGTTGTATACGTGTTATCATACATATAAAACTGGCTTATCACATCCTAATTTTCATCATTTTTTAACCAAGATTCTAGTTACAGTAAAACCTCTATAAATTAATACTCGATAAATTAATAATCTCTATAAATTAATAAATTTCTCCAGTCCCAACTTGGGACCAGTGTAATTTTAGACACATTTCGATAAAATAATAAGATAATAAATTTTTGGAAAATCCTTTATAAATATATGGTCCCATCAATATTATAAATTAATAATTAGGTAAAATTTTCAAAATATGTATATATATACACATTAGTTTTTGTTAGATTTTATTTCTAATATTTTACTATATGAAAAATAGTTAGCATTCTCTTTTAATACATAATAATTATTGTTTTATTTGTAATTGATTATATAAAATACTAATTATCATGATTAAATCTTTTTTTTTAAAATATTGTTTTGAAAATATTTTCCAAATTAGGAATATCTCTCTATAAATTAATAATTATTAATTTATCGATAAATTAATACCTCTATAAATTAATAGATTTTCATGGTCCCAACATTATTAATTTATAGAGGTTTTACTGTAGTTAAACTTCATTTGGTATATTTCCTTCCAACTAATAATAATTGTCAATTTGTTTTTTTGTCTAATACTATTTCTCTAGATATTTTACGGGTCGAATAAAAAAAAAAGAAAAAAAAAGAAGAGAAAAGAAATAGATATTTTGAGAAATAGTTTTACAAATGGGTCTATAAAATTAGATGAAGGAAGCCTTACACTTGACACACCCTTCTCTCCTAAATTAACTAAAACAAGAAAAAAAAACAAAAGGGCAGATAAAGAAAAGATGTGGGATGAAACTGTTGCCGGACCTAAGCCGGAGCATGGCCTTGGCCGCCTCCGCAATAAGATCACCGCTCAACCCCTTGACATCAAAGGTACATGCTTATATAAGTCCATAATCACCTTTGCATATTATAGATATTTGTATTATATGTACTATCTCTTAATTATGTTTATGATATTTTGGAAGGTGTAGGAGAAGGAAGCAGTAGCAAAACTGTGCCGGCTGTTGCGGGAAGTCCTGGAACTCCGACGACGCCAGGATCTGCACGTAAGGAGAACGTGTGGAGAAGTGTGTTTCATCCAGGGAGTAACATAGCCACTAGAGGAATGGGCACAAACCTCTTTGACAAGCCTTCTCACCCTAACTCTCCCACTGTCTACGACTGGTACGTACTAAACGTTTTATATTTTTACTTGCTTACTAGCTTAGACGTACGACTCAGATCAGATCTAAGATGTTCTGACCGGTGATGTAATTAATCCGTATAGGTTGTACAGCGACGATACTAGGAGCCAGCACCGTTGAGCGGAGAGACGAGAGAGGATGGACTGACATACATGCCGGTGAATTAGATATGCATCATGTCTTCCTTCCGCCACGTGTTTGTTTGCTGTTTCGTTTACTTTGGTTGTATTCGCAACTCTTTTTCTTGTCGTTTGTGGTCAGTTAGTGAATAGTGACCGTTTAATCTCCACCACCTGGCTTGGTTTCGACGGTGGCGATACGTCCTGCCTGTTGTCTCTTGTAATATTTCTAGTTTCCTACTGTTCGGTAATATTAACTACTATTAAGCTTTTACTACTTCTATGATGAGATAGAATCTAACTCTGGTTAGCATTATGGAATTTTAACTTAACCGTGGTTGGTCTCATATCATAAATAACAAAAACTTAACTTAACCGTGGTTAGAGATACTCAGATGAATTATTTGTGTCAAAGTGTCAATCAACCAATCATGATAATGATAGTGATTTAAACAAGGTTTAACCTTAACTATGGTTGATCTCATATCATTATAACCAAAAACTTAACCATGGTTAGATGAGTTGCTTGTTTCAACAAACAATATTATGATAGTCTTTTATTTAGAGTTTATACATGTCTTCGGAAGTTCGGATGTATAGTTCCCTTGTTGGGTACAATTATAAGTTAAAACCAGGTGGGGATAGATATTTGTGGCAATGATGCTATATACGTCCTCTTGTCTCATGTAATGTTTCTACTGTTCTAAATGAGTTAGCTAGCGATAGAACTACACTACCATGGTTAGCATAATGTAACTTAACCGTGATTGATCTCATAACACTCAATAACAAAAACTTAACCATGGTTAGATTAATTATTATTTGTGTCAACAAGTAATTATGATTTCTGATAGTGATTTAATTAAAGTTTCACTTGTCTAAAGTTATATATCAAAAGCTTAACCATGGTTAGATTAATTCTTTGTTGTCAACAAACAATATATGATAGTAATTTAATCAAAGTTTATAGATGGCAAAAAAAAAAGAGAGGTTATACATGTCTTTGGATGTAAATTTTAAAAATCTTAGAAGTTGCATATTATGGTTTTTTATTAGATATTATTGAAACCATAATATGCAAGTTCTAAGATTTTTAACAATATTATAAAATGATCATCTTAAATTCTTAATTGTTGAACCTACAAAACAAAAATTTGATATAATATTAATTTTAACAAGTTCAAAACTTCTCCAAAAACATAATTTGGCCAATATATTGTTTCTTGAACCATGAGTAAGTATTGTGTGAATTGATTGATCCCGAAATGAGCAGTTAGATTGTATTGATCCAGAATCGGATTAAGGTATTATGTAGCTCTCAAGCAGTCGTTTGTTGTGTAAAAGTATTGGTAAAATCATTTTGTCAGAAATGAATAAAGTTAAAAAAAAATTACTAAGCAGAAGGGTAAATTTGTAGCAATCTCTCATACTATGAAAGTTTTAAATGTTACCCTGCACAGTGCACTGCAAGCAATGTCAGAAATTAATCAAAAGTCTTGAAAAAAAGAAAGAACCAAAAAAAAAAAAAAAAAAAAAAACTTGTGAAGCGAATTATTATTTCTTCTGCTCGGGGGTGGCGTGGTGGGTATGGGAGAGAAGAAGACGACGACTGGAGAGGGGTTTGGGTTTTACAAGGAATATGTCGCCGGAATGAATGCTGGTCTCGCCACTGTCGCCGTCGGTCACCCTTTCGACACCGTCAAGGTACTCAATTTCCATTCCCAAGTTTCGATTTTTACTTGTCAAATCTGTGATTATACCAAGTGGGTATATATGTTTCATGCTCCGATTCGAGAGATTATTAGGCTTCAGGCACCAATTCCATACCCAGCTGCTGAATTTTGATCATGTGGCTTGGTCTCTAATTACGGATGCATTGGTGTGACAAAGTGTTCTAGCATTGGAGTATTCGATATACAATCTCAATTATGTGTTAATTGATGTTACCTTTTCTTTTTGTTAAGGATATGAGCATCTTTGTTTCTCTACTTTAAGTTTTAGTGATGGCTAAAGTATCTCTAGGAAAAGACTATAGAAATCATTTCTGGTTTAGGTGTGTTGCTTATGAGCTTTCTAGCCATTAAAGTCTTTTCTTGTTTTTGGTTAACCATTTTTCAATAGTTAGTTTATCACTGGATTGACATCACTCATGTAAGGAGGTAATGATTGATTGATTGTTCGGGTTTGTTTCTTCCTGACTTTCAGGTGAAACTTCAGAAACATAATACAGAGGTGCAAGGACTTAGATACAAAAATGGACTGCATTGTGCTTCCAGGATCCTGCAATCTGAAGGAGTATATTTCCGTGCACTCTTGTTGTTATCTCTCCTTTTAGACTCTAGCATCTTGCAAACACTTTTAGTTCTTGAAAGTCTGGATTTTTCTGTGGCAATAGATACTTACTAGATCTCCCATCATCACCTGGTTGGCTAGATACAAGTTTTTTTGCTGACTTGAAATCATATTTTAGGTCAAAGGACTTTATAGGGGAGCAACATCATCGTTTTTGGGAATGGCCTTTGAAAGTTCATTGATGTTTGGTATATACTCCCAGGCAAAGCTGTTCTTGCGGGTAACATATTAAGCCATCCGATCTTTCACTCTATTTAAAATATCTTTATCTCTTACAGATTTCAAGTTTTGCTTATTTGATGTTTTAATGTAAAGGGAACTTTGCCAGATGATGGGCCACGGCCAGAGATAATTGTTCCGTCTGCTATGTTCGGTGGAGCTATTATTAGCTTTGTATTATGTCCAACAGAGCTTGTAAAGGTGAATCTCCAGAGCACCATTTCTATTTCCCAAGTTATTACCTTTGATGGTTTCCATGGAGTTTTTGGACATTCACTGTTTTCTTCAGTGTAGAATGCAGATCCAAGGTACGGACTCTTTGGTTCCTAACTTCCGTAGATACAACAGTCCTCTTGATTGTGCTGTTCAGACGGTCAAAAATGAAGGGGTGAGAAACTCTCGTTACTAGAATATTCTACTTAGAATCGAAAATTAGGTTGATGAGGATATCGTTCAGGTAACAGGTATTTTTCGTGGTGGTTCGGCAACATTATTAAGAGAATGTGCTGGAAATGCTGTCTTCTTTACTGTCTATGAGTATTTACGGTATCATATCCACTCGAGATTGGAGAATTCGAAGCTGAAAGATGGTTACTTGGTTGACATGGGGATAGGAGTTTTCACTGGTGGTCTTGGAGGCATAGCTGTAAGAATCTATCTAGTTTGTTCCATGAATTCCATCATGAAAATTGTTACTATTTTATATGAATATTGCTTCTGTTTGTATGATGCAGTGCTGGTCAGCTGTTTTGCCCTTTGATGTAGCAAAAACGATTATCCAGACCTCTCCAGACAAAGCTACCGAGAGGAATCCTTTTAAAGTGTTGAGCTCGGTCGGTCTGCCATCTTCCGTCTATTAATTTAAACACTCATACAAAAGAGTATATGAAATATTGTTTTTGACCTTAAATCATCCCTACAGATTCACAAGAGGGCAGGACTCAAGGGATGCTATGCAGGTCTGGGGCCAACCATTGTGAGAGCATTTCCTGCTAATGCAGCAGCAATCGTTGCTTGGGAATTCTCAATGAAAATGTTGGGTATCAAACGTGACTAGGATTAGTTTTCCAATCTAATTTATTTGGTCCGATTTTGATGAGCTTTCTTGTAAGAGAACTACAGATATCACGAATCAAAAGTGTCTCCCATATTATTATTTCTTGCTAGCTATTTAGCTCTCTGTCCTCATATGTTGATTGCAAAACATATACAGATTCCTGATCTAGAGTTTACACAGTGTTACACATAATTCTTCAAGCATTTACTTAGTCTCAATGCATTTATTTAATCATATCGTAGGTTTAGCATAGAGCTTTGATTGCAGGCAATATGGAGAAACAGAGAGATACACAGGGGATTACAAGGAGCTAAAAGAGACTGACAGAAGAGAGTAAGCAAAGCCTGTTTCATTAATCTTCAAATGGGGATCTCACACCTTTCACCATCTTTATTCAGTTGCGGTTTTCCGCCTTCTCTCGTTGTGTCCAGCTAAGCGTCTCCTGCAACTCCGCTTGGCTTCATCAAACTCACCGAGCTCGTGAAACCTTAGAAACCAAAGTTAAAAGGTGTCATAGTTCTTGTTCTTGTTTTTGGTTGCTGAAGCAGGAGTTTGAAAAAAAGATGACAGATATTTTACCTGCTGCATTGTTGGCAGAAACGTTGGTGAAGACCAGAGATCCGAACGATAGGAGCTTTGGCGTGAAACTCGCAGACTTTGTGTCGTTTATGGTACTGTTTGGCTTTGCTCATATCCGCAGTACAACTCTCGACCTGACAAACTCTACTACTACTCGTAACTTTACCTTTCTGCTTCTTCTCCAAAGCCTCTTCTTCTTCGAAAGTATCTTCATCTTCTGTTTCTTCTTCTTCCTCTTCCTCACTCAATTCTCTTAAACACCTCTTACCTTCCGCTTTGCTTCTTCTCATACTCATTTGCAAAATTCAACTCTCTCTCTCTCTCTCTCTCACATGAAAGATGATGGAACAAGAAGAGATGGAGAAGAAGAGGAAGTAAAAGTAAACACTGGAAGAGAAATAAAGGACCCCCAAAACAAAAGTGGGGAAGGATCTTAGGTGCTTAAGTTGTTGGACCACAAAATTTTTACTCTTTTATTTTCCTTTTCACGTCCTAAGGTATACAAATTATTAGCATGTTGTGTAAAAAATAGTACGAACAAGCTTTAGTGCTCTATTATTTTGTATATACACACACACACATGTATCCTTAAAACCTGACGAGGAACAGGGTTAATTTTGTGGTTCAGTAATTGTCGATACAATGTCACCACCAGGCACCAGGACTCGAATATGCAGGTTGACAAGACAATACCGAGAAAGGGAACTGCAAAAGAAAAAAAAAACTATGAAAAGATATGGTAACAAAAAGTTGAGATTAAAACTATGAAAAGATATGGTAACAAAAAGTTGAGATTCGAACTAGAAGACAGACCACACATGACTCATTGCGTTCTTATGAATCATTCGCTTCTTTGAAATTTTTTTATCATCTTAATGTGTCAGTATATATAGAAAACGAATAACATAAACTGATTTGAGTTTTACATTTTTGAAAAGATCATTCAGAGTGTAGTACGTTTTCTCTTTTGTTTTGTTTCTTGGACTGGAACTGATCAACCATTGGGATGGCTCATTGAGTTATCCATTGGTAGGTTTGTAAGAAGAAAATGTTATTTTATAACTGAGGAATATGTCCACTAATTTGCACATAAATATGTCGTAACTCGTAAGAATAATATCTCTGGTTACAAAGAGAAGTTGCTTCGATATTATAGCATACATAGGGCCACCACTAAATTAATCAATTTGACAATTTAATTTCTTGTTTGGTGAAGATGATAAGGTCGATCAAGTTTAGTCATCGGGGCCACGAAGCCAAAAGTAGACATATAAGAATGGTCCAAACTTGAACATGTATGTGTTAATTCAATTCGTAATATATATATGTCGTTTAATCAAAATATTAGTATAAATGTTATAACTAAACGGTGAAAAACAGCAAATGTGTATATTGTAATGTTTTCTTTTACCAATTAAAATTATAGTTTTCACTACTATATATTTGTTTGCATATCTAACACAAATTGTGAATGAAGTTTTGCCGTTTTTATGTAATTAGTTAAGACCGATGCATATCTCTACAAATGCACAAATTTAGAGAGGGTACAGCTATGCAAATGTTTGGTTTCTATCTCTTAAGAGGCTAAGGGACAAATCTATCTCTTTGTCACCCCCTCGTCTTTACTATTTTACAGAACACAAGAACCACCAGTAAAATGCTGTATTATCGCTGACTTTTAAAAGTCATATGAATGAAAACCTTAGTATGCCGAGGCATAATTTAGAATTGAGATCCACGACATTGACATAAAACGAATCGAATCAATATTTTAAAAGGAGTTTGTGTTTGACTGTTTGATATGCACTAGTACTACTGTATATATAGAATCATTCTATATAGTTAAACTAATTTCGAAGCTTTAGGGTTTTAGACGTCACTTGAGACGTTTATAATGACCAGATGAGAAAAACCAAATTTAATTAGGATCCTCAATACTTATATTACTTAGTCGAGTTTGATCTCTAACTTAAATCCACATGAGTCATGCATGACGAATCATCATCACGTACGTAAGAAAAACTAAACTTTTTTTTTTTTTTTTTTGACAAAACCAAATCATAATTTCTGATCTTGAGATCACGACATAAATTAATGATATCAACTAATAGATCTTGTGATTACTAAGCATTTTGTTTTGGTACATATACCATTGTGATTTGTGTGTGTGTGTGTGTGTTCATTAGTAGATCTTCACCTATCACAAATGATGGATTTATTATGGTAGTAGGCGAATCTAATTTCCTACAAAACACTTGAAAACACATCGACGGTTCTACAAACTACTTTGCATCGGATCATTTTATTTGCACCACAAGTATCAATTGTCACATGGGACAATGACAAATGGTTTCATCAGCATCATTGTTAAAAATCCATTGATTTGCATAATTCACATATTCTTCTACAAATCTAATCTCATATATATTTTGATTCACAACTAGATCAAAAGAGCTTCAACTTTATATAATGAATATGGATACATATTATGACAACAAGGTACAAATATAAACAAAGAATTAGAAACCCCACACGTTAATTCCTTAAGCTGAAATATTAATGGACAAGAGAAAGAAATGAAGGAACGATTAACGTCAAGCAAAGACTAGGCAGTAGTAGAGTCGTCAGCTGTCATGACACTAGTTCACATTATTGTACTGCCGCCTGTCAATTTTTGTTTACATATATATCTTTTGTTCATCAAGCATCTCATTCTCCAATTCAGTCCTTCTCTTCTTTTTTCGTTTTCATTCCCCATTAGACCAATTCAATTCGCCACAATGAAAATGATACGATCGATTTGTATACAAAACCTTTTCAACTTTTTTGATGGGATATATAATATTTGTAGCTAAACTTCGAGAGAAAAACTATAGTGATCAACAAGTCCATAGACATGATGTCAAAAACTTTTTTATGTTTTTATGATTAGATGAACAAAACTATCTTCTTATACACAGTTATATACAAGTTACACAAGATTATAATTAACGATCGAGCTTACCTTTTATTTGTTACGTGCGTACAACTTAAGAAGTAGATTTTTTTGTTGACATCAGTGTGTGTGTGGATCATAAGAAATGACGTTTGCGATATATGTTGTTGGTAAAAAGTAAAAAAAAGACTCGATCTCTGCATTGTTTTCTTAACAACACCTTTGGAATGGGACAGACAATAAAGAAGAGAAGTGGTGGGGGAACCTTAACTTCACCACGTGACATACCAACGCAGCAAGTTAGAAAAATTTTGAAGTAGGGACGATTGTTTGTACAGTCTCATTTATCTTTGGTCACCTTTTTTATTCGCAAAACACACTCTCTCTTTTAAAATTCTTCTAGAGAACAATGCGACCAACTTTTCCAACCCATTGTCCCATAAACACTAAGATCATAGAGAGACTGTGTGTACGTACACTAATGGATAAAACTATATATCATCATGGTTTCTAAAACTGTTTAGCCGAAATCTTACAATGCTACGAACAACTTAATTTACTGGTAAGGCTATCTTCGAAATGTAAAATAAAACCGATCTTTTGGTCGGGCTTTATATGTAAAATTTGACTAGGGTTCGTAAAAATGATTAGAAAATAGTATACCTTCTCTTGACTAACAAGTAACAAGGTAGAATGTTTGAATTAACATGGTTATGAATTAGTATTCTTAAAGGATAAACATCACCATCTTAGAGTTAGAGATCCACATCTCTAAGACTTCACTAGTAAATAATACTCACATCAAAATCTTATCATTGTGAATTTGTGATTCATCATCATCTTTAATCATTTTACTCTACGTTTTGATTTTTTTGGGCAAAACTCTAGGTTTTGATGTGGGTAACTGGGTATTATTTACTAGTGAAGTCTTTTTAGAGATCCAATTGAGGGTGTGAAGAAGCTTCATGGGCCACAAAAGGGAAGTAAGTAATGGGCCTTCAACTTATGTGCCCAATTCGAACAAAATGACCGTAAGACACTAATGTTGTAATATACAATGAAAACATATGAAGGTTTAGATATTATTACAGAATATATTGTGGCTAATTCGTAAGAAACTAAAAGTTAATAATTTGCTTTAAAAGCCCCCCAACACAATCTTCTTTTCAGTTTACACCAATCTGGTGCTGGATAAGCCTCAGCTCCACTCTCGCTTCCTTCCTCATCCAAAAACCTCCATTTCAATGGCGACAGCATCAGCTCTCTCTTCACTCTCTTCTCTCTCCCTACACACCCGAACCTCATCTCTCGTCTCCTCCTCAACAAAACCCATCGTCTCCTTCTCCTCATTCCTCAACCGCCGCGTCTCATCCCTCACTCTCGTCAAAGCCTCCAACGAACAAGCCGAAACTATCTTCTTCGAGGATGAAAACCCGGAGATAACCGCGAATGTCGTATTCGACCCACCAATTGCTCCCGAAGGCTTCGTCGCTCCTCCGTATTTCGACGAAGGAAGCGACGAGACAGAGGAAGAGATCGCGACGGCGTTCGAAGAGCTCTACGGTCCGGCGTATAGTGGTGAGAGTATGCTTGGTAAGGACATTTATGTGATGGATTCCAAGTTTAAGAAGAGTTCAGGTATTGGTGGGAAGCCAAAGAAGGATAAGATTAGAGATGGGTTCGAAGAGAGAGTTGTGCAGGTTAGGAGAGTGACTAAGGTTGTTAAAGGAGGGAAGCAATTGAAGTTTAGAGCTATTGTTGTTGTTGGTGATAAACAAGGCAATGTTGGTGTTGGCTGTGCCAAGGCTAAGGAAGTTGTAGCTGCTGTTCAGAAATCTGCTATTGATGCTAGGAGAAACATTGTTCAAGTTCCTATGACCAAGTACTCTACTTTCCCGCACAGGTAACAAAACAGTTTTGGATTTGATGCTTGCAATGTGTGTTGATGTGTTAGATCAATTGGTTTGGATGATAAAAAGTCTTACTTGGTGATGAACTAAGACTTTGGGGTTTAGTTCTTGTTAGCATTTGTGCAGCCATGGTTATGTTGGATTGTGATGGTTTTGTTTGGTTTTAGGATTGTTGTTATGGGACTTATTACCCAAAATCTTAAATTGTGCCATAATGGTTAGAAGAATCGGTTTTGGTCAATCAATTGGCAATGAACTAAGATTTTGAGTTTTATTCTTCTTACACATTGTGCAGCCATGGTTGTGCTAGATGTGATAATTTTCTTGGTTTAAGGATTGGTGTGATAGTTGTATGAAACTGATGTTTGCATTGTGCACAAACGTTTAGAAGAATCGGTTGGTTGATAGGCCATGGAGCTAAAGCTTCGGGAGCAATTGGGGCGGGCTTATGTTTCTGAATGTTTTGGTTATGTTTAAGAGAGTTTGTTTGCTTTTTTATTTATTTTTAATAGATCAGAGGGTGATTATGGAGCAGCTAAGGTGATGCTTAGACCAGCTTCACCAGGTACTGGTGTGATTGCTGGAGGAGCGGTTAGGATTGTGCTAGAGATGGCAGGAGTTGAGAATGCATTAGGGAAACAGCTCGGAAGCAACAATGCTCTCAACAATGCAAGAGCTACCCTTGCAGCAGTGCAACAGATGAGACAGTTCCGTGATGTTGCTCAAGAGCGTGGAATCCCCATGGAAGAACTCTGGAAGTGAAAACTCATCTTCTTTTAACATTTTCACCCTCTTTTGTTTTCTTTTCAATGTCAAAAAGAGATTCTTGTAAAACCAAAGAGGCGTGCTGTAATTCATGAGAAAATATGTTTATTTTGAAATAGCAAATCCTTTCTTCTTCTACAAAAGTTCAGAAGGACCGGATCTATCACAGAATGCTCTACCTTTGGTTAATATGATTCATTTTGACAAGGATCCTAAAGGTCCGTTTGCTCTTTATATATGATGCATGATGTGTTTTGGCAAAACATGTAAAACAACGAGGTCAAAATGCAAAAACATTGGGATTTGGATGTGTGTTATCTTGTTAGGCAAAGTGGTACAGTGAAGTCACCATCAACGCAACTCACACAGACAATGCAATCTCATTACAAGCACTGCAAATGGCTCCTTAACTGAACTATGTTGTACATCTATCTCGACATTGTAACATACGTACTTGAAACCTTCATAGTGCCGCTGACATACAATACAATAGAGTAAGATAAACTTAAAAACTTATCATGAGGAAAATAGTGTCCTTCCCATATATGTCATTCTTAGACTCTTAGTTGCAGAGCAACCAAAGCAATCAAATGAAACACTGAAGAGTGTAAGAAATGATGGTGGGTACTGAATATGCAATTTCTGTGGTTTAGAAGCTCCATGACTTGGGTTATATAGATCCGCCTATATGTTAGGCAATGTGGAAAGTGGCTAGTGGTAACTGGTAAGTAAAGAGAAGAAAGGGGGAGAAGTTTGGCCAGAAACTGCTAGCTTTTAATAAGCTTTAATCTATAACTGAGGCTCTTTATGAGTCCGTCATAATAACAACATTTGCAAACGGCAGATATAGATGTTAGCTAGCTAACTTGTGGAGAGACTGCTAAAATGTAATAATCATTCATTACAGACAATAACATAAAAGAAATTAAGGTTCATATTTATAACATAAGAGTGTTTTCTGCTGGGAGAGAAAACTTAAAATAGCGTCTAGCTGGCTAATCAAAGTAAAAGGGTTTTTTACCTTTCTAGCATCAAGTGAAGAGACGTTGATCTTTCACTCATCTTCAGGTGGGAATTCTTCATCAGAAGCTTCGTTTTCCAGAAAAGAGCCGAGTGTTTTCCTCAGTATGCTGAAAGTTTTGTCATTCTACATGCAGAGAATTCGCGTTTCAGTCATTTAACAAAATTAAAGAGAGAGAGAGAGAATAATGTTCATGGAAGTCTTTTACTTACCCGTTTCTTTTTCTTCAGCGACTCTTCCAATTGAGCAAGCTTTTCAGTGCAGAACTTCTCCTGTTCTGTTATCATTGTCTTCTCCTTCTTCCCTATTTGTTATTTACAGATGAAAGTGAGTATGTGTTGCCATCTTATAACAGTGGTCTCATTATAATGGATTGGTTGGCTTACTTAGTTGCTCATATCGCATGTAAAGCCTCTCCTTGTCTTCCTCAAACTTTGAAACAGTGTCTGTAAAGCAGAAACACATTATCATCCCTTTCGGTAATACCCTACTTCGTTAATGAAAGAAATAGACATTTTTGACAACCAAGATTAGTACCTTTAAGAGTAAGAGATGACAAAACCAGAAGGCAATAGAAATAATACCTTTCAAACCCTGTAGATGATCAGCTTTGTCTTTCATGAATTTCTTATGAAGCTCCTCAAACTTGGCAGCTTCATCCTTCAAGATATTCTCACACTGCAAATATGATCAGAGTTCAGCTCATTGTACCTATCTAAAGACTCAGTTATGTTAAATATCAACTTGGGATCTTTGTTCAGACCTCCTTTGAACTCTTTGACAGTGCTTTGGCAAAGTTTTGTCTGCAATTTGTAAATGAAGGAGAGAATATATCAGCATTTATCTCACTGCTAAACCAACATTCACGAAAACATGAAGGAGAAGTTGAGATAGCCTACCTTTCTTTCTCAAGTTTTGACTTCAGCTCGTCAATCTTTGACTTAACCTCAGTGGACACACTGCCAGAAAGATACACAAGGATTAAAGCAAGATTCAGCTACCAAATTAACGACATCTTAAAGAGAACTAGAACTAAGTTTTTTTCATCTTCTTCTGGAGAAAACTGATTCTGCCAATCAAAATCAAGAATGTAAAAAAATCCTTAGATGAGTTTGGAACAAAAATTGACAAAATCTTACTACTCATACCAAATTATTGAAAGAAATCAACCAAGTGCTTCAGAGTTTAGCAACAAAAGACTGAACATCTAATTGTTATGTATCAGTGAAATCAAACGATCTTCATTTCTATCAAACAAATATTTACTTTCTAGTTTAACGAATACAACAGCATACCACAACTACTTGCACAACAGATTAACACCCAATATCAATTGATAGAATCGAACACCTTAGCTTTATCTGGATAAATATGTCCTGTCGTCTGTGATAGAAGATCTAGACTAAATATTGTACAGCAAGCTAGATATCTATCAATCAAAGATTTGGTATGTAATTCAAGCGATACAAGGGCATACTACAATCAATTGCACAACAGATCAACCAATACCAAAATGCTAGAACATATGATCGAACACCTAAGCTTTATCAGGCTACATCTAGTTGATAAAAAATCCAGACTAATTCAAGTTCTAACTACAAAAAATTGAAGAAACGCTCCATCACAAAACGTAGGATGAAACGATCGTAACTATGATCCATACGATCGATCACCATCGATAATTGCAATAGCAAATGAAATCTAAGGCTACGGTGATATCAAACTCTGTTTCTACCAAACATTCCATAACCTAAATGGAGAGAAACATGTAACGAAGAGATATATCACCTGGAGATGCTTTCTTCCTTCTTCTTACGGCCATCCTCGTGCGCCTTCTCTCTGATTTGCTGCAACGCCGACATGAGTCCTTTGAGATCGCTGCATGATCAACACGGAAAACAAATCGCGAGTCACAATTTCGCCAAAACAAGAAGAAACGAAGAAGAAGACGAACCAAAAACAGAAAAACAGACTTAGATTCATCGGAAACACAATCGCGAGTCACAATTTAGCAAAAACGAGAAGAAACGAAAAAGACAACGAATCAAAAACACAAAAACAGGCTTAGACTCATCGGAAAACTCAATCGCGAGTCACAATGTAGCAAAAAACGAGAAGGAACGAAGAAGAAGACGAAGCAAAACATACAAAAACAGACTTAGACTCAACGGAAAACAAAATCGCGAGTCAAAATTTAGCCAAAAACGGGAAGAACCGAAGAAGAAAACGAAGCAAATACACACAAAAACGGACCTAGAATCATCGGGATCCGAATCGTCCTGGAGTTTTGCTTTGGGTGTTAGCTTCTTCTTGAGCGATTGCGGCGGCTCTGGCCTAGCTCTCTTATTAGTAGTTCCTCTTCTGGTGGACGCCATTGCAGATGAAAAAAAAAAACTGAGAGGAGTGAGAGTGACGAAGAAACGAAATCAAAAGAGTGAATTGAATTTGAAATTTGAAAATTCTGTTTCGTTTGTTAGCTTTGCCTGACAAAGTTTATATAACCACATTACGTACTGTGGATGGCATCGTAGCTGATCACGTACTCTCAGTATTTTTTTTGTTTGTTTTGTAATTTTATTTAAACTAATTATAATTGGCTAACCAAAATTATAAAAAAGAAATTATGATGGCTAACATAATTGCTTTTATTAAATACGAAAATATTTGTCTCATGCATCTAATTTATGCGCAAGAAGCAGCTAATTATAAATGTATAAATATCACACTGTTTCTTCTATTAAAATCGAATTTTTTTTTTTTTCTAAACACAGGTTAGGAAAATGAGACTTGATACGTCATGGGTCTCATGGCTAATAATGCGTATGACAAAACTATCTTCAACCCAAACCCAAACCCGTATAATATGGGATTAGTTGTAGCCTGTAGGCTTGAGGGAGCTTGAAACCAATGGACTACCATATCAGATTCAGACCAAAACATTCTTAATTAAATAAAATACCTAGCTGGTTTTATTATAGAAGTGATCAGTATTTGACAAAAATAGGGTTTTTTTTTTTTTTAAGAAAGTATGATTACATATCGTAAGAAAACAAAGTAAAAGTTATGTATATATTCTTGTCTTACGAATGGAATATTTCGTTCTTAATATGCCATAGTAATTTTTGTCATAGCCGCCTATTATAAGAGACAACGACTAGTCGTGATCAGGCAATATACGAAACCTACCTAATTAAGCCACACTAATTAACGTCTAACAGTTTAGAACCTTTGCGTTAGTGTTAGGTGAGCACTGAGCATACACGTGTGTGAGTCCTTTCAGAATATTATTAGTCTATGCGGATTACGTACATGTCGATCTTATTGTTGTTATCTTGAGATTGAAGTATAAAGACTTAATTTTCACTCCTTATTATTCGTGTAGTTAAGCGTATATCTCTCGTCTCTCGAAGCTTAACATTTTGGCCTTAAGCTTCGATGTAGACTAATGATGTTTTGAAAGTATTAATCGTCCTTATGATCATAATCACACGAGCATATCGTTTTGCCAGTTTCATTAAAATCTTGTCCTGATCTACGTATTAATTATATAACGCATCATTTTCATTTGCTATAATTTCATTAAAGCTCTAATGGATTGCATTGTATACTGAAAACCGAAAATAAATAGATTAAGTTTGGATATTAATTTAAATTGAACTTTAAATGTGTAATGTGTTGAAGCCGCGCCAGGCGCATCTTGTTGCGATGCACATGTTATGGACCACAAAACATGGAACGTGAATGATAAACTCATAATAATACTCTATCTCAGATCATTTGCATTGAAAGTAACACTAATTTTAGTCAATCAAAATTTTTAAACTTCATGTGTAATTTCACGTATAAGATTTTACATATATCAGTTCAATAAAATTTGTAAAACTATATATACTCCATTCTTTATTTCTAACTCTTATAAAGTTCACAGACAAGAGATCATTACACATATATCATGACTAGCTATGAAGTTTCATCTATGATTTTCTCGTATGATTTAGGAAAAAAACTTCAGGTAGGTTGACGTATATGTAAATATGTTTTGTGTGGCATGGGTTATGATCAACAAGTACGGCAACCCTCAGCTCCAATCTCAGCTATAAGTATAACTAGTTCATTTGCATATATATGAATCGGTTCTTTTACAAAAAAACAATATATATATGAATCGGTTAAGTGATTCACCCGAACGTGAGTTTACGTAAACATCATAACCATATGATATTTTTACCCGGAACACTACGGAAAAGAAAAACCAGGTTTAGTCACAAATTAATCTCTAGTTATTGTTTACGGTACTAAAACCTGTTAGCAGATCTAATCTAAATCTTTTACGAGACATCGGAAACTTCTCGATCGACTACCTCGCCAGATGAGCACATGTGCTGTATTATCTATATGAATTATACTAACATATACATACGTTTACGGACTGATCGATATTTTGGTCACACACTTAACCTAAAATATATGTAAAAAATGAAAATAAACAATTCCAGTTAGGACATTAACGTAACATTTTAACAATATGTATTATATTGATGAACTTTTTAATACGTACAAATACAATTTTGTAAAGATGGGAATATTATACAATTGTAGCCTGAAATCTCCTATAAATACACCCAAGTCACATCAACCAAAAGCACACACACACACACACTTACAAAAACAAAAAGAATAAAGATGGGAATCATTTGTAAGAGTGTTTCTCTAACTCTCTTAGCACTTTTGTGCTTCACTTCCTCTGTTTTCACCTTAGGAGTGAATCAACCTGGTTCTGCTCCCTTCCATGGCCTTCCCGACCTTACCCTACCATCCCCCCCACCGATCAAAGCTCCCATCAAATTACCAACACTCCCACCGACCAAAGCTCCCATCAAACTACCAACTCTCCCACCGGCCAAAGCTCCCATTAAACTACCAGCTTACCCACCAGCCAAAGCTCCCATTAAGCTACCAACTCTTCCACCAGCCAAAGCTCCTATTAAGCTACCAACCCTCCCACCGATCAAGCCTCCGGTTCTCCCACCAGTTTCCCCTCCTAAGCTCAACAGGACTCTAGTGGCCGTGCGGGGTTTAGTCTACTGCAAACCCTGCAAGTACGCTGGTGTCAACACCCTCATAGGCGCCAAACCCGTTAAAGGTATTGATTAATTAATTATGTTAAACTTACGGTATATGAATAGTCCATATTTTATAGTAAAGAATCCTTCGATTAATCCTAATAAGTATTCTCACATTGGTATGTGAAAAGGCCACGTACACTTCACTTTCATACTTTATCCTATACGTTAGGCATATATATGCAAAATACTAGTTTATTGGTTGCATTTTTTTTTTCTAACATAATATGTAATACAAATACTAATAATTGTTTTCACATTTTATTTTGTTTGTGTTATTTGGGGATATAGATGCTGTGGTGAGACTTGTGTGCAAGAACAAGAAGAGCTCAATATCGGAGACAAAGACGGACAAGAACGGATACTTCATGTTCTTGGCTCCTAAGACGGTGTCCAGCTATGCTATCAAAGGTTGCCGAGCTTTCCTCGTGAAGTCGCCGGATGCCAAATGCAGCAAAGTGTCGAAGCTCCACGGTGGAGACAAGGGAGCCTACCTAAAGCCGGTCATGAAACCAGGACCGTCCTCGGTCATCATCAACAAGCTCAAATATGCAATGTTCAACGTTGGTCCATTCGCATTCGACCCTGCCTGCCCCAAATGAGATGGTTTTAAACTTTTAATAATACAGATAGTTAAAAACTTTTATTATGTGGATTAAACACAATTTAGTGATTGGGTTTGATTGTATCACACAGCTTGGGTTTGTTTGTATGGGCTTTTGTTATGCTTAGTGTCTTTCTAATTTGCTTCTTTAATAAAATAACGGTGACGCTTTACATATCAACTCTTGAATGTCTTTTAAATCCTTTCGAAGAAGAGTTTGAATGTCTTTTTTTCTTTTTTCTTTTTTTTTTTTGTCGTCAAGAGTTTGAATGTCTTTTGTGGATGTTAATGGCAAAAATTAGTTCTACTTCAAATACTTTAAAAATTCTTCTCCTTGAATTTATATTCTTTTTTGTTTACGAAAATATTGACAAGTGTTGAGCAATAACTAGTGCAATAATTTTCTTTCTTTAATTTGTACATTGGTTTCTTCAGTACGAAACATCTAAGTAAAGAAATTTGCCATAAATAAAAAAGTTATCTATGATTTGGACTTACGAGCCGTCGTCTTTGTCATTTTGTCATTATTGTATAGTGAGTTAAATAAATAAAATTTTGTGTGAGATTAGTTGAACTTAGTAAAAATATACCTCATATTTTATTTTTAACAATTTCAACTTTAGAACTCATAGGGAAGAAAATACACACAACAAATGATCTCATTTTATACATCTTCAATTAAAAGATGAATAAAAGTGATTAGAAACATAACATTTTTATTGATTTTTTCATACATCTTACTACATACATATTTTTTGACAACACATATATCTTTGGGCAAAAGCATGATAAAATAGATATCTGCTAATGATAATTTAATTACAGTTTAGAAATACAATCTTCCAAAATCACCCCAATTCAACCTTCCATAAAAAAAAGATCTCATTGGATTCCTTTTTTCTATTTATATATCCAATGGTACCATATCGCTTTGCCAAGCCTTGGGTGTGTTTTGATTTCCTATAAAAACTTTAACAATATTTATCTTTGCAAGACGATTATAAAAGTCTGGGCTCCCAAGTACTGTATGTGACTGATAAGTTGGTTATTTGAGTCTTGAGAAAATATGAGAAATGTCCTAAACAATATGAGAGATGTCCTAAACAGTATGAGAGATGTCATCAAAAGTTTTTTAATATATGATAAAAAGATGTCATCTGAAGTTGCGGCAGATGATCATCCACCGGAGCCACCATCACTTCCCGAAGAAGTCTTCTTGGATTGCGTAGTACGTGAACCAAGAACTGACTATCCCATTCTCTCACTTGTTTCAGAGAAGTTCCGGTCTCTCGTTACGTCGCCTAAGGTATACAAGTTACGATCTCTTTTAGGCTACAAGGAACACTGTCTCTATGTTGCTATCTCTAAGAACCAAACCTCTACTATCCGCTGGTATACTCTTGGTCGGAAACCCAACAACAACCTTCGGTTAGTCCCTGTCCCTTCACTCCCTCCGATGCCTTTACATGCAAGCTACGTGGTCTCAGGTTCGAGTATATATGTCATGGGTGGATTTCACCGTTGGGGGTTGATCACTCCGCGTGTGTCACGCATCGATTGTGTGTCTCACACGGTTCAGCCTCTTCCTAGGATGCCAAAGGCGGTAGCTGGTTCGGTCTCCAAACTCGTGGACCGGAAGATATATGTGATTGGAGGGTCTGATACTCGCTCACCGAAGCTGAAGTCATTTTCTAAAAGGATCATGGTGTTTGATACTGAAGCAAAAACGTGGAAGGTTAAAAGGAGGCCAAATTGGAAAGTGGGACAGAAGTGGCTTAGTAGCGTGGAGATGGCGGGTAAGATTTACATGAGGAGTTATTCCAACAGCTATGTGTATGAACCAAAGAAAGGTAAGTGTAAACTGGACCCGATCTTGCACTCCAAGGAGTGGTCCAATTCATGCGTTATAGACGATGTATTGTACTACTATGATGTTCGTAAGAATTGTTTAAGAGCTTACGATCTAAAGAAAAGGGCTTGGGGAGTAGTGAAGGGTGTGGAATTAGGACCATTTGAGGATGGTTCATGGTCACGCACCGCGAGTTACGGTAGAAAATTAGCTGTGTTTTTGCAGAAAGCAGTAGCCGTGACTGAGACTACAGAGATTTGGTATGCAGAGGTTGTGGTTAAAAGGCACCAAAGAGGAGAAATTTGGGGAAATGTAAAATGGTATGGACTTGTGCTTGATGGAAAATCTTGCATTATGGATTGTCTAGCAGTCAAAATGTAATGTTTGGACTATGTATTGGTAATTTTTAAGTAGTCATCATCTCCTTGAGGTTTCTATGCTAATGATTGTCTTCTTCTTTCTTTTTTTTTTTTTGTTACCGTGGATACACAGTGAAATGTGAATTCATGTTCTATATAGTAGTTTGGGTCTAGACCTAGTTTGATTATCATAAAACTAGCTTGTGTTTCCAAATTTTCTAGGTTTTACCAGACAATATTTGGTAATGGGTTTCGCTTGTATCTACTCTAATGTTTCTGCATTTTAATAAAAAGCTGATTTTTATGGATTTATGTTTTATAGGTATTACCGTATTAGCTTATCAAAAAAATATGTGCACATTGGTATTAAGTTGTCAACATCTTTACGAATATTGTATATTGGATATTTACTATACTCTCGAGAATCAGTAGTGATTCAAAAAAAATTTGGTTCATCAAAACTTTCAATTCTTTGGTTAAGTTAATCAAGTGGAAACATAGTCACATAGATGTAAGAAGTGATAGATTTAACCGGTAAATTAAACAAGCTTCATCCTTCATATAGTCCACAACATTTTTTTTCAATATGTCCATGTAGAGATAGTCGAGTATCAAGATGCCCTTATACAAAGGCTATGGTTAGCCTCTAGCCTCGAGCCTATAAAGCCAGTTCAATAAGCAAACCTTAAAAGCATCCCAAAGCAAAACGTGACAAAGACTTTCACACACTCCTAAAGCCCATAAAGCCAGTTCAATAAGTAAGGCCCAAACATATGACTCAGTTTTGTATGATACGTGTAACAAACAAGTAAATAACACATCTCTATCGTACATCTGTTAGTCGATTTATGGGAAGCTTTTTGAATCTATCTGCAAATCTTTATCCACACACCCAGATTTTGTAGTAAAAAGAACAAGATTTTGTGGTAAAAAAAAAAAAGATTTTGTGGTAAAAGAAACAAGATTTTGTGAAATGAATGTGTTGACTTTATAGTCTTGATATCTATATCTATGGTTAGATACTGATTTGTAAACTTTCTCGAAAAGGTAAATGACAACTATGAAAATCCTGACGAGAATAGAAAAAGTCACCAGGTCCTCACACACAGACCAACCAACGATGCCAGTTTCTATATTTGAAGGCGTTGCGTGCACATCACTCTCAGCATACACAGCGCGTGTCAACTTATTAAAACCTCTGTAAAAAAGAAAGTGATTTGGAAAAATTAAAAAAAAATATGACTAAGATATAAGAAAATAAAATTGACTATTTTGTGCCAAAAACTATTAATTTGCTACCTTACGAAAAACATATTCAAAGTCAAAATATATTTATTATTCATTGAACAAGACAACAAGTACAGAATCAAAAGGACTACAAAGTACAAACAAAACAAACAGAAGAGAAACCTCTCATTCTCTCAAATCTCAAGTGCTTTGCTTCAATGGAGAATTCACCAAGACACAACAGCGATGACGCACCGATCTCACCAAACAGCATCACCACTCCGACCAGACCCGTTAGATCTCCCAACCAGTACCAGACCACTTATATCTACACGGACGTTTCCTCCTTCAAGCAAGTCGTCCAAATGCTCACCGGATTCTCCAAGAAACCCAGTTATCGCAACCGGACTGATCACCACCAAGCCGAGCCGAGATCTTCTTTTTCATATCACTCGATCCCTCCGATCAAAGCCGTACCCAACAAGAAGCACTCTTCTTCCTTCCGCCTCTACGAACGTCGCATGAAGCATGTTCTCAAGATCAACCCGACCCATTCCGTGTTACCAGAGATTCTCTCTCCCAGCATCTTGGATTTCCCGTCTCTGGCTCTCAGCCCTGTCACCCCTCTCACGCCTGACCCGTTTCGTGGAGCCCGGTCTTCGAGTCAGAGCCCCGGCTCAGACGAGGAAGAGAGAGCGATCAAAGAGAAAGGGTTTTACTTTCACCCTTCACCAAGGGACTCGGTGCCCCGACTTCTCCCTCTCTTTCCGGTGACTTCGACTCTCTCGTCTCCTTCACCTCATGAACTCTAGTTTTGCCTTTTGTTTTTAGGCTTTTATATATATAGCTCGTGTTTTGGAGCAAGTTTTTGTAATGCTAGTAGCTTTTGGTGTGACTTTTTGCGAATACATTTGCTAATGGATATTTTGTTTCATTAGCATCTGTTGTTTCTTTCGATTCTCCTCATTTTAATATGGTTTTATATATAGACCGACTTTTTCAGGTTAATCTTTTATGATAGATTTATTGCACTCTAGCATTGTGAAGAACAACTTGGTCCAAAAATTTCATTTTTGCATATTAGTTACTTCAAGGAATTGTGAATAAATTGAGATTGGGGAAAGGAGTTGCCAAAACTTGTCGAAACCAAAGAATTGCAAAAGATGTCAAGTTCCTTTTCTAACGGGCCGGGTGAGCAAAGTTATTGTGGTCTAGCCATTACTTCTATTTACCTTAGCCGAGATTCTTCTACTTATGAATGTACATTACATTTATATGTTAATGTGTAAAACACTATACAATCTCATAGTATTGATCCATAAATTATATCTTCTGCAGGTAAGTACTCTGTAGATTGTTTTTCTTATAAATCAATGTAGAATCTCATCAAATAAGCTATGATATGTTTTAACTGTCATCATTCTAGATGTTAAAGACAGCTTAACAAGTTATCAAACTTGATGAAAACGCATACCCTATATGTCTATATATATATATATCTTCTCTTTCATTTGTTTATGCTGTAGATTCTTTGGAAGAACTATTCATCAATGTTGATATCATGTGATAACACTCCATCTTTGAAGGGTCTTGGCCCAACTAAAGCGTATGTACACACGAACCGAATTGTTCCATATGGTAATCATACTGATGCCTAATTGTTTTTACAAATTTTTGGTTTATATTTCTCAGATTTTATTATTGAAGCTATCAGAAAAGGATAGTACTTGCAAGTTGCACTCACTTGATGATCATAATCAAAGTAATAAACAAGTCGTCGTACTGATTGTGACAACGGTCGTTTAAATACAATTCCGACGTATTTTTGAAGATATAATGCCAACGTCGTCAACAGTTCTTTTTTTCTGTCAAGTTCTGAACAACTTTTTTTGACATACAAAGTTAAATATTTAATTAGCACATATATATCACAAGGTATGGGAACAACACTTAGTTATAGACACAAACAAAATACAACAATTTCTCCATAAATATAAAAGAAGAACAACAGATGAAATGAGCGTATATGATTATAAATAAAATGAAAAAGATGATTAAATTAAGAGGAACAAAAAGGGACAATGTCAAGAAAAACCATAAGTAGAAGAATTGGTATATATTGTTTGTATTCATTTGTTTCTTCTTGCATTATTTGCCCTCTCGCTTCTTCAATCATATTGTTTGTATAAATGCTTCTTGAGATTAAGAAGTTTGCCTGTAGCAATGAGTGATGACGCTGCAGCCACGCCTGTAAGGGTTAGCTCTTTTCCTCTTCTTGCAATCGTAGTAAGACCGGCCACGTCGGCCGCACGGCACATTGTTCTTCTTGAGCGCACCGTAACTGATGTAGCTGCGCCTCGCGGCTAGCTGGCGGCGGTTGGCCTCGGAATCCATCAAGGACTCAAGCTCATCATCCTCTCCGATGCAACCTTGGCCATTGACACAAGATTTGGTCAGACCCCACGTGGCATTGGCTGATTCGGCGACTACGGCCAGGGTCAAGAGACCAAGGATCAACAAGAACTTGATACCCATTTGGTTTTCTCTCTTTTGTTTGATAATGATGAGTTTTTTTTGGGGGGTTGTAGGAAGTAGTATTATGGTTGATTCTTCTACGCCCTTCCTTGTGAAAGGAGGGAGAAATAGAAGTGATATTGCAGAAGAACAAATGAGGGATGCTTTTGTTGGGGATAAAAAAGGGCAAATACAGAGTGTATGTTTTTGTGTTTTATTTTTGTGGTTGTTAATCTTGTTTTTTAAGTGTTGGATCTTTTTTTAGGATAATCTTTTTTTTTTTTTTTTTTTTTTGTTGTTGATTCACGTCGTTCGTTTCTTAGTTTAAATCTGTTAATTTTATATGTGGCAATCCTCTTTGATCGGATATCCAACTTTGTACTGAGTTATTGAATTGATTAAAATGTTCCAATTGGCTTTGTAAACCTTTGAGGCTAATTGAGGAGTTATTTCCTGCATGCTGGTGTGTCTTTTTTACACATTTTAATTCTTGGAAGGAATCACCTTCAAATAGGTCTTCAAACCCGATATTTGTTATATTCTTTTTCTTTTCTTTTTCTAGCGATTTATTTTAGATTTTACATTATATATATATATATATATGAAAATTCTTTTTAAATTAAAGTATTTATGGTACAGCCAGCGTTTAGTGTTTTATATCACTTTAATTATTGAAAATAGCTAAGGCTCTTTAATCTTGATTATTTTGTTTTTATTCTTATTCTCACCAAAAAAACTAGCTGAACTCTAACCTAATAAGAACAAGGTTACTAGGACAATTTTATTAGATAAACCAAAGACATAAATATAGTAATCTAGCCCTTTGAAAAAGGCATCCAGATGTGATCAATCATGCATTTTACATTTTATACATTATGATTCTGCCCCAGCAAGTGGTATATCAAGGGAGAATCAACTTTGGTTGGAAAAGCATTAAAAAAAAAAAAAAGCAGAAACGAATATAGGAAACCCAAACAAAAAACGAAATTAATTGGAGTTACAAAAGCTCTAATATAAAAGTATAAAAGGCAGATACATCGATGTACTGTTGATTCAACTCCAAATCAAGATGAAGTTTTTGTTTCAGCTGCCTTGTTGTTCGTGCTTCTGTTTCGTCAAGCCAAAGAAGGGAAACCACAAGGATGGAGAGACGAAGAAGTTGTGATGATCAGAGAGCAATAGAGCATCTTCGAAGATAAAAATGAATCTTTCTATTTGGTTGGTGTCAATTTTGTTTCTGTTACTTGTGTCTCCGTTAAAATAGTAAAGATCATTTGTAATTCATCATGTCTCCTCCTCTTGATGAGTATGCATCACTTTGGTAAGTTTCTGATATAATTTTCTACAAGATATTTCTTAATTCGTACGTACGTATAGATACTCATGTATCATACACTAACTGATGTTGACAAAAAAAAAAATCATATATGATCAAATTTATAAAAATATATTGATACATTAGAAAATATATGAGCACTGGACCATATGTTTACGTTTCAAAAGGTAAAGAAATGGACCACGTACGCCGTAAGATCTCTCTTGCTTTCTATGTGACAAGAGCTTTGAGATATAATGTCTTCTTGTGGTAACCAAACTTTTCTTGATGGTATTGGTTTTGCTTTTCAGCATGTTCGGCTTGTTACCTTCAATTAGAAGAAGAAGAAGCTAGCAGTCGGCCTTTTGATATCATGATCACTGTCAAAATTATATTTTTAGGTAGCCAAGACTTTTAAACCCAAGACTGACCAAATTTTGTCATTTCCTAAGACCCAAGCTATTATACCAAAAAAGAAGGCCCATCCAAAATTTAAGAAGTTATACAATTAATAAATTTACAGGGGAAAAAAACAAAATAAGGCTCATATTTTGTAAAGAAAACTATTACGAAATTAAAAAACAAGTCCAATTGTATAAAAGTAAACTCAATTAGAACCGAGCCTGTTTAAAGCAACGGGGATTTGGTACACACATTCAGGCTTATTTTCAGTTTAAACCTTCAGCAATGCAGAGATATCATCCACAAAGATCAAGATAAACTAATATGAAACTAACTCCAATGGGCAAACAGTCGAGTTCAGGAAGTAAAAAAAAAAGCATTATTCTTCCGATCAAGACCATATTAGGTTAGTTATTCATGAAAAATAGATCTAGTAAATAAAAGCAAGATCTTATGTCTAAAAATAGTACTAGAGAAAGTGCAGAACCATATAGTAAAAAATTATTTGAATCGTGACAAAAAAAAAGTTAAGAGATATAGTATAATGGAAAAAACTAGAATATGTGTTTTTCGGTAGTGAATTAAGCAATATTGACGGTCCACAAAGTCCAAGTGGTGGGCAAAGTAAAGAGCTTTACCACCAAAGTAAATAAAATAAACAAATTAAACAGAGTTTTGTGTCCATTCAAAATGGCACAATTATAAGAAAAAACAAGAAAAAAGTGGTAATATTAAAATGTGAAAACTAATGAAAAGAGTTTCCCACTTTGAAATTAAAATCATTGTGCTAATGGAATCTGTTGTCATAACAGTTTCTCCACTTCCTTCACAATCTGCCGCACTCTTTTATTATTCTATGCACTTATATTAGATCTATATAGATGTACACATACTCACATATGTAATGTAATATAGTATGTACTAAAGCAAAAGCATGGCTGCTGCATTAATATTGTGTTCAACTACTGTTCCTTCCATTTTGGAATATTTTGAGAAATATATATGCTTTTGAATCAAACTTTGTTCTATTTTATGATAGAGATGTATTTGATATATATGATATGCGAGTGCATTATATGTTTATAATATGATGTATACATCAGTTTTAATTACCACAGTTTATGTTCGTTTTACTCGTATCATCAACCTGAAAGTTTTTTTAACATATCTGTTCGATCATTTGTGTTTTCCACACGCAACGCACACAAACAATTAAGAGACTTGAACCAGATCGCGTCATATGTTTTTGATGTACGTACAAGGTTATCTAACCAAATAATTACATTGACATCATCATCAATCTTTCATATAAAATTAGATATTTGTAACTTTAAATATTCATACTTACTCTATATATTTGTAAGAAGAAAGAAGTGTTTGTCTTTTAGTTTTTGTTTATATCTCAAGAATTATTTAGTGCGTCCGTTGAATAGCACAAAAACGCATTTTATGACCATAGTTTATAGGTTTTTATTAGATGATATGTATACTTCCTGCTTCATTGTTTTAGATCTTTATTTTTTTGGTCAATACCATTTTTTTTATGTACTATTGAATCCGAGTAGTAACACAATAATTCTTCATATTTGTATTCTTGATATATGAATAGTTAATTTTGCCTTTGTACATCCATCGTTATATCTATATATGTATACAAGTGATTGACTAGAGCTTTTATATATTGTAAGTTTGTAACGCTTCGAGCTTCGCGGAAAATTAGAGTTGTCAATTGATCATGTAATGTTCCAAATGTGAGATGATTTATTTCCTTGTAACATGCAATTGCTTTATGTTGAAAAGGAGAACACTTTCTCATTCCACGACACGTCTAATTATCTTAATCATATATACTCACTCTTTCGGATGAGCACAAGGGCACCGATGAAGAGGACATAAGAGTCAAGCAATGTGCGTAAACAAAAATGGCACACTACAAAAAGCAAAAAAGGAAGAAAATCAATTTGTAAAGAGAAGTTAGGAACAAGTCATTTTCCGAAGGCCAATATTTGTATCTATACTAAAAAAAAGTCACTTTACAACTAGGATAAACATGCTCATCAATCTTCCACTTTTCCCAATTTTATTTAGTTAATATGGTCTTTGAATTTTGCATCATCAGATTTTACACTTTGTAACCATTTGATTCGTTGTTAACACAATACAATCACTAACCAACCATCCATAAAAGTATTCTCTCTAGCTTCAAGCAAATTTACTAAATATATAGAACTATGAGTATAATATCAATTCACAAATATTATATATCTGTTGAAACATATATAATACTTTGTTCCATGCATGCTAAAAAAAAAAAAAAAAAACAAGTTTTCTGTAAGCCACACAAATATTTTGTTTGACCTTAATTACTAAAAACAATAAAAAAAGCACTAAACCCTAAAAAAAAAGTCGCATCTTGGCACAAACCAAAAAAAGTTTTCTATAAGCCACACAAATATTTTGTTTGACCTTAATTAGAGTTTGTTTGCAAGTTTTGGGTATCGCTCTCACAAATAGTCAATGTGGATGTGCAATCTTTTTTAATTAAGGAAAAAAATGTGTATAAAAATTGAAGAAAACGGCACTAATAATATATAGTTGGGGCACTTGGCATTATCCACATCTAACGCCAACGGAAGACAATCAAAAAGTCGCTTTGGTTAAACTGAAAAATGTCAATATTGCATTATTAGTAAGTAAATGTTTCAACTTTCAAACAAAGTATGAGCGTAAGAACAAATAAATAAATGGAAAATTAAGAGCAATAATGATAATAGTTCATGGAAGCTTTATATATGTTCCCCATCTTCTCGTTGACTAACATTGGTTCCAACAAATATGTCCATCTTAATTCCCTTATCCCATAAAAAGACACGTGACAAACTCTGCCTGGTTAGAAATTCTGATGCTATGAATTTTTTTTTTTTTAATTAAAAAATCTTCAAATTTAATTAGTTTTATCATTTAGAATACTAGGTACATCGATTGATTGATTAATCATATATTCATATGCATAGCTAAACTCGCAAAAATAATGATAAAAACTTTCATCGTTCATATACGAAATTTGAAATGTCTTTACTTTTCAAATAAAAAAAATTGAATAAAGAAAAAAATAAATTTAAAAATATGAATGGTAACACGGGCCGCTCATGCTATTCAACTGTCCATAATCCATATATGCATCTTCTGGAAAAAGGGAGATTAAACCATTTTCACCGTCTTCTCATTAGTAATAAATTGAGACAATTTGGTTGGTTGCTTTTAGACCAATTCTAAAGATGTTTTTATATACCCAAATTTTATATCTTAATACATAAAAATAGAAATTAACTTTTAGTATGTGAATGATGATTCTAAGTTATAAAATTCCTATCAACCATGTTCATTTTGGTCTTTATACATACTCTATCTATTTTTCTTCCCTTATTAGTACTATAAGTTTTGAATGGATATTACATACTAATGAGCTAGCGGCGGACAATAAATTATTGTAGATTTAATTTGTGGTTAATGATTCTGTCAAATCCGTTAGCAATTGTTAATTCGTGGATTTATCAAAAGTTAAATAAATGAAAAATAAACTTGCAAAACTATGGGTGGCGCTTTTTCCGGCTTTTTTTCATTTTTAACCAACATGTTTATTTTGTTTGACATTTATTACTTTTAATATAATTATTGTAAAAAAAAAAAAATTGACAACAATAGAGAAGGAAAATATTTGATGTAAAAAGACTGTTTTCTCTTAAGAAATAAATATAAAAATATTAAATATTAAATAGTAAGGAAAGGGAAAGAAGAAGAGGGGAGAAAAAGTGAGGAGGAAGGAAAGAGGAGAGTGATGATGTATAGTTGTGTGTGGGATACTCTGATACTGTTGGTATATTCTCTCCTTCTCCACCGAATATAACTTTGTCTTTGCCCCTCTTCCTTCCATGTGATACCTAACCACCACTCTCTATTCAAACACCAACCAACCCACCACAGAGCACAACGAAACAGAGCAGAGAGATAGAGAGAGAGCAGAACAAAGGTGTTCCCTTTTGCAATGGTTTGGAGGTTCGTTAATGGCGTTATAGACTCGTGGGACTAAAAGGGAGAACAAGTACTCTGCGTCGTCTTGATTTCTCACTGTTTCTCCTCCGGAGTAGGCGAGAAATCGAGATTAATATAAAGGGCTTCTTATTTTTTGCTTCGCCGTTTGTATAAAGCCTGACGCTTTCTCATGGTACGTTCCTCCTTCTCTGATTTGTTTCAACTTCTTTCATCAATCTCTCTTGTTGAATTACCTTGCGAATTAAGAATAGGGTCTTCTCAAAATTCGTCGCTTTTACTGTCTTGTTCAAGCATGGTTTACTTAGAAAGTAGGAAGCTAAGACCTTTCTGATTTCCCCTGTGTTTTGGAGATAACCCTTCAATCACCAACCTCGTTTCATGTTTTTTTCTGAAAATTGAATCTGTTTTGATAGTAGCTTCTACAGTCTTGGACTCTTGGTTCAATTTTGTTTTGACAAACTTTACATCTAAAAATTGTAGCTGATCATTGGTTGTGTTTCACTCACTTTAGTCTCGACGCTGTTTCCGAATGGTCAAGTCCAACTCTTTGTCCTTCTTCTGTTTCCAATATAATAATCTTTCTTAGGCTGAATGAATGTTCTCATTATGGTTTTCTGAGCTCTAAGAAGCATCATTGTCTCTGTTTTGTGTTCTTTTCTTAGTTCAAAATGCCAAATTGGTATTTTTAGCAAGAATGCTGTATACGTAATTCTTTAATCGTTTTGCAGCTCTCAAAATTTGTGGTAAATAAGAAAGAAATGACACTTTTGCAGGTTCGATGGAAATTCTCTAGTGATGGAGGCAAGTCTGGTGTACATCACATGAGCAATTAACGACATTTCATCATAATGGTCTCACTATCACATTGGTGGGAATATGCGTGAATGATTGTCAAGAGACCGATCTTTTTTTTTCTCACTTCGTTTTATTTGTGTGAACTCTATCCTATTTCCTGTTACTACTTTGGATCCCAGCTCCTTTAGGGCAAATCTCCTTTGGCAAAAGTTAAAATTAAGCATCAGCAGCAGTAAGTGAAGTTTCTCCCGTTGGGTGGCTTTGATACAAGTCATTTCACTTCGGAGACTTCTACTTTGAGCCTTCAAATTTCTTTGAGGTTTGAAGCGTCACCCTCATTTTAGGGCATATCTCCTTTGGCAATTGGAACTCCAATCACATATTGGATTCCCCTTTGAAGTTTATCCAACTGGAAACTTCAGTCCATTCGTTGGGCATATCTCCTTTGGCATTTCAGAGTCCTCAGTTGGCTCACCTTATCTCTAGTTCGAGCAAATCTCCTTTGGCATTATCCGAGTCCACAGTTGGCTCTAGTTCGTGCTCCTTTGGCATTATCCGAGTCCACAGTTGGCTTTAGTTCGAGCAAATCTCCTTTGGCATTATCCGAGTCCACAGTTGGCTCTAGTCCGAGCAAATCTCCTTTGGCATTATCCGACTCTTACAGTTGACTCCTTTTATCTTAGTCGAGCGGTCTGAAGTTTCAGTAGACCTTTGCTGTTAGTCCATATCAGTCATCTTACGTGAAAAAAGATAAAGATACACGCCTATCAACGTAATTGGATCTGTTAAGAAAGACTGCAGGGAAGCTACATCATTTCTCATCAAGGTCAGAGCATTTCCTTTTTTTTGGCTGTCACCAATCCTTATTTCATATCTTCTGTTTGGTATTTGAGCACTTGACGAATATATAGTTCCATGGCAGGCATCTAAACTATGGATATGGCCCTTACTGACTCTGATTGGGATAGCTCCAGCGACAGTGGTAGCAGTGAACACGAAGAAATTGAATTTTCTTATGGTGGACAGGCTCAGAACATTTTCTCAAACCTTGAAGAAACCATTGGCAAAATCGATGAGTTTTTGTCGTTCGAGAGGGGATTTATGTATGGTGACATTGTACGGTCCACAGCTGAACCATCAGGACAGAGTGGCAGGGTTATCAACATAGACATGTTTGTCAATCTCGAGAGTACTCATGGTAAGATCATAAAGGAAGTTGATACCAAGAGGCTTCAAAAGTTGCGTTCTATCTCACTCTGTGATTATGTGATTAACGGACCTTGGCTTGGAAGGGTTGACAAAATAGTTGAGCGTGTCTCTGTCACCCTCGATGATGGGTCCAAATATGAGATCCTTGTAAGCGATCAAGGTAAACTTGTGGCCATTCCCCCAAATTTTCTCGAGGATTCTCAATATTCTTATTACCCAGGGCAAAGAGTTCAGGTAAAGCTGGACCATGCTCCCAGATCATCTACATGGTTGTGCGGGAACTGGAGGGAGAACCAGGTTATGGGAACTGTTTGCGCCGTAGAAGCAGGACTTGTCTATGTCGATTGGGTTGCCTCCATCATAGTGGGGGGTGATCGGAATTTAAGTGCACCTCAAGCTTTGCAGAATCCTGAGAATTTAACTTTGTTGCCTTGTGTTTCTCATGCAAGTTGGCAGCTTGGTGACTGGTGTATACTCCCTAGCTCATCCCACTCTGATATAGCAGAGCAGCAAACTCCGTTTGTGGCTGCCCACAATCTCAACGAATGCCATAAGATATTTCAAAAAGGGTTTAACAGAAATATCCAGAGCTCAAGTTTTGATGAGCTTTTTGTTATTACGAAGACAAAGATGAAGGTTGGTATTATGTGGCAAGATGGTAGCTGCAGTCTGGGAGTTGATTCCCAACAGCTACTTCCTGTTGGTGCTGTTAATGCGCATGATTTTTGGCCCGAACAGTTTGTTGTGGAAAAGGAAACCTGCAACAGCAAAAAATGGGGAGTTGTGAAGGCTGTTAATGCAAAGGAACAAACTGTGAAGGTACAATGGACAACACAGGTAGAGAAAGAAGCAACAGGTTGTTTTAATGAGCAGACGGAGGAAATGGTCAGTGCGTATGAACTGCTTGAGCACCCTGATTTTGGATTCTGTTTCAGCGATGTGGTGGTCAGATTACTTCCAGAAGGCAAAGCTGATCTAAATGCAGACAAAATCGTCACTACAGAGGCGAAACACCTACTTACAGAGAGTGACTACACTGGTGCATATTGTTTGTCTAGTATTGGTGTTGTTACAGGTTTCAAAAATGGTGCCGTGGAGGTGAAATGGGCCAATGCTTCTACTAGTAAGGTATGTATTGTACTACTTACACTTCCCTTAAAATCAGTACTATTGGATGTGAATTGCTATTGTGAAATATGTGTGATTTAGTTGGGTTCTTTTGCTTTTTTTTTGGGAACCAAGACTGGAATATTTACTTCTACAGTTCCCTTTACTAAGTCTTTATTTGCGTGACCAGTCAATAGCTCAAAGAATTCTCAGTTTATATGCCGAAAATTAAAGTTTACTCTACAGTAAGTTATATATGTAATGGAATAAATTCTCTTGAATATATGTTTTCAGGTTGCACCATGTGAAATTTGGAGGATTGAAAGGTCTGAATTTTCCAACTCTGGAACCATAAATTCGGAAGGGAATGTTCACGATCTAAGCCAGAAGACAAATCAATCAGATGAAGCATCTTCAAACCATCAGGAAACGGTAAATCATTAACTCAAATTTTTTGGGTGTCCTAGAATATATCAGTTCATTCCCATAGCAATTAGCAGCGGAATATTTTCTATATCCTTGGTGACTTATATGATACATGTATGTTCAGGGTCTGGTGAAGCTCTACAGTGTTGGTGCAGGCCTCAACAAGAACATTCCCGAATGTAATTCATTTTTCCTTCCAAAAGCTGCCATTGGATTTATTACAAACCTTGCATCAAGCCTTTTCGGTTCTCAGAGTTCCACTTCGCATTCACGTTGCAATGATTCTGAAGATCAAAGTGACTCTGAGGTCCTTGTTAAAGAAGCAACAGAATCATATGACATGTCTGAACCAAATTCATGTGAAGTGGACATAGCCATGATGGTCAACTTACCTACTGAAGGAAAAAGAATTACCAAGGCACTGGACTCAACTCTTCTGGAGAGTAGCAGGGAACTTGTGAGATTTAGACAGTTCGATATGGTTAACGACTGCTCGGACCATCATTTCTTTGCTTTGGATAAAGGGTTGGCACAATCTCAGGTATGAAACGAATACCTAACATTCTTTTTGATAACCCAATACTATATTCTGACATCAGCTAAATAACACTCATTACATTTCCATCTCTTGTAGGTCACAAAGAGTTGGGTGAAGAAAGTTCAACAAGAATGGAGCAATTTGGAGGCAGATCTTCCCAGTTAGTTCTTTTTTAATTATTTTTTCTCTGTTGATTCCCTAGGCCCTAGCCATGTCGTATTTTTTTCTTTTGGTCAAATGATGGTTTACACTAATTGCACGTTATGATGTTGTGTTTTGTTAAAAATCACTGAATTTCAATTTTTTGTGATGAACAGACACAATATACGTGCGTGTGTATGAGGAAAGGATGGACCTTCTGCGTGCAGCCCTAGTTGGTGCCCCTGGAACACCATACCACGATGGACTATTCTTTTTCGACATTATGCTTCCTCCTCAATATCCTCATGAGCCACCAGTGAGTTTTCTCACTGCTTAAACTTCTCTATTGCCCACTCTCGCTTTTAGTGTATCTTGGGGACCAGGCAGACTTCTGTTTTTTGCCAAGTCCAATGCATAGCAGTATCATGTGGTCTAAAAAATGCAACTCTAGTTGTATAAAAGTGTTGGAACTAAAAGAAATGACATTGTTATTTGTTGTCTTCCTCTATGAGTACAGATGGTACATTATCATTCAGGTGGCATGCGACTAAATCCTAACCTGTACGAGTCAGGAAAAGTCTGCCTGAGTCTGCTGAATACATGGAATGGCTCTGGCACTGAAGTGTGGAACCCGGGGAGCTCCTCTATCCTTCAAGTTCTTCTTTCATTTCAGGCTCTTGTTCTGAATGATAAGCCTTACTTTAACGAAGCTGGCTATGATAAGCAGTTGGGACGAGCTGAAGGAGAGAAAAACTCAGTGAGTTACAATGAGAATGCATTCCTTATCACCTGCAAATCCATGATCTCATTGCTCCGCAAGCCCCCAAAGGTATGCTTCTGTTGCAACAATTCAACAAAAAATGAAAATTTCTAGAAAAAAACCATTTTAATCAACTGTATGATGTTGCATTGTAGCATTTTGAGGTGCTTGTGAAGGACCACTTCACAAAACAGGCCCGGCATGTTCTGGCTGCGTGCAAGTCTTATATGGAAGGTGTCCCTGTAGGATCATCAGTGAACCTGCACGAAAGCTCAACCAAAAATTCCACCGGTTTCAAGATCATGCTCTCCAAAATCTACCCAAAACTTGCAGAAGCATTCGCAGAGATTGGAGTTGATTGCGGCCAAGCGGATTGAAATGGAATCAGAAAGGTCAGTTATGTTCTGATGTCATAACATCTTCCTAACATCCAATGATTGCTGTATAATATCAGTTTGCGAGGTGGGTAATTCCTTCCCCATGTGGAATATGTTTTGCACTTCAACACGTGAGAATAAAACTGCTGTAAAATAGGCTCATCTTGTATAATATCTCATTTTGTATGATATCAAAGGGTTCTGGTTTTGCAAGAACTATGTACCATAATTTGTAATAAAAATGAAACACTTGTGTTTGTATGTATGTTTTCCTTACCAATAGTCCAGACATGAACAAGAACCATTTTGAAAATGGTGGAACCGAAGCTTATCTCGTACTATGATCTGCCTATTGGATACAATAGAAATGTACTTGAAAGCAGAATGACAATCCTCACAGATGCGCAGATTCTTAACAACTGTAATGGCTACATCTACAGTTTTGAACAACCCAAAGGCTACAGCCAGCTTCTCGCTGTGGTATCTAAGTGCTAACTCCTTTTCCTCTTCCTCTACTTGGTGCATCACTTCTTCAGAAACTGGTGCATACCCAATTTCCTTGCACCGGCTCATCAAAGTCTCCAGATACCGATAAATTTCTTTAGCCTCTTTATGAGAATCATCACCCATACTGAACAAATATGTCTTGTTTTCGACTTCAATTACGCTATAGCCGACCTGTTTTCGAAGGTTATTCCTCATCATTCCATCTCTTATGTGTGATACTTCATCTGTTTTGCCACTCAAGGCATATATATTTGAGAGCATGACATGATGACCAGGGTTTTCTGGCTCAAGAGCTATGAGACGCTTGGCGATTTCTACACCAAGATCATAGTTCCTGTGCATCTTGCAAGCTCCAAGCATGGCTGTCCACAATGCTGGAGCAATTGCTTTCCCTGTAGCGTCGAGTTGATGTATGAATCTATAAGCTTCGTCCAGAAATCCAGCCCGCCCAAGCATATCTACTATACAAACATAATGTTCCACTCCTGGGATCAATCTATAGCCCTCGGTCATTCTCTTGTAGACTGAACGTCCTTCCTCAACAAGTCCAGCATGGGCGCAGGCCGATAAAACAGCTACAAATGTTACGTTATTAGGGGCTAGACCACAATCATCCTCCATCTTGTTAAACAGTTCTACTGCTTGTTTGCCATATCCATGAGTACCATAAGCAGAGATCATTGCCGTCCAAGCAGCCACATTAGTTTCCTTCATCTTGTCAAATACTTCCCGGGATTTTCCAACATCACCGCACCTAGAATACAAGTTAACCAAAGCGGTACCAAGTTTAACATTCAGATCAAGACCCTCACGGACTATGTACTGATGCACCCAAGAGCCTAAACTAATAGCACCAGTTTGTGCACAGGCGGAGAGAAGGCTCACAAATGTCGCTGAATCCGGCTCGAGCCCTGATTCTTGCATCTGATAGAACACCCGAATCGCATCTTCAGCCATCCCATTTTGCTCCAACCCAGAAATCAACGAATTCCAGGCCACAATAGACTTCTCAGGCATTATATCGAACACTTGGCGTGCAGCTCTCAAATCACCACACTTTGAATAAAACGTAACAAAAGCAGCCTGAACGTAAGTATCCAACCCAAACCCAGTAACCACAGCATGACAATGAACCCCTTCTCCAATCCTCAAGGCAGAGAGATCAGCGCAGGACTTGACAACGGAGGTGAAAGTGTAATTAGTCGGAGAGACGTTAGAAGATAGCATACGACGGTAGTAAGCAACGCAATGCAAAGGTAGACGCAGCTTAGAAGTGGATTTGATGACTGAATTAAAGAGGAAGTCATCGGGAAGAGGAACAGAGAGGAAAAGAAGGTGAGTATAGGCAATGGCTCGAGCGGAACAAGCTAAAGTGATGAGCTTTGTCAAGAGACTACGGCTACGACCATAACCCGTGACAATGAGATGAGCATGAACCTGTTGAAGTTGCTTTACACGTGGACCTGCTCGAACTACGGCTTCGTATGCAGCAGAGTTCGCTGCCATTGAAACTTGCAAAATTCATGGACATCACATTATTTTATTTGAGTATTTTTAAAAATCCAAATCAAAAGCGTTTAGATTGGTCCGGTCTGGTTCAGTAACGGATTAGTCTGGGGGATGACCGGTTTGCAAAATTAGAGATGATCTTGTCCGGTTTAATTTGTAAAGGCTAGTACGTAAAACTTTTTTGTGGGTTTATGAGATAATCTTATGATACAATTACTAGTGGCTAGAGACACTAACACGACCACTAACAGAAAAAACAGGTGTATGTATGTCTGAAACACCCAAAACATAAGAGACCAATCTCTCATTGGACTGGTTCTCCAGCTAATGAATCTATCGTCGTGCGAAACAGTATATGAAACATGTCTCCTAATCAAAAGTAAGAACTATGAGACAAATCTTCCAAATATTATATTAACAACATGTTTGTGAGAGATAAGACAGCTGCCAAAGACTTAACGATGCTTCCTCATTTGTCTTTTGCAACTTGATGACCAGTTTGATTATAGGTGACGACTGAATCCCCAAGAAAATGGTTTTTGACATTAAGAAAATTTTTTTGTCAACAAAAAAAGGAAAAAAAATTATTCAACTAAATGAGGGTAAAATCAAAATTTATCTTAATTAGTGAAAGATTATCTAAGTTGTTTATAAGCTAAAACAACTTTTCATATACAAGGATATGTCGTCGTTCTCTTGATAATGTGATCTTTTAGCAAATATCGTTGATTTGGACTTTTTAAATTTAAAAATGTTGTTTCAAAGTTCAACGATTTTATTTATTAAAAATATGTTATTTAATTAGATAAATAATTAAACAAATAATAGAAAAGTGTCACATAACTCTAAAACTAAATAATTTTTTTGACAATAACAGTACAATATAATCGGTCTTTGCTCGGAGTTATGAGTTTCTCTTGATCTTTTCTTCATTTTCTGTGGATCAGTTATCTCCATAGTACCGTTGACATTACCATTGACTTTTCAGTAAAGAAATCCATAAAAAGCATATAAACGAAAAAGTCAATCAGTCTTTCGTTTCCCAATTTTAGAAAAATTTGTTTGTACACTTCTAATGTGTTAATTCAGCTGTGCGTCGAAAAAAGGAGAAAAAAATGGGTTAATTGTGTTTTGTAAATTATACAGAAAGAAACAGCGACTGCTTATCACTACTTTAAACAATTACAAACGACAGCCGTTCTTTTTATTTTTAAAAAGTTATGTAATTATTATTACATTCGTGGTGAATTGTCGACCAGAAATTCTACAATTATTAAGAAAGTGTATCTTTAAAAAAAAAAAAAAAAAGAGAAAAAAAAGAAAGTGTATCTTTATATAGACATACAACTGAGCAAATCATAACATATAAATCTTCTATAGTTGGTAGAATTAACTATTTTGCTACAATTTAGGAGTTTTAATAACTAAAAAGAGTTGTAATGCATGCATGTTTTTGTTAGCCGATCGGATTACTCGAATCAAAGTTTCAAATAGTTACACTCGATATGGGATAGTTAGAAAACAACTGATACTTATACCTACCTTACCTGACTCATCATACTCGCATCATGTATTAGAATTTCTTATCCGATCTGAAAGCTACGGATCTTTTTGTTTTCAAAGCGGCGGATATAAAGTCAAGAGAACCGGTCGAGGCATGAGATTGACTGGATCATGGTTGTGGTTAAAAAAATTTAAAACTAATATAAATTACATAATTGCCAACTAGTGTGTATAAAAAAGCTTACCAATATGTTTCCACCTGAAGTCCACAACTCTTCTTTGATGCGACACAAGACAAACAAACACTAAACAAACACATTACTTGGCTGAGGAAGAAGGGAAGAAAATGGTGAAGATGAAGACAGTTCTTGTAATAGTAAACTGTGTATTCCTAGCGATTGGAAACTGTGGAGGTCCTCTAATGATCCGTCTCTACTTCCACAACGGTGGCGAAAGGATCTGGTTCTCTAGCTTTCTACAAACTGTAGGTTTTCCTCTCATCCTCTTCCCTCTTCTCTTCTCCTTCCTCCGCCGTCGTCGCCTTGAAGAACAAGAAAAGACTTCGTTTTTCCTCATGAAACCTCGTCTTTTCATCGCCTCTGTCGTCGTTGGTCTGCTCATGGGCTTTGACAATTACCTCTACTCTTACGGATTAGCTTATCTCCCTGTTTCCACTGCGTCTCTGATCATCTCCGCTCAGCTAGGCTTCACTGCTCTCTTTGCCTTTTTCATGGTGAAGCAAAAGTTCACACCTTTCACTATTAACGCCATCGTTTTGCTCACTGTTGGTGCCGTGGTCCTTGCCCTTAACTCTGAAAGTGACAAGCTTGCAAACGAGACACACAAGGAGTACGTTGTTGGGTTCCTCATGGTCGTTGGTGCAGCTCTTCTCTACGCTTTTATATTGCCGCTTGTCGAGCTTACTTACAAGAAATCTCGTCAACGAATCACGTATACGCTCGTGCTTGAGTTCCAGATGGTCTTGTGCTTTGTTGCCACTTGCTTCTGCCTCGTGGGGATGCTAGCTGCTGGTGATTTCAAGGTAAAGTATGTTTTTTTTTTTTCCATATCATCTAGTTTGAGATGAACAGAGTGAAGTTTGATAATCAAGAATTGGGATTTTTGACATTCTTGATCTAAAATGAAGATCCTTGCGTAAAGGTTTCACTTTTAAACTAAGAGGGTGCTTCTGGATTGTTTAAGGAACCCTTGAAGGAAGATATTTGATTTGTTTAGAAAGAAAGAATGCATTTCTTATGCTTTTCCCAATCAAGAACTGGGATTTATTATGGATAGCTAAAAGGGGAAATGTTTTAAATTGGCAGGTGATAGCAAGAGAAGCAAGAGGTTTTAAGCTTGGAGAGTCTTTGTATTATGTGGTAATCGTGTTCACGGCCGTGATCTGGCAAGCGTTTTTCGTAGGAGCTATTGGATTGATCTTCTGTGCATCGTCTCTGGTCTCTGGAATTATGATCAGTGCTCTGCTTCCGGTGACGGTGATCTTGGCCGTCATTTGCTTCCGGGAGAAGTTTCAGGCGGGGAAAGGTGTCGCTTTGGCTCTCTCCCTCTGGGGATCCGTCTCTTACTTCTATGGACAGATTAAATCAGAGAAGACTAAGGGTCAGGAAACACAGGCGTCTCAACTGTCTCAGCTTCCAGTTACTGATTATGTAGCTTAAAAGCACAAAACATGTTACCGTTTGATTGATTTATTAATGATGTCTGCAAATAAAAGTCAACAAAGGCAATTTCTGCAATACAGTTAACATGTTGTAATCAAAGATGTGATGTACAGAACTTGAGCTGAAATCTTTTTAACTTTTAAGCAAATGTCATTTGACGAAATGGTCTAATGTTACACTCCACACGTTTTATTTTAAATACAGAAGTTGTTGAAACGTAAACGAAACCAATGCTACAAAGCCATTGCTGGATAACTACGAGACGTCGAGATCTCACTTTCTTGTGCTGTTTTTCAACCATTCTAGATACTTGTCGCTCCCACCAGTGATGGGCAGTGCAATTACTTCTGGGACACTAAGGAACAAAGTAAACGATGTTTATTAACTTAGCTTGTCTGATTGCTAAAGAAAGTCACTCGCATCACTCCTGTTTTTGCTATTTGTCACCCGTTATAGAACAATGCTTACTCGTATTCGTGATTTGCCTTGACGTGCTCGGTTAGAGACTCTAGAAGGGATTGCCTTGTTTTGATTATCAAGAGCTCCTCGGAATCACTCTGAACCTAAAGCGAAAGGGTTTGGTTATGTGCAATGTATTTTGAGATCAGCTAGCATAAATAGCTCAGATTCAAGATGAACAATGTTACAAGCAAAATAAAGGTCGTATAAATTGATATCGACTATGCGATAACTTTTTTCGCTGTCTTTTATGCATATATATATTTATGAAATCTTATGAATTTTTCAAGGCCTTCCTTCAAGTTCTGCGATCTTTGTTTAACTATTAGCCATGGTAGTCCTCGATATAAAAATATGCTAGAGAAATATTTGCACATATTGTTCTTACTTACCTTCCCCTCCCACTCGTACACCGATTCAACGCCTGCATCCAAGCAAACAAACATAAACATCTTCTAGTGGCAGAACTAGTAGTATTCAAAATCACAGAACATGCAAACAAAGAAGTAAGGACTATATTATCGACAGATTATAAAGCATGGACAGAGCATGAAATGACTAAAAACTGCTTCTAGTCTTTCTTGAACTAACTTGGTTCCTTTTTTTGAATAGCAAAACATTCTGACCACCAAGTGATTACGCAAGCAGATAAATTTCTAAGGAATCTTGCTGGCAGAAACCGAAAAAGAAAGTACCTGGTACAATGTTCACACACGCTGCAAGCTTTTCTTGGACTATGCTGTTAGCCAACTTCTTTCCTGCCAATGAAACAAATAGCAAAAAATAGAAGAGTAAGAACTGGCAGAACAGCATCTACCACTGAGATGCTAAGGATACAAAGAACATAATAGTGACGTTTCGATCAGTAAATACTCTAGAAAGTATTCAACCAAACAGGGGACTCGATCAGTTTCTTGAGCTTTAAGAATACAATTCAACAAGCAGTTTCCTTTTGACTACTCGTCCAGGTTCCAAATTTGCCTACAAGGGTCTCAAATTCCCAATAGAAACTTGCAAAATCTTGGATACGGAAACAGAAGAGAATGCTAAGCTGATTGTACATTACTAAGATAGATACAGATTTTCCAAAAACGAAAACTCTTTCATGTTCAAACCCATATGAAGAAACTAAAGCTCCCTAATTTACCCTCATTTTTGTATCACAATCCTATATTGAGAAGTCAAAGCAAACACCAAAACCTGCTTCTCTGTTAGGAACAGTGACATAGACAACAATGCTGGGCACAGTTTTGCTGCTCTCCTCCATTTTGATCGTTGACGAAGAAGCCTTACTGCTAAACTTAGACCTGCAATTCCCAATTCATGAGATTTATGACGAGAAGAAACACAACAAAATTGACATTGATTCGAAAAGGCTTAACCTTAAGAGAGGAACAACAGAGAAGGACTGTGCACAACCCGATTTGAACGAAGACGAAGAAAGAGAAGAGATTGACAGAGTCGAAAGCACACAAAACGTGCCGACGAACGGAAAACGCCGTCGAGATATGATTAACGCCGAGACTCTAGTGCTCAGAGACGAAGCCATCGTTGTGTAATCTCAATCGGTTCTTATTTATTGGAATTTGGAAGAAAGGTTTCTGGAAAATGCTAAATGTCCTTCGACTGTAATAAAACAATAGTTTAGGGTCTAAATGCAATTTCTTAATAATATAAAAAATTGATTCTTTATCTGAAGTTCCAAGTGAAGTGAGGAGAGCAGAGGAGAAAATTGTGTACTGAGGAAGCTCGAAATCGTTAGTTCACAGTGGAGGATGTGGTGTTACGATTGGGGAGACGGCCATGGCTCTGATTTCTTCGATTTTGATTTCGAGAACTACAAGGTAAACAAAAGAAATCAACAAATTTCGAGAATTGTTTGGTTTAAAATTGTTAAAAGTTTGGTTTTTTTGTTTTTTGGTGAATTGGGTGTTGCAGGATCACTACAAAGTTCTGGAATTGAACTGTGACGCTTCTGATGATGAGATTCGTTCCAGCTTTATCCGTCTTGCCCTGGTACTTTCGTTCTCTCTTTTTTCCATTTTTCCTCTATTGGGGACAAACCTGGTTCTCAGTTCTTCAGTAATGGAGTTGGCATTTGTGTTGGCTGTGTTGCAGAAATGGCATCCGGACAAATTTAAAGAAGAGGACTCCGCTACGTCTAGGTTTCAAGAAATCAACGAGGCTTATCAAGGTTTTGCTTCTCTTTCTCTCTCGCCTCTTATCAACTCATAACATGTAGTTGTGTATGTATGACAAAAGTTTCTTGGTAAGGTAGGCTTTGGAGTAGTAGTAAGCTTAGAAAATGTAGAGTTTGTTGTGTATTTGTTTCATTGGTCTTTGTTACCTCTAACTATGTAATGCAAAATGTATAGTTAAAGATACTAGCTTAGGGGAGGGAATGCGTTTTCATTAGTGATTGGTTTCTTGTTAAGGTAGGCTTTCAAGTAGTAAGCTTAGAACTGGAGTGTTTGGGTTGAGTTTTGTTTTCATTGTTATATCTTCTTCTAACTTTGTTATGAAAAAGGTGTAAAACTGAAGGTGTTTACAAGTCTCTCTAGTGGAAAGGAATCTGTTTTCATTGAGCCACTGTTTCTGATATCTGTAATTGGTTTCTATGATGAACTTTAACTATAAAGATTATGATATAATGTTGGACAGTATTGAGCGACCCATTTACAAGGCAGGAATACGACAAGAAAAGGATGCGTCGTATCTACCAGCACAACACGGTAGACAAGAGTTAGTTATTTGATCCGAGAGAGCGATTACTTTCAAAGCTTCAAAGTTTGATAAATCCCTTGCACTGTCTGTTGCAGGAACTATTGAATGAGTACAAGGAGCTCATACTGACTTGCAATGGCCTTGGGATGAAGCATTATCTTTGGTAAACGCTAAGCTAAGAGTAGGAGATGATATGTATAGTTTTGTATGATGAATTAGCATATTTAGCAGGAGTTTTAGGATCATCAGCATTTTAGCAGGGTTGAGTTTTTTGAGAACGAAAGAGCATAAATCAGTTTCAACATTTTCTGAACTTTTATGTCGAACATTATTAATCTAAACCCTTGAAAGGTTTTTGTAACCTAACAAAAGATTGTTCTTTTCTATTGGGCCTAAAACCCTAAAATTGGGCTTATATGTACCAAAATTTTGCAAAAATTGGGGAAATATAAAAAAGACGGTAAAAAATATTAAGAAAGGAATCAAAAAGTGAATAAAGAAAGAGACGAGCGAGAGAAGAGAGAAGAGAAGAGAAGAGAAGAAGACGGTTCTAGATCTTCTTTGCTTTCCCCTCCTGCTATCGACCAAGCGAACATCTTCATCCACCACAGATGAAGCGATCAGTCAATGAAGTCGTCGGGTCTACCTCCGTCGATTCCTCCGTTGCTAAGAAGCCTGTCTTCCTCACCAAAGCTCAGCGCGAAGAATTAGCCCTAAAACGCCGCCAAGACCAATTCTCCGAGCAGCGTCTCCGCCGCGAGCAAATCGGTCGCCCCGAGCCTGAGGCTGAAGACGCTAATGGTGACAACACTAATCGGGACAAGGAACGTGACCGAGATCGGGACCGAGAACGTGAACGTGACCGCGACAGGGAGAGAGATAGAGGGCGAGAGAGAGACCGTGATAGGGATAGGGATAGAGATAGAGATAGAGAGCGAGAGAGAGACCGTGAGCGTGACCGTCGTGAACGAGATCGTGAACCGGATCGGAGGAATAGAGATAAGGAGAGAGAGGAAGAGGCTAAGGCTAGGGAGAAGGCGAGGGTTGAGAAGTTAGTTGAGAGAGAGAGGGAGAAGGAACTCGACGCCATTAAAGAGCAGTATCTTGGAGGTAAGAAGCCGAAGAAGAGAGTTATCAGGCCAAGCGAGAAGTTTCGTTTCTCTTTCGATTGGGAAAACACTGAGGATACTTCTAGGGATATGAACGTTCTCTATCAAAACCCTCATGAAGCTCAGCTTCTGTTTGGAAGAGGGTTTCGTGCTGGTATGGACCGTCGTGAGCAGAAGAAACAAGCGGCCAAGCACGAGAAAGAGATGCGTGACGAGATTCGTAAGAAAGATGGTATTGTAGAGAGACCAGAGGAAGCGGCTGCTCAGAGAGTGCGAGAAGAAGCTGCTGACACATACGACTCCTTTGATATGAGGGTTGATAGGCATTGGAGCGACAAGAGATTAGAGGAGATGACTGAAAGGGATTGGCGTATCTTCAGAGAAGATTTCAACATTTCCTACAAAGGTTCGAGGATTCCTCGTCCAATGAGGAGCTGGGAAGAGAGTAAGCTTACTTCTGAGCTTCTGAAAGCTGTGGAGAGAGCTGGATACAAGAAACCCTCTCCTATTCAAATGGCAGCTATACCACTTGGACTGCAACAGCGTGATGTTATTGGCATTGCAGAAACTGGTTCTGGTAAGACTGCTGCTTTTGTTTTACCTATGTTAGCGTACATATCTAGATTGCCACCCATGACTGAAGAGACTGAGACTGAGGGACCTTATGCTGTGGTTATGGCCCCTACTAGGGAGCTTGCTCAGCAGATTGAGGAGGAAACTGTTAAGTTTGCGCATTATCTAGGGTTTAGGGTGACTTCTATTGTTGGTGGTCAGTCGATTGAGGAACAGGGGTTGAAGATAACACAAGGGTGTGAGATTGTGATTGCCACTCCGGGTCGTTTGATTGATTGCCTTGAGAGGCGGTATGCTGTGTTGAACCAGTGCAACTATGTGGTTCTTGATGAGGCAGATCGTATGATAGACATGGGTTTCGAGCCGCAGGTTGCAGGTGTGTTAGATGCAATGCCTTCTAGTAATTTGAAACCCGAGAACGAAGAAGAAGAGCTTGATGAAAAGAAAATTTACCGAACCACATATATGTTCAGTGCTACAATGCCTCCTGGGGTAGAACGGCTTGCTAGGAAGTACTTGAGAAACCCAGTTGTCGTCACCATTGGAACCGCAGGAAAGACCACGGATCTGATTTCGCAACACGTGATTATGATGAAAGAATCCGAAAAATTCTTCAGGTTGCAGAAACTGCTTGACGAGCTGGGTGATAAGACTGCCATTGTGTTTGTTAACACCAAGAAAAACGCAGACTCCATTGCTAAGAATCTGGATAAGGCTGGGTACCGTGTCACGACCTTGCATGGTGGGAAATCACAAGAGCAGAGAGAAATCAGCTTAGAAGGTTTCAGAGCAAAGAGATACAACGTTCTTGTTGCTACAGATGTCGTAGGACGTGGAATCGATATCCCCGATGTGGCTCACGTCATAAACTACGACATGCCTAAACTTATAGAGATGTATACACATCGTATCGGACGTACAGGACGTGCTGGGAAAAGTGGTGTTGCGACTTCATTCTTGACTCTTCATGATACCGAGGTCTTCTATGATCTGAAGCAGATGCTTGTTCAGAGCAACAGTGCGGTGCCTCCTGAGCTGGCGAGACATGAAGCATCCAGATTCAAACCTGGTACGGTTCCTGATAGGCCCCCAAGACATAGTGACACTGTCTATATAAATTGAGTCGCTAGGCTCCTCTGGATTTGTTCTGAAATTCCCCAGTGACGTTTATCTTCGCTCTTAAGTGATCCTCATGCGTTTGTTTAGTCGCATGTTTTATCTTTTTATGATTCGTAGTTTGATAGTGAAGGAAGCAAGTACAACAGTTGAAACTTTTTTAAAAATTATTTAGTACTGGTTTTTGTTCACGAAAAGTATGTTTGATTCTCTGCCTAATTTTATCACATTTTTTTTTATTTCCTCTTTGTGTATCATCAAATTGTTAATTGATGATGCTCGAGAATGAATAATCTATCACGAGGGATGCTAAGCAAAGAGACCCATTCAGTTTGGTTATGTCGCAATGACTTTGCAAACTCGACCGTTTCGTGAATAATGTGAAAATATTTTATATTATAATGCCTCAGCGGTATCTTTGTCTTCATCTCTACTATGTTGCCCATTGTTATATGAGGGTTTACTTTCTAGTATGGGATATTTTGATTTTCTGTGTATGACGCTGTAACAAATAAATACTTATTTCATTGCTTATTCTTAGACTTTTAGACATATATATATATAAGAAGAGGATTCTTTTATTAAACACAAACCATATAAAAACCACAAAGAAAAACACAACTCCAGACTTAAAAGAAAAACACAAATGAAAGCATAAAACAGAGAAAAACAAGAGAAGAGAAAACACAATACGAAACACCATGACAATAAGAAAACACGAACAAGAATCTCTCTGCAGACATTGCCTCCATAGGTAGTGAGGCTCTTACGGACCTGCACGATAACGAGCACATGATGCTGAGCCCGTTACTACGGAAGCTGAGCTAGCTTCCATGGGTGCACGAGAAAGCACACAGAAACGAATCTTAGAAAGATTACGATCCCAAAACATTCCAACCACATCTCCTGTCTTCAAACCTCTTCTCACAACAAATTCCTTACGCCATCCATTAGCGAGAAGATAGCTTCCACCACCCTGCCATGTCTTAAGGACCAGCTTGTGGATAGAAGCAGTGTCGTTATCATACACTTCGACTGCTAATCCAGAGCCTTGTTCGATGATCTTTTTATCATCCTGAGGGAGATAAGCAATGATCTCCGTAGTGACAATGTTTGCATTCAGACTAAGACGGTTTAGATGACCAAGACTGGTTTTGCACAACTTCTTCTTGATGGTCCATGGATCGGACCCAAGGGTGTAGAGAGTTAAGTTCGTTGAGACATTGTACCGCTCCTCCTCTCTTATTTGTTCATCCGTCATAGCCCTCATCCACCCCAGGTTCTTATCTTTTTCGGCTTGCCCATTGTCTCTTGGTTCATAAGCAACCTCGGGATCACACGGAAACAGAGCCAGCGCGACCAAACTCTTTGACGCTGAGATGGTAGACATATTCGAATCCATGATCGAACACAAGTGAAAATAACCTGACCAAAAAGGATGTAGTTGGAGATCAAAAACTCTTTTCTTTTTTCTTTTCAAATCACAGTATATTATATATTATATAAAAATACAAGTTTAAATGAACGCCTCTATAACAGTATATTATAACATTTCAATGAATTTTCAATTCTGGATTAAAACAAAAAGAAAAAGAAATTCAGATCAATATGAAATAATTTAAAATTTTGACCAAGATTAGGTCTGATAAGTGTATGATACTTTTAGAATAACCCTAATATTATGGTTTAAATTGTTGATTAACAAAGTAAACTGAAATTGTTTATACGACAAAAAAATTATATAATTTAATTCTATTAGAACTTCAAACTATTTTTTCCCTTCAAATATGCATACTAATGTTTATGGTGAATCCATATATGGATTATTGATTTCAGATCTAGATATATTAAAATAATATCATTTTAGTATACCTAGATCCGTAACTCTATATATATGAAACTCAAAGTTTTATCAATTATTCGAAAATGAAATTGTGTATAAAACTCGGAATTCTCAATTAAAAGCAGAATATTATCGTAAAGCTAACAAATAAAAACAATGGATGAGAGGCGAACCTACACCACAAAGATTTGATGCGTTTATAAGGAGGCGATCATCGTTTTTATATGGTATAGATTTTGTGAAGTTTTTTTTTTTATGAATATTTTGGCATTGCAAATTGTGTTTATATAGACTTATTGAGTACTCAGAAAATAGTATACATCTATTATCTTTCCTAAGTGATTCTTTTTTGACTAAAAGTTATAATGTTGCGGTTTTATTATGGCAATATAATTTATATTATTTTGACACGTGTAATTATTTAAATACCAAATTATACATTTTCAAGCTTTTTAATAAATTAACATAGATTACTTGTTTTTCTCACCTTTTGGGTCGGCATGACCAAAGTTATGGTTATTGAGTTACGGTTTATTAACTACCGGTTAACCATTATTTTTTTTTTTAATACATTTATGGTTATTTGATGATTATGATACAATTAACATCATGGAAAAACCTTATATTTTCTTACATTTATAGTCAATTAGCTAAATTATCATGATTCTTTTTAATGAAACAAGCCTACAAGTAATTCTCTTAAATTAATGGTCACGAGCTTGCAAATAATTGAATTAAATCATTTTTTATATTTGATTAACGGAAATGAGTAGTGGAGTGAATTAGATTTAGAGATTTACTAGTGAGCACACTGAACCATTTAATACATCTTTATGTAATAGTTTATTTTGAAGGTTTAATTGTACGGTTAACCAACATTTTAGATACGATTATAGTTCATTAATAGTTACGGTTAATATTTTTGAAATTGTAAGTTATTTATTTTTACGGTTGACGGTTATGATTTTTAACCACTTTATATTACGATCCAAAATATGGTACGATTAGATTTAGGTCATGACTTATTTTGGTCCACGATTACGGTTAAACATCTAGAAACATGAAAGATACTTACTCCGGACATTAATAAACCAAATAAAAATTAAACTTAGCATTATACTAAAACAAAAAAAAATCCAGTTTCCACATATGCTTTCGAAAGTTGTTTTTCTGATATTAAAACTTAAATAACAATAGTTGCTAATGTAACTAAATTTATTACTATTAAATATTATATGATGTAAACCATAAAATTTATTGGTTAGCACATTCAAATAATTTGGTTTGAGATTTTCTTAGTTTTCCAGGTCTTAGATGAAAATGGGGGAAACTTATAACAAAATTCAGATTCAGTTGGATTTTCTTGAAATTAATATAATACTTCTTTCATATCTTAATTTTATTTATTTATGTTTTAAAGAATAGTTGTTATTGAATGTTAACCTAATTTATTCGAGTTGATAAAAATATTTATTAATAAATTTGTATGATTGAATAAAATCAGTTTTATTGATATAGATTATCATTTTTCTTGATAAAAAATTATATACCCCTTGTTCGATTATTATTTGCTTGGTTTTATGTTAAGAAACTTTTGTAATTTCGCTGATTTCAACTTTATTTATTAGTTTTAATTCAGATATAAATAATAATACTAATTTTAGATATAATAAAGTGTTTCATGTATAATATACAATAATTTTTTTTTTCTAAAATCAAATAATTTAAAATCAAACCATATAAATTTAATATTTAGTTTGGACATGTTTTCCTAAATATAAGATCAATTATCAGAGCCAATAAATTTAATTAGATTAAGAAACAAAAAATATTCATGGTAACAACAGCTACGTGTTGAATCATGATTTCATATAAGGTTTCTTTTTTTAACATTCAAAAATTAATTTTGAAAGAAAAATTATACGATAGAAAGAAAAAAATCCTAAACCATTTCATATATGGTTTGTTTTATTTTGTGTTGGGTTTATTGATGATATTTGGGGTTATTCTAACGTTTACTAGCTCGAGTTTAAAACTACTTTTAATTGTTTCTAGAAATTTCGAGAGTTTTAATAGTTTAACCCATTTTCTCTTGAAATAGAAGGATGTTAATATATAGGAAGTTAATACATAGTGATATATATGCATTTTGGAAGGTTATATAAATAAATGAGAATAAATAAAACATTAATGAGCACGTATCAAGTTTTGTTTTTGTTAATTGTACTGGAACTGGAAAAAAGTAATAATTAATTTAATAAGTAAACTATTTACACTTTTATACCATTATAAGTACAGATATTTCTTATATGATGTTGTCATATTGGTTTAAATTTGTTGGTAACAAATATCTTCCAAAATAATTCAATAATATCATCAATATATTTCTATGAAAAATAATCATGTAACATTAATTAATAAGAATCCATTTCTGCCCCAAAGAAAAAGAAATTAACTATAAAATATGAAAGTCTTTATAACTTTTAAAATAGTATTTGATGAAAAATGTATCAAAATTAATACATGTTAAGAAAATCATGCGAATGTAAATGCGAAACTTGAAAGCATCAAAAAAGAAAAATCCCTCTCGACCTCTTTCCACTCATTGCTCCAATTTATATAGCTAGTTACTAGTTAGGGTTCTTGTGACCTAGCTGCACGAGAGAGCACACGAAAGTGGAGCCTCGAAGCAAAACGATCCCAAAATAGTCCAACTTCGTCTCCTTTTCCCAAACCTCTCCTACGGACAAAATACATACGCCATCCACCGTTTAAAACATAACTATGCATCGTGGTCCATCTCTTTAGAAGCAGCTCGTACGTAGAGTGAGTGTCGTGGTCATACACCTCGACCGTGATTCCTAACCCTTCCTGTACGTTAATCTGGTCCTCCTTGTTGAGATATTTGATGATGTGCTCCTCAATGGGGGCAGTATGAAGAAGAAGACGGCTAAGCTGGCCAAGATCGCTGGTGGTTAGTACCTTCGTGATGATCCACGGATCTTTGAAGAGAGCTAGCTCTGTCGAAACACCAAATCTTTCTTCCTTTTCCTTTTCTTCATTCGAGAGGTTCCTCATTCGCTTAATGTTTCTTTCTTCTTTGGTTAATTTGTCGTCGCTTGGTGTGCAAGAAACCTTGGCTGGATCATCAAGGTTCCTCTTCCTAGGGTTTTCACAAGACGATAAACAGAGAGTCGTGGAGACCAAAGTCTTGTTAGGGTTTTCCGATGACTTGCGATAGAGCAGGTATTGAGTATGCGATGCAGCAGAGGGAGGAGGCATCTTCACTGCCGAGGATTGAAGAAGGTCTTGTTGCTGATTTTGCATCATTCTCTTTCGATTCTCTCCACCAGAAGTATGAATTAAGACGCTCGTCGAGAGTTTTCTAATAATGTTCGACTCAATTTGAGACTGGACCAATATAATGTAGATGATGATGATATATATAATAATATTAGCCACCTTTGCCTTAACATTTTTTTCCAGATATTTTCCTATTTGAAAAAGGAATTTCATTTGTTATCGAGAAAAAGAAAATAATATCATATTTTAATTTCGCATATTTATGGAAAAATAACATTTTTAATTAATATAAATGTATTTTCAATTGTTGACAAAAAAAGAAAAAAAATGTATATTCAATTCTGCGTGGGAACTAGGAAGCTGTTATTTTCCATTTCTTATTAGGGTTTGGATTTCCTTTTCTACTGAGATGAGTGCCAATCCTTTTTATTTGCGTTCTAGATTTACATATATGGTTGGGTCTTTTAGTCTTATCAAATCAGAACTTTTGACGCCATACATATACTAAAGATGGGCTACATAGCTAAAGCCCACGACATAACCCAATACAGCTTGATGTCTTTTTAAACATGCAGAGATATGTGTTCAATAAGTTATTTTGTTTATTTTTCTTGGTTTAAGTACAAAAACAAAGAAGAGGGAGCTTTTTCAACTTTAATAAAACCACTATTATCAATGGTCTTTTAAGCAAATCTTAACTTAAGATTTATTAAGAAAAGACTCTTATATAAGAGACACTGTTAACAAATCTTAAGGTAAAATTTGCTTAAGAGACCATTGATAATATGGGAAAAAAATTCTAAGTGGAGTTCGTGAACCAAAATGTGGGAAAGATCTTTGCAAGAGAGATGAACACTGACCAGCATGAGCATATATAGAGACTAGAGTTCCGATCATATTATAGCTTTCTGCCTCAAATCCATGGTTTCACATCTCAAAATTAAAGAGCTACACGTAACTTTTTTTTTCTTTTTTTTAGTGTGACTTATTTTACAACAATGTTTTCATCTGACTGAATAGATCGCATATATGCTAAATAATCATATAAGTATTTAAAGAATATTTTTTTAAAAAGAAAAGAAATATACATAGTAGGAGGTATAAAAAATAAATAAAAAGGTCAAAGTTGGCTAAATAAAAAAACGTAATACTTTTGTGGCAATCATTAATAGACTACGGGCATGGTCGTAAGCTATTGGTGTTTGATTTGTTCGTGCCAAAGTTTGCTCTGACTATAAAATATTCAACACTTTTATGTAAGCCCATACGTCATCTCGTCTTTATATCAATATCTTATCTCACACCTCTCTTTCTGATTCCAGATTCAAGATTGGGTCAACTGTTTTATTTAATTTCTTTTGCATGTTATTTTATACGTTTCAGGTTAATGTTTGGTTGTTATATATTATGCTTTTTCCTTCAACCACAAGTTTATATCATTGAAAAATAAATCATTGACATCATGCATGTAATTAAAAAAAAATACCTCAAATCATTTATTTTTAAATAACACCAATTGTATCAAACTGCTTATAATAGAAATAATATTACATTAGAATCCACAATCAGAGAAACCACATATTAAAAGAGATTCACTGCATATTCCGTTCCAGCTTTTTTTTTTCTTTTTTAATGATCAAATTTAGCGAATATAATTTATCCCAAAAAGAAAATATAGCAAATTCTCATGCTAATTAACCACGCACTTTTATAAATTACGTAAATATTTTTTATTTAAAAAAATACACTTAACTGCAATAGATTACACAAGCGATTTTTGGGAAAAAATAACATGATATAGACAAAAACTTGTAATGAAGGGATTAATGAAAAAACCCAATTTTGTGTATATATATTGTAGTATAAATTAAAATAGGATTCTATTTCTCTAATTTCCTATCATAAATGCAAGTCTAACATATATGTAAAATGTGTAAAGTGAAATCAAATTGTAAGCATCAATGAAATTGTGTGGCTCATCAATGCAACAATTCATAAAACTGCGTAGTTGGTCGATCAAGGCGATACACATTGTAAGTTGTAACGTACTAACGTTTGTTAAGATAGATAAACAAAGATGATCATCACATAAGTAATTTTCTTTAAGAAAAAAAAAAAAGTGTGTGTAAAGTATTGACCAAAATGACCTAGAGAAGTTAGAGAAACTCGTCTCACACTAGCTATAAATATTATTGGTCAACAAATACATGCGTGTGTCCTCTATATATTACATAGATGTAGAGAATAGACATCTTTGCTGTAGCTTTGGCTTGTACCCAAACCCATCTTTGACTTCCAAACTAATTAAAAAAAAAAAATAATCATAGTTGATATCGTCATCGGATAATGCATAGTGGGAAGAGACCTCTTTCACCAGAATCAATGGCCGGAAATAGAGAAGATAAAGATGAGGAGTTGTCTCGTTGCTCGACTTTGTCGGAGTCTGATGTGTCTGCTTTTGTCTCTGAACTCACTGATCAACCCATCCCACCATCTTCGGATCAATCTTCGTCTCTTACTCTTCAAGGTATAATCTCATCATCCGATCCATTTTCCTATTATTCTAATTACTATACTTATAATTTGTGTGATTGGTACAAACGTATATAGGAATGATTCAATCTTGTACTTTTGACATTGGTAGTCCCTCAATGGCTGCATCATGGCCTTAATCATATGGAGATATAGTATAATTTATGGCCACAATGTATTAGTATTACTCAATTCATGATTAGGAATATTTTCATGGTTCAATATTGGTCATGTCTTGGTTGAGATACTGTATACTTCTGTGGATATAGCGCCAAACAGTTTTAGACTTAAACAAAGGGTAAAATTAAGTTCTTTCAAAAATGATCGAACTTATTTTGTATGATAATATCGTAAGAGCTACTTAAGTTAAGTACATAGTTAATCACCAATTAAGAGAAAATATTTTATGTTGGTTTGGCTTAATATAGATATATATTTTACCAGTACATGTAGACAAGGGGATAAAGAAGAAGGAGATGTAGGATGATCATATGTGATTCAAAACACAAAATTAATAATCTTTAAGAAATGTCTTTACACCAATATATACTTTATGCTACATTCATATATATGTAATATGTTACATGCACGTCTACCATCTTTAGTTCACTGTTTCCCTCCCACAAGATTGTTGAACTTAAAATTTTCATAATTTATATACAGAAAAAAGTAACTCGAGACAACGAAACTATAGAGGTGTGAGGCAAAGACCATGGGGGAAATGGGCTGCCGAGATTCGTGACCCGAACAAGGCAGCTCGTGTTTGGCTTGGGACGTTCGACACTGCAGAAGAAGCCGCCTTAGCTTATGATAGAGCTGCATTTGAGTTTAGAGGTCACAAGGCAAAGCTTAACTTCCCCGAGAGCATTCGTGTCAACTCTACTCAATTCTATCCATCAACTGCTACATCGCATGATAGCATTATCGGGACACCACCTCCAGCTATTGCTCCTGACATACTTCTTGACCAATACGGTCAATTCCAATCTGGAAATAGCGACTATGGTGCCACCTTATCGACTATGTCTTCTTCTTCGTCGTCATCTTTGGATGATCGAGGGCATAGACAAAATTTGGAGGATGATGAAAACGTGAAGAATACTAGTATCCACAAACGAAGAAGATAGCATTATATGCCTCTCCGTCCAAGTTATATCAAACGCATCAACAGTTGATGTAATCTCTTTAAGACTTCCTTTCGGTAGTCTTTAAACAGTCTATGGAGTGCTAAGTGCATATAGCTAGGATTCAGGCCTTATGGATAACAAAATAAGGCTTTAGCACCCTATACATGCAAGAAAGGATGAAGAAGTCTTGGAAGAAAAAGAAAGATGTCTTGGACAACGTCCTGATCGGTCAAGACGACCACAACGGATAGACTCATATATATGTAATGTAATGTAAGTAGTACATCTTTTTAAAAATATTATTCAAATACATTGAGAGTTAAACATAATTGTGTAAGAGTTCCCGAAATATAAGATATAAATTTTAAAAGTATATACATATTTTTGAATGGGTTGCAAACAATGAAAGTTGGTGGTAATCAAAATTCGGGAGAAAGAAATATTTGTGAAAATTGTAATCCATAATGATAAGTAGCATTTGTAAGAAAGTTAATATGTATATTAAACAAGTCCATTAAACTGTATTTATCATATATTGTTAAATGAGTTAATCAAAGGTTCACTTGTTTCTTTGATTTGGAATCAGAATACAAATTGCAAATACAATACTAGTCTACTAGAATATCTTTTTCATTTCACAGTGACATATTTTTCTTTTCACTCATTAATACTATTCACTTTGATATTTATCACATAAAAACCTATAGAATTAATAATCAAATCTTACCAATTCATCAAAAAAAAAAAAACTTGCATCAAATCCCTTAAAACTCATCAGAATCTCGTTAAAATTCATTAAAAGTCCCACTAAAATCCAAATCTTTAGACTTTTAGCTTTTACGTTCCTTTAAATCTCTAACTATTCTCTTGAATTCAATTCAATTAGATTTTAATATCTCTAATCCAATTCAATTAGATTTTAATATATTCTTATGTTCAATATATATATATATATATATATAACCCCTCCTATATGAACTGAAATTTCAAATCAGATATATAACACCCGAACCTTAGTTTGCCTAATTTTCGCAAACAAATTAGAATTGACTATAATTCAAGCAAAGTATAGGAGATGAACTCAAACAAAACAAGCTTCTTCTTCTTGGTTATGTTTCTTCTATCTGCCTTATGTAAGTTCTTCGCTCATACACAATATCAATATGTATTTAACTATTTACAATGAAACACACACATGTATGTATGTTGATGTTTGTGATGACTATAACATCTTATTATATAAAGTATGGTAAATTGTTCATGGACATTAGTAAGACGACGATTTGATGGATTTTTTGCATCTAAAATATTTTGTAAATAAGTTGTGAATTAATATTTTGGATGAATTTTTGAAACCACGTTTTTGTATTGGAAATAATAAGACTAATATAATTTGGTAACAAAAATATAATTTTTATACTTACTTTCTAAAATAGTTTCTACTTACAGTAAAAAATATATTTTCATTTCATTAAAGAATTTTAAAATCTGCACATTGGACGGATCCTAACCTAGTATAATGTGATTTCATGTTTCTTGAATAGATTTTTATAAACATAAGAACAAAAAAGAATCTAATGGTTTGGTCTAGGCCTGGGCGTTCGGATATCGGATCGGGTTCGGTTCGGATTTTTCGGTTTTCGGATTTTTTGGATATTGATTCTAATATCCATTCGGATATTTATAAAATTCGGTTCGGTTTTGGTTTGGATATTTCGGATTTCGGTTCGGTTTGGATATAATTGTGATAATTAAATTTTAACCAAAATTTATTGGATTCGGTTTTATTCGGATATTTTTAAATCCAATTATTCTCAAATAATCCATGCTATCCAAGTATATATAAAAAATAGAAATGAGGTAAATGACAAGTTCAAAGAACCAACTAACATAATACCATACCAATATATAAAAGTGAAGCATAAAACTGTGTCGATGCATAAGAGCTTTAAATAAACCAAACTAAACCATAAATTCCTAATGAAAAAGTAGCAAAATTCAGTAACATCCTAAAATCAATTAAAAATAACTTTTAATCCGATATGCGGTAAACGTATATATCATAAAGATATTAAAGTATATATTATAAGTTCGGTTATATATGGATATCTATTGGATATCGGTTCGGATCGGGTTTAATCCGATATCCAAAAATAATGAAAGCTAACAACCGATCGGTTATTTTTCCAATATCGGTTCGGTTTTAATCCAATTTTTTCGGTTCGGTTCGGTTCGGATTTTCGGATTCGGATTTTATGCACAGGCCTAGTTTGGTCTGATTTTAGTTTATAGGATATATTTTTTTTTTTCACAAGAAATGTCGGATTGATCTTAACCGTTCAGATTTTTATAAACATAAGAACAAAAAAGAATCTAATGGTTTGGTCTGATTTTAGTTTTTTTCCATATCATCAGTTTTCTTTGTTCGATTTATAAGCAGAAAAGATTTATCTAAAATTTAAAGACTTGCAATATTTTGTTTTCCTTTTGGATGATATATATATGAAGGTATGAGGACGACAGAAAGCAAAAGATGTCACAAAGACTCAGATTGCAAACACGCAATGCCATGTGCAATACCTCCTGCCTGCTTATATGGCGGTTGCGTTTGTACAATGAATCAGTCTTTCTCTGCTTGTAAACTTATGTGTGCACAAGCACAACTACTTGGACAAAACACTGTTAACCATCCTGATTTTACTCATTGTGTTTGCGGCTGATGATAAGTAAAGAAATCTAGTTATATATGTATTTGTCTTGACAATAAAATTTGCAAACCGTGTTAAAGAAGTTATAATTGTGTCTGCGTCACAAATTGTGTCCCTCTTCCTCGTAGCACATCAAGCTCAGATCTCATGTTTGTCCTGTGGACAAGGGTTCTAATTTATTGCTACAAGCCAATATGAAATTCTAATATATTTTTAAAGAAGAATCTGGTGGAACAAGTTAAAAATTATTTACAATGGGATATGCATCCATCTAAAATCTCAATGGATGTTCAATACTAATATTGGTAACACCATACTCGGAACACAACAAACATGTCAACCTGTAACACTCTCTAACTTGGCAATAGTCTCACAAAGTAACATCGGACACAACCATACTCACGGATAGCCATCGAGCACGCCTTTGAGTAGGTTTAACCCTTCCGCAGATATGCTCCGCCTCACCCGTGACTGCATTCGGATCTCTATCCTCTGTGGAGGATCCGGAGAGAAGCACACAACAATCACTGTTAAGTTGTCACATGTATTCCGTTTAAGGGCCTCCCTCACAAGCTCTCTAGAGCATCTCTCAGGATCATTATGAATCATCAGTTCCTTCCTAGCGATTGTCACAGCACACTGACTGCTCATCACATCCCACAGACCGTCACATCCCATTATCAAGAACTCATCGTCTTCACTTAGATCCGTCTCTTGTAACTCTGGCTCTGGGCTTAGAGGACAAGCAGAGCCTTTGGGACCTTTCATGTGCCAGTCTCCAATGGCACGTGCAACTGATAGTTGCCCGTTGAGGTAACCATCATACACAACTCCACCTAACTTTTCTATTCTTACTTTCTCGGCGGTGCAGTTTGGTTTGTGATCTTTGGACAACTCAATTGCTCTGCCTCTTCTCCCCAGTACTGCTCGGCAATCACCAGCATTTGCAATTATCAACCTCCTGTAAAGAATTAAAGTAGCAATTCTATTCAAAATCAAATCTAAATTTCAAAGAAAGGTGGTGAAACACCCCGTTACATAAGTCTATACACTAAGGGTGAAAGTAAGCAATACACAAACCACCTTATTCTTTATCTTATACACACAGGCAACCTGATAAGTGTTGATGATTCTACAGGTGATAACATATATAACTTCCCAAGTTTACAAATACGAAGTTAAATGTCCTTACCTTCCAAAAATAAAAGCTGTAAGCGCAGTGGTCCCAGAAGAGATGTCAAGAGAAGAATCATCTGCAAATTCATAATCAGCTTTTAGGAAAGCACTCTTAATTGCCTTCTTTACGCATAGTGGGAAAGAGGAGTCCTCTACAATGAATCTCAGTATGTTCTTTCTAACAAAGTGTGCTGCATCTGTGCCACCGTGGCCATCAAATACCTGCCAAAGGACACAATCAACAATGTTATAGACTTTTAAAAAAGTAACACCCTAGAAACGAAGAATCAGGGCCATGACTCACCCCATAGAAAGCTCCAAGAGAAGAGCATTGAACAGCTGCACCAAGATGATCAACAAGATCATCGATGCAAATGTGTTCATCTTCCATGAACTGTTTTGCCCCTTGCTCAGCACAACTTCCTGATCGGTATACAGGCAGAAAATCTGAGTTTTCGTCAAGTGACTTCATAGCCAAATTACAAACATCCACATCCTGCGCACAAACAGAAAACCAGTTACATCATTCGAATCCCATTGCAACAAGAAGAAAAACAGAAACTGTGGGTTAAATATATTACCGTACTGGCTGGAACCTGCAGCCTAGTAGCAGTGCTTGTGAGGTGCCTCGGAGGTTTTCCTTTACTTAGCTGCTTAGTGTCATCTAAGTTCTCTAAAGTATCAATTTTTGTTGCAGAAGAAGCATTATCCTTATCAAAATCTCCCTCAAGAACCGTTAACAAAGGTGAAAAATCCATACTCAGCGCTGAATTCTTCTCTGAATCATATAAAACTATCAGGAATCCAGAAAGAGTGTCTTCAGTACCAAACCCTCTCGTGATAGCGTTTTCAAGTCTGTTGCTTTCCAAGGACTTCCTTTATCCCCACTAGATCTAAGATCAACAGAGACCAACTTACAAAGGATCAAGCTTGGTGAGAAACAAACTTCACCAAAGATCTGAACAACTAGAAAAACCTTCCTTCCAAAAGATCAATTCCAGGTTTTGATAAAATACCAAAAATCAGTAAATCCTTGATCTTGATCGGTAGCAGCAGACTCAACCAATGAAGAAAGTGAAGGAATCCAATAACCCACCAACACCAACTATCCAAAGCTTCTACAACTCCAAATTAAGCACAAAACCAAGCTCCAAATACACAACTCTGTTATAGAACCAGCTCTACTCAAAGGTCTTTTTTTTCAAAAAAAAAACTTTTTCTCAGGTCAGATCAAGCAATCGATTATCCAGTAGAAATATAACGACAACCCGATTTCGAATTTACCAGAAGCCACTTTCAACAAAACCCAGCTCACAAATTGATGAAAAACCAAGAAAATCTTGAAGCAGGTAGAGAATTCAGAAAGGTAACAAAACTACAGAAAAAAAGCTGTGAGATATTTCAAAGATAAACAATGATGATTCGCGTTACCGTCAGATCCTTTTGAAGAAATTCTCGAAAACCCCAGAAAAAGTTATGGCGTTTAAAGAAGAAGAAGAGAAGAGAATTGACGAAAGACAATTTCCAAAAGCTTTCTTTGAGAGAGAGAGAGAGAGAGAGAGAGAGAGAGAGAGAAGCTTTGTCTCGTTTGGTATTTGGTTGGCCACCGGCGATTCCAGGTAATCTCTTGGATCGTCTATCTGTCAAACTGGACATATCATACTGACACGTGTCGACAATCGACGGCGAAAGATTAATTTGACCGGGTGGTACCACCACCAAAACCTAACCGTTAGATCTCTAAGATAGAAACTTAACGGTCAGGATCAAACTACCGCAATCCCCTTTTGTCTTTCCCAATGGCGAGAGGATACCTCCGATTATAAAAACAAAGTAGCGGCGGCAGATTCCCGCCATCCACGTGTTGTAGTTTTATTGGTTTTAACAAATGTTGCGGCTGGGTTCACATTACCGAGTAATTAATTTCCGGTTTAGTAAGAGCTTTAACCAAAACCGGTTTAGGTAAGTTAGTTGTTGGACATCATAATTCATTCATGCTGATGGAATAAGCATATTAAGTTTGCAATTATCATTTACTAGAATTTTTTTTAATTGCGATTAAAGGTATAAATTGGCAATGATTAAAAATTTAGAAACTTTTGAGTTTTGATGCTTCCTAAAGAGTCTAGCTAAGACTAACAACAAAACCTATGGTAGTTCCAAATATGATTATGTAGTTGAATGTTCTATTTGATGATTGTTGATTTTATTTCATTTGTCACTTTCAAGTGAAATTCATATTCGGATGAATATCTATCCAGAGTAAAGTTTCCAATGTAAAATTTTGAAGCTTCATGGTAAATCTATCACACAAACTAATTACATGTTTCTTAATTGTTAGTTGTTAAGGAATTGACTTTTGAGTACATTTACATATTTTCTAATGCTATTAATAAAGTAGGTCACCACAACTTGTGCTAATACAATATGTCACGAATTGACGTATGGGAGTAATCTTGACCAAACAATTTTACAAAATTTGGCATATAACTCTCGTTCTATATATAACGAGGGTGTTAATGTTGTAAGATCTTAACATCTATTTATTGAATTAGGTTGGATCATAACCATGGATCAAAGGAGAGAAAAAAACAAAAACATATCAATTATCACAAAGGGAGTGAACAATGAGTGGTATCACTTCTTAGCTTGTTGGTCAGCGGAATCTAGGGCGGAGGGAGCACCACTACCGGAGAGGGTCGGGGCGTCGGTTGTGCCGCCGCCTTGGCCAGGCTTAACCTCTTGGTGACCGGAAGTCCCATAAGCGTTCTTCTTGTAATCTTCTATATCCTCGTACTTTGTGTACGGACTTGTTTCTAGTGGCAACTCTTGTTTCTCTTCTCTCTTCGACATATTAGTTTCTTTTTCCATCTTTTGTCAAGACTAATATCTTTGGAAAAAAATAGAGGATAAATTACTTATGGAAGACGTAAAATAATTTTGTCCAAAGAAATTGCACAAAATTAGCCACAGAACTAGGGAGAGTCTTTGACTAAGTAATTTCCTCATTTGATTAACAAAATTATAACTATTTGTGATACATTTTCACAGCTAAAATTAAAAAAAAAGCCTATAATGTAAAAGAATACAACAAAATTTATACCAAGAGAGAATTACATAATTGTGTTCCTTCTTCTTCCACATAAGAAGAATCCAACACAGTTACGAATCCTTCTTCAAGCATCTGTGTACTAACCAAACTAACTAAATCCTTTGTCTCTTCAATCCTCGGATGCATTGTATCTCCCACAACAAAAACATGGTACTGATTCTTCAGCTCGATCCAACTGCAACCCACTTCTTTGCTCACCCCGTTCTCCTTCATGAGTTTCCAAATCCGTTCCACATCTCTCATCCGCCCTAAAGCCGTGTAAATGCCTGATAATTGCACATACGTTGATGATTCTCTAGATCCAAGGGCCATGAGCTTCTCTCCTGCGTAAGCTCCTAGCTCACAATTCCCATGGTTCTTACATGCGCTTAATAGTATCCGCCACAGGCATAAACCATGATCAATACTGGCTGATTCGATGAACTCTTTTGCCTCTTTGAGCTGTCCTGCACGGCTCAGCAGATCAACCATACAAGCATAGTGGTCAACTTTTGGATTAATCCCGAACTGATCAGACATCATATGGAAATAAGACCAGCCTCTCTCTACAAACCCTTTATGGCTACACGCTGATATAATGTTCACGAAAGTGACATCGTCTGGTTCTGTTCCTTCTACTAACATTTCCTCAAACAGTTCTAAAGCTTCATCTCCTTGTCCATTATGGGACAAGCCTGAGATCATCGCGTTCCAAGACACAACATCTTTATTGGGAGTTCTCCTAAAGACGAGGTTTCCATCTTCTAAAATCCCGCACTTTGAGTACATTGTAGAAAGTGCACTTCCAATTGGAACTTCAAGCCCAAACCCGTGCTTGATTGTGTGGCCATGTACTTGCTTTCCAAGCTCCAAGGTAGCTAGAGAGGAGCAAGCTTTAAGAATGCTTGCTATAGTTGGTTCGTTTGGGATAATGCCTTGTGTCTTCATTTCACAGTACAGAATGAGAGCCTCTTCGTTATCTGCGTTTTGAACGTACCCGCTAATAATTGATGTCCAAAGAGCAACATCACGCTCTTGTAGACAATCAAACCCTTTCCTGGCATCTGCTAGACAACCACCTTTCGCATACATGTCAACCAAAGCTGTAGTCGCAAATAAATGGTTTTCAAATCCCAATTTTAACAAGAAAGAATGAAGTTGTTTCCCTACTTCTACATAGGAAATGTCACTGCATGCATTAAGAACCCCAACAATCGTGTATTCGCTGGGCTTGATTCCAGCAGAAAACATTCTCGAGAAAAGCTTTACTGCTTCAAGTGATTCCCCGTTCTGAGAATAGCCAGTGACCATTGCAGACCATGTAATCGAATTTCTGTCGCCAGACGAGTCAAACATCTTGCATGCCTCAGTCAAGCTCTCGCACTTTGAATACATTGTAACAAGCGCATTACTCAAAGCTACAAACCCGAGCAATCCACTTTTAAATGTGATGCAATGGATTTGCCTGCCTAGGCCTACGTATAAGGTTTCAGCAAGCGAGCTAAGAACCGCCGTGAAGACATAGTCACTATCACTTTCTTCCTCCTTTTCTCTAAGAAACAATTTGAAGACTTTAACTGCCTCTTCAACACGTCCTCTTGTAGCATAACCAGAAACCATAGTAGACCACGTATAAGTATTTCTTTCAGGCATCAAGGCAAACACTTTAAGTCCATCTTCGACTAATCCCGCCTTACAGTACATGCCCACCAAGGAAGTGTCAACATAGATATCCCCAAAACTTGACATTTTGACCACAAGTGCGTGAGTCTGCCTCCCAACTGTACAACTTTGAAGACTCGACTCAGCCTTAAAAATCCCGGCAAGGGTATAAGCATTAGGTAGTATATTTTGCGCTCTCATCTCCCGAAAAAGCTGCATAACAATGTGGGAGCTGGAGATACCGCCGTTCTGAGAATATCCAGTGATGAGACTGTTCCAGGACACGACATCCTTGCAGATTATAGCTTTGAAGATGGAGTGGGCTTTGGGTAATTGTCCGCACTTGGAGTAAAAGTTGACAAGGACGTTGGCATGTTGGGTGCATGTTGATGTACCCGTTTTGATGATCTGTGCATGAACTGCGCGTCCAGCCACAAGGTTCCTTTGCTGTGAATGATGAGTCAGTTCTTTTAATAACGTGGAAGTATGAGTAAACGAGATGAGTTCTGTTTCTTTGATTGATATAGAACATTGTTTGTCCCTGCAGAGAACACAATGAAGAGTAAGCCATGCAATATTCATATCATCAGGTATCAAATAATAGGGGAACATAATCTTCTAACAAAAGTTTCAAAGTAGATCATCTAATGGAAAGGAAAAGTACTCACTGAGTCGTTGTTCTCGATATTTCTAGACCAGAGTGTTCTTCCAGTCCAGGTTTCTGTCTAATAGCTGAACTCTGATTATTTTGAAATAAATTCAATATAAATGGTGATAAAAGAATAAAATATCATAGAAATATGTAGATACATAGCCATTTCTGTACCTCTCTGTCTAAATCAGTGAAATGGTTAATACTTCCAAGTCGATAAATATCTTTCTGAATTTTCTTCTTTATTGCTGTCAATTACACAAGGAACAGCCTTCAAAAACCAAAGTACTTCCAGAGTGCAAGACAAAACACTCACATATAGCCTAACCCTAAAGCATGCAGCCACCTGAAACCCATAAAGTCTGTCTACTTTGAAATTCATCCTTGTTCATTTGTGAAACTTCAGCAATTTTTAGAAAAAACAAAGATAAAAAATAGTGATTCAAATTCTCAGACATGATTTGCTTAAACTATGTCAATTTTATTCCTACATCCACATATGCTTCTTCTTACATCAAATCATATCCTAAGTTTTAAAATTGCCATTGCGAGCACCATTCTGATCATTCTTGAAAAGCTGTGCCTTTCTCATTAAGTTCTAGAAACTTCTAAATGATATGGCCAGAAATGATTTCCAATAAAAATGCAGGACAAATGTTATAGAAAGTAAACAAAATTTACCCTTCATGGCAGGAGCTTTGATCATTGATTTCAACACCTCTTGGGGCAGCCTGAACATAGGATTTCCAACGTTACTGGCGCAAGTTCAAATGAACTCCAAATTACGTAACACTATTATCTCTGATTGATACTTCAAACTACTTAGCAATGTACTTATATTTCAGCTAGGCAAAACTGAAAAACTAGGAATTTTTGGATAGATAATCAACCAGAGAGTTTTAACCAGGCATTATGAGTAAGCAACCATAACCAGAGAAAGAACGGTACTTTTACTTTGTACTCAAGAACAGCTAAAAAAAATATACCTTTTCATTTGTCCCGCTTAAGCTTCTCCCGTAAATTTTAAAGACGCGAACTTCACATTTACTGAAACAGACACACAAAAATTGAGAGATAAGTGGCGTCTTATATTTGATAGCTATCTCTTAGGCATTTGATCGAACACGTTGTGTGCAGAAACAAATATTTTTAAGAAAAACAAAGCAAGCTCAACCTCCTTCGTTTTCGCTCAATTTACGACGGCGACTAGTAGGAGAAAGTAGCAACGGCTGCGAAATGGTGACGACGGCGACAAACTCGAAACCACCGGTTATGTTGTGAAGATGACAAATTAGGGTGTAGTTTTTAAATTCAAGATTTTAAACTGACTGGTGCAATTGAACAATAGCTAATTTTTAACCGAAATAAAATTGAACCAAACAGTTGGTCTGTGATTTCGGTATTGCCCATTTACCAAACCCGAGCCTATAAATAGGCTATGTATATGGCTCGTGTTTTTGTTTAAGAAAATTAAACTAATACACATACAACAAACACTTACATAAACAATTGATTAAGAAAAACCTATAATATAAAAAGAAGAAAAAAAAAATGTGTATAGAGGATTTGAGTAAGCCGGTTATGTGAAAGTTGTAGTGTCTTCACCGGTTTGGTTTTGTATTAGGGACCGCTTAAGAGGTCTCCAGGTTTACGAGATTGATCTCCTTCCTTAACATCAACACTAGCCGTGATGTTGGCCGGAGCAGACTCGATATCGCCGACGGTTTTAGGTCGGAGATTAGACATTGGAGTTTGCATTTGACCTGACGTCTCACTCTTTTTCTTTGCATTCTTATGCCAATTCTTTAACGCCTTTGACGTTTGCTCATCAAACACCGATCGCTTCATCGTTGATCCCATCTGTAAAAACATGTAAAAATCTCTGGAGTGATTACAATGAAACCCTTTTTAACTCTAGTTGAATGAAGTACAAGACTTTTGACATGCCTGAGTAACGAGAGCGTAAAGAGGAAGTGTAATGTAACTGCATAAAAATTGTACTCCCACTCTGCATCAAGAACTCAAAATTAGATTCTTGTGGCTCAAGAAAACTAAATCTAAGAAGATTCTTGTAGCTCAAGAAACCGAGATTTCAGAAAGGAAGTGGGAAAATGTTGATGAACATAGTACTCACCCGAGAGCAACCCGTATGATTATGAGCGCGAAATGGTGATGAAAACAGGACCGTAACCCGAACTCATACTGCAACAGTGGAAGCAGAGTGAGAGAAGTATTCAGAGATGATGGGAAAAAGAGAGATGTGTGTTGTATGTGTTTACCCATATCCAGAAGAAGTAGGTAATCTCAAAGGCATTCTGAACAACAATCAAGTAAGCTCATTATTAGATCAAAGACGACTACATACTTTTTTCAATCTCTTCATTTTATAAGAAGGGATTAGTTGTACCTGGAAGAGAATGAAGTGGATGATATGGAGGACTAAGGCAGGACGACTTAACCAGAAATGCCGGTCAGAGACATTGACAAGTGGCATCCCTTGAATCACTGCGTGTCTCTCCTGAATCTCCAACGCCATGTCTGATATGATGGCCTGAAGCTTGGTTCCTATCGCTAATGTCAACTTCAAACAGCACAGATTACTCAGTTTCTGATCTCTATATTGCTCTTTCATGGAAAGCAAAAGCTTTAAGGTAGATTGAGTTACTTACAACGGGAGGAATCATGGTGATCACAGCAGTAACATACCACCCTAAAAAAGGAATACATACTAGAAAAATTAGATTCTGATTATTAAGATTCGTGTGTTGCAGAATATTAATAACACAAGATCTAAAAGGACTAACCGTGAACATCAAAGAGTAGAAAGAGCATCACAAAGGCCCATAGCTCGGGACTGCATTACCGAAGTGATTTTAAAGTTGTATTAGAAGTCGATGAAGAAATGAGTGTAGTGTAAGAAGAACAAGTGTTAAGAGGTACCTTATTCCCACGACTACCTTGAAGTCGTCTTCCAATGACCTTTTAATATATTTTTGGAAATTAAACTTCATCCCAGGTGCCAAATGGACCTAAAGTAACAAAGAATTTTGGAAACAAGTCTATAAAGAAGTTTCTTAAAGAGGTTTTTATGGATACTGTTTTTGTGTAATTTAGAGGAACTTACACTTATGAAACCATGGCGCATCGTCAAATAATCAGATTTTCTGACTGATCTAAGCATCTGACGAAAGAAACACATCTACAAAAAAGAGTGACAAGGAAATTCTCAGCTTTAGATAGCATTTAGACACCAGAGATGGAATTATTAACAGCGCACACGAACAGAGTCTTACAACGTAGAAGGAGAATCTGTTTTTGGCCCAAGGATTGACATGCTCTCTAACAAATGATGTCTCATGTGTGAGTCTAAATCTTGAAGGGTCTTTAAAATTACATGAAAATATATAATATGAAAAGAAATTAATATTCTGTTTTTGAATGTGATTGAAAATCTGAGACTATATGCAAAGTCATCTAACCATTCATCATTTCATGATCATTTACGACTTCTTCCTCCCAAACTTTCCATCCACGAATCTGCATTATAATAATGACTCCGATCCAACAATCAAAATCTCACAAGCACATGTATACATTGTCACAGCCTTAATAAATTAAACCAGACATTACCTTTGCTCTTCCAAGCATCATGGTAATAGCACTATAAATGACATGAAACACAGCCAAGAAGAAGATGAATATATGCACTTGATGCAACGCGTTGAGTGATATAAGCGGCACATAGCCCTGCAAAACATCAAAAACAAGCCTTTCATCAACTTCAAACCATTTTCTCTAAGGAATCCAAAAAGAAAGAAAACTCGCTTAACCTTCTTGCACTGAGCTGGAGCAGCATCGGCCAAAACACGGCGTTGTAAGTGGTCGGTAGTCTTTGGCTTCTTATAGTCACCACTTGGACCATCGTACGGACCACAAAAGGACATCGCATTGCCGTATCTCGAAGCCACACACAAGCTTGCTATGTAGTTTTGTCCAAACGTTAGTAACAGAGAAATGAATCCCAAAACCATAAGCTCTGCAAAATCAGGAACACAAAAAAAAAGATATAAACTTGTAACCCACGGAAAATAAAATATCCAAAATCAATATGAGGGTTTTCTTGATTTTTGTACCGTTCTTGATTTTTTGAAGAGCTTCGTACAAAGCCTTCTTCCTTCTTTTCGTGAACAACTACAAAACGATCAACGAGTGATGTTGTTAGAAAATGTATGAACATATTTGAGAATTTTGTGTTGGATTGATTTATACATACCTCTCCGATTTTGTGAATCATGAGCTCTAGAACGATAGAGATTAAGATGATAACGCCACAAACAGTAGAGACAGCCCACGTCGGTGTCTGATCCAGCTCTCTAGGGCCTTCTCCAGAAGTGCTACCACCTCCTCCTCCAGCCATTTTTTCTTAAGCGGAATCTGATTATATGGTGTTTTTTTTCTTTCCTTTCTATGAGCATCAGTTTCAAATCTTTTACGGCCAAGAAACGGCGGGATCTCTCCGTCGTTCCGGGGAGACGGTGTTGGCGATTTTTTGGTTTTTTTCTTTTTTCTTTATTTTTGTTTATTTTTGTTTTTATTTTTTAAATTATTTTCTTCGTTTTGGAATATTTTGCTCTGTTTTTTTGTTTCATTGTAATTCTAATGGTTTTGAATCGAAAATGTAGGGAGATGAACGACTTGGCGGATTTATGGGAAATTTCGAAATTATATTTTTTTGCTAGGGAAAAAAATAATAATTCAGCATTATTATGGAACCAAAAAAAAGACGCCGCTGCCGGGGATCGAACCCGGGTCACCCGCGTGACAGGCGGGAATACTTACCACTATACTACAACGACCTAGTTGTTATGGATACCTTTAACAAATATTTATTTTATTTAATAGATAGATCCTAGTGCTGTGTCGTGGAGCAAGTTCTTAGCGATTGATGATATGAGAGTGAGACCACTATATGATGGGAGTTTCCTACCATTAAGCGAATATAACTGTCTCCTCACCAAGAAAAAGAGAAATAAGAAACAAAACTTGAATGGAGATAAAGATGTTGGCGATCTACAAAATGTTTCTAATGGAATCTAGTGGATAAATGTCTGTGTAGCTCAGAATCAGTAGGCATAAACACTGGAAGCTGGTCTCCTCTCTGTGATCTAACCTGTTGGAAATAACCAGTCAAAGGGTTTCCTCTAGCCCTTCTGCTACCATCACTCCCAGTAGATGTTATGTTGTTGAGACGGTCATTACCAAGATGACCTCCACAATCTGTTCCGGGAATCCGAGACGACGATACAAACCGGCCAGCTTCAGGATCCCAAACTACTGAACTCTCATCGCCTGAGGGCAAGTTTCTTCTAGCTGCAACAACAGCATTTCTGCTTTCTTCCTCATTTAATGGTGACTCGTTAGCTGGTGATGACATGTACATTGGGTTGAAGTGATCTCTCGTCAAACCTGGACTACTAAGGCTACAAGACTCTGAATCAGCTTTGCCTTTTTTAGTGTGATGGGAACTTGCGGCGCTGCTTCTCCCGCTAACATTGCTGCTGGTTTTGTAAGGGTTTTGCCGTGAACTTACTGGAACAAGCACTGATGAACATGCACGCGCTTTTGCAGCTGCTTTAGATGCTTCTTTTGAGTCAAGTTTCGCCAGCTTCCATGGATTGATCCTTACTTGTTGACGCTGAGGTAGCTTCTTCTGCGAAAGTGTGTCAGGATCTATGGTGGATCGTACAGGTCCAGGCTCCAGATGCTGGATAACATCGTCCTGGAGAAAAAGGATTAAGAATTACAGAAGTGAAGGATGTGAAAAATATATTAGACTTTGTTTTTACCTCTTGATCCATGAATATGTTTGGAGGTGTACACAAGGAGGCAGCGTGGTATTGAATGCTCAATCCGAGAGAGCTCCTACCACTCGCGGCTGTTACAGCTGAGCTTGTAGGTGAAGGAGGCTGGCTCGTTTGGTCTAGCTCATCTACAGATGGTCCAAGTGGTTCAGTTTGCGCTCTCAGGGCAACAACATATTCATATGTTGTGATTCCCTGCACCCACGAAAGTGACGTCAAAGCTCAGCTTCAAAACATCGTTATGTATTTTTCAGTGGAGAGTAGAAATTCAGAACCATGGTGCAAGAAAAAATATATACAAAACCTTTCGGATCAAAATCATATGGAAAAAGAAAAGCTCCCCAAGAGGTATCAAAGCCAGTAACGAGAGAGTTGTACAAACAACCTGCAGAATGAGAAACCAAGCTCAAGTTGGAAACTAAGAATTTATAAAATACAGAATAAACCAGTATTGCCTTTGAGAATATTTACCACAACAGCAGCAAATGGAGGACGGGTGAACCCAAGCCCAAGCTTTTCAGTTATAAGATGTTCCATTGCAATTTGGTCCACAAAACATCGAACAAAAACAGCAACACCAACTCCAAATTCAGCTACAAGCTGTCGCCATTTTTGCAAGTTCATATCATATGGACGGGTTAAATATTGCTCGATGAGATAAAACATAGGCAGAATCAACCCTTAATAAAAAACTTCGTTGAAAACATACCCATAAAAAGCTTGCCGCCATAAGACACACAAAGCTGATGTAGTTTTTCTGCCCCACACAGTTATTCAGCCACTAAGGCAAAAGAAGCTTAACATATAAGTAGGAATTGGCTAAGACAGAAACCCAACGAAAAAATTTACAGTTTTAAATTGCATACCCGGCAATGGTGATCAAACCCATCGACACATTTGCCACAACTTCGGCAGTGCTTGCTAAACATACGTACCTTCGACAAATAGAATGTGCTATTACTGTAGAAGACGCAATGAAAAACTTCTAACCAGAAAGTAAATATACTACTATACCTCAGCATTGCACAATGAGCAGAACAGAGCTTCTTCTGGTTCGTTAGATTCCTCGTTTTGGGTATCTCTGCGGCAATCTTGTATTATTATACAACCACAAATGAATCTTCCTATTGCATTACAGCAACCTGAGCCGTGTCTAATATATGGCCCACCATCAATGGCTGAGGCATTATCTGCAACAGAGACATCTTTATAAGAAAGAAATATCTGAATTATGCAAGCCCTATACACAGCATCATCGGTAGAGCACGTACCAGGAACATAGTTACTATTCTGTGACTTATGAGTTGGAGTGTTATCAGCCCTTACAAAGATCCCAGGATCTGCAGGATCTATACCAGTGCAACGGATATACAGAACTAAAACCAAAAACGCCTGTATTTTTATCAGGCAAAAGAGATATATATTAAGCAATTTTTTATGCATTTGAGAGCTTTGTATAACAATATTGGTCTTAGTTCTTACCAGGAAAGAGTAAACACCAATGGCAATATATTCATAGAGTTCGTTCCCAAGAAACGGAGCAAAGAAGGCATAGTAAGCGACAGTCAGCAAGAAAAATACAGTGATAGCAACAACCTACAACAGCAACAGACCATGTAAGATACACTAATCATCACAGAGAAACCACATCCAAATTCAAATGCAATGGAACATAAAATTCACATGAACTATATACAAATATCCACAAAACACATGAAAGCAGATAGAAAACAAAAAACAGATTTCTGAAAGCGATGTGAACAAAATCACAACAAAGTAACAACTCCCAGATACCAACAAAACATTTTTATGTCATTATCAAAAAAGGATTAGAAAAAGGAACAAACTTGTCACAATTGCAGATTACGACAGGAAATTGCACAAATCGTTCAAACCAAAGTGAAAAAAATAAAAAAAAATCAGAACCCAATCAAATTACTCAGTGAAGAATGTAAGGGGAAAAAAACCCTTTATAGAGTAACTTTGATAACCTGAAATGTGTGAGCTGGAAGTTGCCATCCATGTCTTCTGGCCATTGCAGTGAAGAAACCTAAAACCCTAAATGCTTATTTATCTCGGCGAACCCCAAAGAAGTCAAGATCAAATTGAAACCTTGGAACTTGTCTCCAAAATCTTTCTTCCCCCCTAACTAGACTCAGCGCCTACAGTGTCTAACGTTTGGAGCACTTATTTCAGTGGTTCCGTGAGAGAAATTTGAGGACTTGAAAAGGTTCATCGGCTTGAATTTTATTGATCAAGAGTGTCTCTCGGGGAAGTAGTATAGAAAGCTGTTAGAGAAATTAATGAAGAATTTTTAGGACTGGTTTTAGACTTTAATTGCTAAAAGACTTTTCCCTTTTAATATTTGAATTTCATCACATATATACACAATAAAGTATAGTTTTCCTTTTTTTAAAAGTAAAGTATAGTTCCCGGCTTTTTAAAAATAAAGTATAGTTTTGATTGAAAGATGTATAGTTAAAGGTACAATGATGTATGTTTGATTGAAAGATGTCTTGCCGGAGCTGGGACAGCATTATACCATAGAGAATACTTCAATCTCTGGTAAGATCAGCCTTTAAGGCTTGTACAATGATGTATGTCCGAATAAAAGATATTTTGCTGGAGCTGGGACAAACAAGTTTCAGTATTCTGTTATAGAGAATACTTCAAGCTCTGCTAAGATCAGCTTTAAAGCCTGTACACTAATTAATGTTTTCCCGATTAAAAGATATGATGTTGTAGCTGGGGCATCAAGTTAAAATTCAATATTCTGCTATGCCTTTGTTAAGGCTTGGATTATAGAAGGATATGGTTAAGTAAATAGAATATAGGAATTATCTTGTAAATACTTTTTACCCTATGTCTCCTCTGTACTATATATTCTTGTAATTGGTCATTTGTTAATATTAAGAAACATTCAGAACCTATATGGTATCAGAGCATTAAGATCTCTAAAACCTAAAATTTTCTTTTGCTCTTCTCACTACGCCGCTTCCATGACAACTTCAGGCACAAACTCTCCCTCCAATGGTGAAGTGATCTGCTGCACTCTTCAACGTGAATACGTCCAATGTTACAAAGCTTAATGACATCAACTACTTGATGTGGAGTCTGCAGATCCATGCGTTGATCGATGGTTTTGAACTCGCTGGCTATCTCGATGGCTCCATTGCAGCTCCTCCTGCCACTGTCACAAACAACAATGTCACTTCTCCAAATCCTGATTTCTCCATTTGGAAGAGACAGGATCGCCTCTTGTTCAGTGCTCTTCTAGGAGCGATCACTCCTCCGGTTCAACCGCTTGTATCTCGTGCCACCACAGCAGCCGAAATCTGGGAAACACTTGCTTCCATCTTCGCAAACCCGAGCCGCAGTCACATCCAACAAATCAAAGGTCAACTCAAGCTTTGGACAAAAGGAACCAAAACCATTGATGAATACGTCCGAGGCATTACCATTAGTCTTGATGAACTTGCTGCTCTAGGAAAACCCATGGAGCATGAAGATCAACTTGAAGTGATCCTTGGTGGTCTTCCTGAGGATTACAAACCCGTTATTGATCAAATTGAAGCAAGAGATGTTTCACCGTCCATCACCAATGTCCATGAACGTTTACGTAATCGAGAAGCTAAGCTTCTTGCTACTGCTGCTGCTGCTGCTCCCACTCCGTTTCCAGTCACTGCCAATGCTGTTCAATATCAACCTCGCAACAACAACAACACCACCAACAACAATAGCAACAACAATCGCAACAACAACACACGTTACCAAACTCAACGTCCCTCCAACAACAACAACAACAACAATTGGCAGTACTCACAAGGCAACAACAACAACCGTTCTTTCAAGCCCTACTTAGGCAAGTGCCAGCTGTGTAACACTCAAGGACACAGTGCTCGTCGTTGTCCACAGCTCCTCTCACTTCAGTCTAGCTCCAACAGTAACAGCAGCCCCTTTACTCCTTGGCAGCCGCGTGCAAACATGGCAGCAATTGTTGACAGTGGAGCTACACACCACATTACCTCTGATTTAAACAATCTCTCGCTGCATCAACCTTACACCGGTGGAGATGATCTCATGATTGCTGATGGCACTAATATGTCCATCACTCACACGGGTTCAATGCTTCTTCCTTCTCAAACTCGCGCTTTAAAATTAGATAAAATTCTTTGTGTTCCTAATATACGCAAGAATCTTATCTCCGTGTATCGTCTTTGCAACGCTAACCGCGTTTCTGTTGAATTCTTTCCTGCTTCATTTCAGGTGAAGGATCTCAGTACGGGGGTCCCATTACTCCAAGGCAGAACGAATAAAGAGTTGTATGAGTGGCCAGTTGTGAATCAAAATGCTGTAGCAATGCTATCTTCGTCTGGTCCAAGAACAAGTCTGTTTTCATGGCATTCACGCTTAGGCCATCCTTCTTCTTCCATTTTAAACACTATTCTCTCTTCCTTTTCACTTCCTGTTGCAACTTCTACTCAAAAATCATTATCATGTTCTGATTACCTTATTAATAAAAGTCACAAGCTTCCATTTTCTCAAACCTCTATTACTTCAAAACGTCCTCTTGAATACATTTTTTCTGATGTTTGGACCTCTCCAATATTGTCTCTCCAAAACTACAAATATTATCTTGTTCTTGTTGATCATTTTACTCGGTATACATGGCTCTATCCGCTGCGAAGAAAGTCTGATGTGAAAGAAGTCTTTACGGTTTTTAAAGCTCTTGTTGAAAATCGTTTTCAAACATAGATTGGGACGCTATTCACTGATAATGGAGGGGAATTTGTGGCTCTGCGGACTCTTCTTGCAACACATGGCATTACTCATCTTACCTCTCCGCCCCATACTCCTGAACATAATGGCTTGTCATAACGCAAACATCGTCATGTCGTCGAAACTGGCCTCACTCTCATGTCCATGGCGTCAATACCGAAAGAACATTGGCCGTATGCCTTCGCAACCGCTGTCTATTTAATCAACCGTATGCCCACACCAGTGTTAGCTCTCCAATCACCATTTCAGAAGCTTTTTCATAGACCTCCAAATTATGAAAAGTTACGAGTTTTCGGTTGTCTCTGTTTCCCGTGGCTGAGACCATACACTCAACACAAGCTAGATGATCGCTCCCATGGCTGTGTATTTCTTGGTTATTCTACAACGCAGAGTGCATATTACTGCCTTCACGTATCAACTGGACGAGTATACACCTCAAGACATGTTCAATTTGTTGAGGATGTCTTCCCATTCCGCTCTTCCGCACAACAAACGGATGCTCCCCAATTTGGTTCAGTTGGCTCTTCCACTGTTCCGTTGCTGTCGTCGGCGCCTGCACGTCTCTCTCCGTCGCCGGCGTCTTCACCTCCTCCACCTCCGGCGGCCGACGCCATTGCTGCACCTGTTGCTCCTCTGGTTCGTCGACCTGAGATACGTAACACGTATCAAAGAAGAAGTGTTACTTTGGACCAAACTTTTCAAGGCCCAATAACCAATTCTCAGGCCCAATTACACCAACAAGCCCAACAACAATTACCACTCACATCTCCTTCGTCGTCGTCTTCCACCTCTGTCTCCGACGCATCCAACGCCTCGTCGTCGTCACCGAGTTTGGGACCCCTGGACTCTGCCCTTCACCGCCGCTCGCCGTCTGCCACCACGTCGTCTCCCTCTCAAGTATTGTCTTCAACCACTAACACTCCTTCCTCTCCTTCCTCTCTAAATTTGGAGCCCACTTCTCTTCTTCAAAATGAGTCACAAACCCAGACTCAGCCAAACCTTCCTTTCAATGAGCCCACTGCTCAACCTCAAAATGAGTTGCAACCCTCAACTCAGTCCCAACTACCACAAATTCAACCACCACACCAAGCCATTTTACCAAGACCACAGAACCAAAATCAAGTTGTTGAACAACCACCAAATATCCACAAGATGTTAACTCGAGCCAAATATAATATACACAAACCTAACCCCAAACATAGTCTCGTTGTTACTGCTCGCAGGTCGATAAAGAAAGAACCAACAACAATTTTTCAACCCTTGAAAGATCCAAACTGGAGCCGTGCATCTTCTCTTGAGTATGATGCCTTACTCGCTAATCAGACATGGGACTTGGTATCTCCGAATGCGCAGCAAAACATTGTAGGATGCCGATGGGTCTTCACAACCAAATATCTTGCTAATGGAGCTCTTGATCGCTACAAAGCTCGCCTTGTTGCTAAAGGATTTCATCAACAATATGGGAAAGATTATGCTGAAGCATTCAGCCCGGTAATTAAGTCAACCACAATTCGCGTTGTTCTTGATGTTGCTGTCAAGAACTCATGGCCAATCAAACAACTTGATGTCAACAATGCATTTCTTCAAGGCGATTTAACTGAAGAAGTTTACATGTCTCAGCCGCCGGGGTTTGTTGATAAAGATAGACCTATGCATGTATGTCGCTTGAAGAAACCGATCTATGGGCTTAAGCAAGCACCTCGCGCCTGGTAAATGGCTCTCAAACAACATCTTCTACATGCTGGTTTCACTAATTCTCTTGCTGATGCCTCACTGTTTATTCGAGGATCCGGGTCTCATCTCACGTATGTTCTTGTCTATGTCGATGACATCATCGTTACCGGTAATCACTCTGACACAATCGCATCAGTTTTAACCTCCTTTGCTGATCGTTTCTCCATCAAAGATCCTGTTGATCTTCATTACTTTCTGGGCATTGAGGTTTCACGCTCCTCTAGTGGTATACATCTTATGCAAAGGAAGTATATTACTGACCTTCTACTCAAGAATAACATGCTCGATGCTAAATCAGCCTCAACACCACTTCCTACGACGCCAAAGCTTACAGTGAACAGTGGCCTCGCTCTTGATGATGCTTCACAATACCGATCTGTTGTGGGGAGTTTACAATACCTCTCTTTTACTCGGCCAGATATCTCATATGCAGTCAATCGTCTATCCCAATTTATGCATCGTCCGACACATGATCATTGGCAAGCTGCCAAACGCATTCTTCGATATCTTGCTGGTACTACTACTCATGGGATTTATCTTCATGCCTCTTCCCCGGATACACTACATTGCTTCTCTACGTCACCTTATAAACTTCAAGGATACTCGGATGCAGACTGGGCTGGTGATACAGATGATTATGTCTCCACAAATGGTTATGTCATATATATTGGACGCAATCCTATTTCTTGGTCATCAAAGAAGCAAAAAGGTGTGGCTCGCTCCTCTACTGAGGCTGAATATCGGGCTGTTGCGAATACAGCTGCGGAGGTGAGATGGTTATGTTCTTTATACACTGAACTACGCTTGAACCTACCTTCTACTCCAGTGATATATTGTGATAACGTTGGCGCTACGTATCTTTGTGCGAATCCTGTCTTCCACTCACGTATGAAGCATATTGCTCTTGACTATTATTTTGTTAGGAATCAGATTCAGTCCAACATGTTACGGGTTTCTCATGTATCTACACACGACCAGTTGGCTGATACACTTACCAAACCACTTCCGAGAGGGCAGTTTCAGCAAGCATGTTCCAAGATTGGAGTAATCCAGCTCCCTCCATCTTGAGGGGGCGTATAGAAGGATATGGTTAAGTAAATAGAATATAGGGATTATCTTGTAAATACTTTTTACCCTATGTCTCCTCTGTACTATATATTCTTGTAATTGGTCATTTGTTAATATTAAGAAACATTCAGAACCTATATGGACAACGAAGTCCTGAGAAATTCAATCCTCTGCTTAAACGGTACCATTCAATACTTTGCAAATTTGATGGAGAATAAAAGTCTTTTAATAAGGCTTCTTTAACGGTTATCTAATAAGGGAAAAAGCTCAATTGTCCGATTAGAAGGTTTATTGTTGCAGCTGGGACAGCATGTGAACATAGAGAATACTTCAATCTCTACTAAGATCAGTTAATATTCTGCAAATTGATGGATGATAAAGTCCTTTAGCAGACAGAAACTTCAATCTCTGCTTAAATTATACAATTAATGAGCAACTGCTTAAACTATACAATTCAATATTCTTCAAACTTATGGAGAATAAAAGTCCTTTTATAAGACTTGTGTAATGGCTTACAAGATATTTTGCTGGAGCTGGGACAGCGTGATAACATTCAATACTCTGCTACTATAGAAAGAAAAAAACTGATAAGATCATGCTTGTTCTAATATTGGAATCTCAAAGGTACGATATAAGATACTTTGTTGAAGCTGGGACAGCATGATAACAGTCATATAAAGAAAACTTCAATTTCTGCATATATCAGTCTTTGTTAAGGCTTTTACAATATTCAATATTCTGCAAACTGAAGGAGAATGAAAAATGTTGTTTAAAAGGAGGACTTGTGTAGGTTTAATGGTGTGCTAAGATTGGGATCTCAATTGTCCGTTTGATGATGGTTGTTTGTTGTGGCTGGGACAGCATGCTAACTCAGTTGTGTCCCTTTAAAGAAGGTTAGTCTCTACTAGAGATCAAAACTTTGTGTCCGTTTAAAGAAGGCTCGTCTCTACTAGAGATTAAAAAAAAAAAAACTCAGTTGTGTGCTTAACTCTATCCTAAAATGCACATTGATGGAAGAGTAAGTGTCATCTAATAAAGCTGTTATGAATGGGAAACAATTGCCTGCAGCTTGTTGGCTTGGGAGAAAGAAAACATTGTTCTGCTTACATGGAGAAAAAATATTTGTCTCTTCCAGAGAATGAAAACACAACTGTCTACTAAAAAGAACTCTTGCGTATTGGAATCTCGATTGTTCGTTTAATGATATCTTGTTGGATGGGACAACATTTTACATTTAGTATTATGCTCTCTATAGATAAAACTTCAATTTCTGCATATATCATCAGCCTTCATTAAAGCTTGGACAACGATGTCCTGATAAATTCAGCTATCTGCTCAAACTATTTACATCTCACTGAGATATATGATAAGAATAAAATGTTCTCTAAAAGGACTTGTGTTTAACAATGTTCAAAGAATGGAATCTCGATTGATGTGGCTGGGACAACATGATGATACATTAAATGTTCTGCTCAAATGAGAAAATAAGGATTGTCTCTTCTAGAGATCAGAATTCAAACATCTGCCAAAAAAAACTCTTTCTAAATATGCATATTGATGGGAGAGTAAATGTCATCTAAAACAAAGCTTGTCTAATAGCATCAGAGTTAAGAAACTCAAGTGTATGTCTGTTTTAAGGTCTAAAGACTATTCAGTGTTCTAAAGATGTTATAAAGATCGGAGACTCAATTGTCTGTTAAAAACTCTTATATATCTTACGGGACTAAATTGATCTGAAAGTTTGATAGAAGAGAGTAAATGTCATAAAAAAAAAGAAGCTAGTACAAACTTCAATTTCTGCCTGGATCCGCCTTTATAAGGCTTGCACAGTGATGTGCCTGAGAAATTCAAATTCTCTGCTTAAACGATATACATATCTTGCTTAGATATCACACGTTCAATACTCTGCTTTTGAAAAGAAAAGGCTTATGTTGTAGAGATGGGAAACGTAACTGGTCCGCTAAAATAGTTTTTGTTAATTTTTTCTTAGTTAGGGCTATACGGACTCGAACCGTAGACCTGCTCGGTAAAAGAGTTCGAACTTCTTATTATCAAAATGATTCGAACTCTTTCAAAGACCCAACATGCATTTTTGTTTGCATTGGGGTATTATTAAAACTTTAAAGTACACGTGGCCAGGCATTAGCTGTGTGAGAGAAGTAGAAGAAGTAGTCAGACGCGCGGTGTCGTTCTCCTCGTTGCCGGTCAACTTGGAGAAAAATGCATTTGAGTGAGAACGAAGGTGTCGAAGGCAACACCTTCGTGGTCACTGGGGGTCTTGGCTTCGTCGGTGCCGCCCTCTGCTTAGAGCTCGTTCGCCGTGGTGCTCGCCAAGTCCGCTCTTTCGACCTCCGCGATTCTTCTCCTTGGTCCGATGATCTCAGAAACAGTGGCGTTCTCTGCATCCAAGGTTCTAATTTCATCGATCCCCTTTTATCGAGCTTTCAATTTGATCTTTACTTTCTTAAATCTCAATCCTTTGATTTAGTGCTATTAGATCAGACTCTTATCGATTTCTGGATTTATACTGAACATTTGGAGTAATGATGATTGATGAAACAGGTGATGTGACTAAGAAAGTAGATGTTGATAAGGCTTTAGATGGCGCTGACTGTGTTTTGCATCTTGCTTCCTATGGTATGTCTGGTAAAGAGATGCTTCAGTTTGGGCGTTGTGATGAGGTTAACATTAATGGGACTTGTAATGTCTTGGAAGCTGTGTTCAAACATGAGATCACTAGACTTGTCTATGTCAGCACTTACAATGTTGTCTTTGGTGGTAAGGAGATTCAGAATGGCAATGAAGGTTTGCCGTATTTCCCTCTTGATGATCATGTCGATGCCTATGGTCGAAGTAAATCGATTGCAGAACAGTTGGTCCTTAAGAGTAACGGCCGACCTTTTAAGTAAGACCTCTTCTTGATTCAGTTACCTTAGAATCTCGTGTCTATTATTAGGTAGCGTCGTAATTTTGCTTCTGCATGTGTTTTTGTAGGAATGGGGGAAAGCAGGTGTACACATGTGCAATCCGTCCAGCCGCTATATATGGACCTGGCGAAGACAGGCATCTTCCTAGGATAGTTAATCTAGCAAAGTTGGGTTTGGCCTTCTTCAAGATTGGTGGACCGAGTGTCAAAACAGACTGGATTTACGTTGAAAACCTTGTCCTAGCAATCATCCTGGCAAGCATGGGGCTCTTGGACGACATTCCTGGCAGAGAAGGACAGCCCGTTGCTGCTGGTCAACCATATTTTGTCTCTGATGGTAACTCATCTCTTAAGACACTCTCAAGACGAGAGCCTTATCTAAACATTTAGCCTTGAAACTTGCTTGCTAAATCAAGCTGAATTGTGACGTTGTAGGTTCCCCAGTGAATACCTTTGAGTTTCTACGCCCCTTACTAAGAAGTTTAGACTATGACCTACCCAAGCTTACAATTTCTGTACCTTTTGCGCTGTCCTTGGGTAAGTTTTTCCAAGGTTTCTACACTGTCCTATATCCATGGCTATCAAAGAGCTGGTTACCACAGCCCCTTATCCTTCCTGCTGAAGTCTACAAGGTAACAGTTTCTTCCCACTCATATTCTGGCTTAGATCCAAGCCAATTTGTATAAATCTTTTGATCTGGTGCAGGTTGGTGTTACCCACTATTTCTCATATCTCAAAGCCAAGGAAGAGCTTGGATATGTTCCATTCAAGAGCTCCAGGGAAGGTATGGCTGCAACTATCTCATACTGGCAGGAAAAGAAACGGAGATCTTTAGACGGTCCAACCCTATTCACTTGGATAGCTGTTACACTAGGAATGTTAGCTCTGTTTGCTTCTGGATGGTTACCCGACATAGGACCTGTGCCTTTCTTAAGAGCCCTACACCTCTATTTCTTGCGGACGATCACTGTTGTAAGGGTTGTCTTCATCGTATCAGTGGGATTACATGTTGCAGAAGGAATCTATGCGTGGTTTCTGGCTAAACGAGTCGACCCAGGAAATGCAGTGGGGTGGTTCTGGCAAACCTGCGCTCTTGGGTTTTTCTCAATGCGGTTTTTATTGAAGAGAGCCAAAGAGCACCATAGTTAAAACCAGTCTTGTTTTGATATTGTAATCAATATAAGCTTAAATGTTTTCAAGATTTAAAAACACAAAATAAAAGATCTACATTAATCAGGATATTCTAATCTCTGAACAACTTAATGGTTCTGAAAGTACATCGAAACACAGAATAGGCAAGTTATCACACTTGTCTGAACAGACAATTAGAAAACCTAAAGAGATAGCAATCATCATCATTTCAATTCATCATTTCAATAATAGGAAGTTGTTGATTTAAGACAGATCGAGACACTTGGCTACTTCCAGGACATGGGAAGGTTGGTGCTATTGTACGGTCCTCCTGTGCTCTGATGAATAGGGCTTGCATGTCCTCCTCCACAAGATGACTCACTCATTGCGCCTCGAGATTGCGGGCTACTCGGAGTCATCAGCACCTGCGTTGGAGCTTCACGCGGTAATGTGGGTGGCGATAGATTTATTTGTCCCACATGTTGTCTCGATTCTTTTTGTCCGTCTGGGATAAAACTCCCAACAACAATCTGTAATTTGAAAGCCAAATGTGTCCTTAAATTGAACTTATGGACATCCATATATCAGATATTTCAATTGGAAGAAGGCAGAAATCACCTGAACAGGTGATGCTGCAATAAGAAGACCAGCAACACAACCACCTAGGACATTACCATCCGTACTTGATAAGGACACGCTTAGACCTCCGGTCCTGCTTCTGTGGCCATTGTTCTCCAGCAAATGGAACGATCCCGATATAGACAGAATCTCAAATCTCCCCTGGTTTTCAATGTTATACAAATCACTAGGCTTAAGCAGTAAAACTTCAGAGACAAGAAAAAAAGGGATTGAAGAACTTTGCAAGCTGAATCTTGATACCTCATATGTAACGGTTCCACCAGATGTAGCAGACTGGCGAAGAGTCACATTGGAGATGGCTCCATTTGCAGACAAGACACACACAGCACGTGGCCCGTTCTGAGTTAACGCCATTATCTTTGATGATACATCCTGTCCCATAGATCAAACAGTAGAAATCATAAATATACAAAAACAAATGGACCTAAAAATGTCAGCACAACAAAACAGGTAAGAGAACCCTGAACAACATTCGCTTGTGACCAAATAATGATTGACATTAAAAGACAACAACTCAGCACTCCACATTCACAAGATTTAGAGACGTTGGTGATCGTTTTACTAGAAAGATAAGCTTCGACAATCTTAGACATCATAACAGTTAAGTAAGGAAATTCAACAAGATAGAGACCTCTCCAGTCCTCACGGTAAGTACATGAGGCGTAAATCCCATTCCTGTGGAGCCTGAAACAAGAATAAATAGATGTCAAGATTGGTGGAGGATTTAAAGAGCAAAGAATGGTTGAAGAAGACACGCTTAAAAGGGCATAAATTTCTATTTGTAATGGCGGGGATTCACAAGGTCATTGTATTACTACCATTTTTACTATATTCTAATAGATTGCAGCCAACACAGAACTTTCTAATTGCAGCACGTGAGGGAGACAAGATTCCAATATCAGAAGAATCAAATTAATGATATATATATATATATATATATATATAAATACATACCCAAAGCTTGAAGCTTGTGCTTATTGCCAGAGCCAGGAGGTCTTCCTCTCATCTTCTTCTCTCCTCCGCCGCCGCTGCTGTTGCTAGGCTGGCTCACCGTGAAAGAAGGAGCTCCGGGAACCAAACCAAGTGACATTTCACCACTCTCAGGTCCATACTTCCTCGGCCTACCTCTCCTCTTCTTCACTGGCTCACTTCCGGCCATGACTCCAGGCTCACCTCCGGGCATGTTCATGTTCATGTTCATGGTCAGGACAGGATTCTCACCTGGTTGTTGGTACTGCTGCGGTGGTGATGCTGACCTCATCGGCTGCTTGTACAGAGCATTTCCATCGTCGTCCCCGAATGACAATTGCATGTTCTGAGACTGCTGCGGGGGAGCTTGGCTGTGTTGCTGCTGCTGATGAAGACCCATAGTGAACTGCATTGGTGAATCTCCACTCCCTGCCATTTCCCTCTCACTTTTTTCCCAATAACAAAAACAGGGGAGAGCTGTTAGCACTTAGCAGAACATTAACCAAAACCACAAAACCCTAGTTTCCATTGAAGTTTGAAACTTTTAAGCCCTAAATCTAAACAACAAACGCCAGAGAGGGGACAATTCAGTGTTTTTTTAACTAACTAGAAGATTTTGTACCATATCCAAGGGAAAAAGTTCGAAACTTTAAGCCCTAAATCTATTCAAACTAGTCCAAAGATTCAGTATTTAACTCCAAAATTGTAACAATTGAGGATTTTTAGATCTCTCTCTCTCTCTCTCTTTCACACACTCTCTCACTCACTCACAAGCCATTGAGAAAGCGGATCGCGCTTTATGGAGGCTTCTGTGATTTTAGATTAAGATGCTACAATTATACTAAATTAAACCCAAAACACTTTTTTAAATATTAAACATTTACAGAAGAATTTTATTCTTTTTTCCTCAGAAAACTCAAACAGAAATTCTCGAAAATTACATTAAAAAAAAAAATTGAATGAGAGAGAGAGAGAGAGAGAGAAAACTTACGAGATAACTGAGGAGAGAAAAAAAAAAAGATAAAAAGAGACAAAAAGACAAAGACTCAAAGAGCCAAAGGGGATCTCTCTTTCTCTCTCTCTATATGTCCGCCTACAATTTTTTTGTAGGGTTTTTATTATTTTATTAAGACTAGAAAATCATCTATATATACAGCAGATCAAGTGACCTAAAATGTAATTTTGGGAAAAATCTAATAATTATTATTTTCACTTTCTTTCTTTATTTCATTTTTTCATTTTTACAAAAAAAAATCTAATTATTTAGCAACAGTATCTTTCACCCAAAAAGTTTCTACTCCTTTTCCAATTCACATTAAAAATTAATATTTTATAAGAGACATAATATTGTGAAAAAAAAAATAAGAGACATAATATATATCATTACGCAAAAAATAAACAAAAAAATTTAGCTATCCAATGATATTGTGAACCATACATATTAATGACCCGAAAATTTTATTGATGCAGAAATATATACTACTTTCCACGCTAGATATTAGAGACATATATTATTGACACGCAAAATATATAAAAATTAGCTTTTATAATATATATATAAAAGTTAGTTGAAAAGCAGGATTTTGTTGTTATAAGTTGCTAGTCGTAAAAGATTTTTGGTTTTTAACTAAGAAAAAATATATACTATAAACGTGTAATTTACGTAAATGTAATTTTTAACGTTAAGCAAAGCACTTTACATCGTAATAATAATAGGAGATTTTAGATTGTTATTTTTGGAGATTTTTATTTACGAACGATATTTTATTTTAATTAATGTGTAGTTGAAGGGTTTGCGTCTATCCTCGCTTTATACTAAGCTGAAACCTTTTAATGGTTTTTGAAGTGTTTATTTAGCGATCATGATGACTAATGTGGTCATCATGACGGATTATGCATATTTACTTGTTATGATTTATAACCATACAGAATGATCAATTTTTTTTTATCGAAGTTAAAAGATTTTGAGATTATTCATACTTTTTGATATAAAGTTGTATCTCTTATAGTGGTATTATACGTTTTGATCAGCTTGTTAAATATGAGAAAGTACACAAGTTTTGTTTTCCCATGTGGTGTCATATTAACATTTTAAGTTGAATAAAAATGATAAATTTTAGAAAATGTCAAAAGGTTGATGGATAAATTTTCTTCTATTTAGTGATGATTTAAAACGTATAGAATGAGTTAAAAATTCATTTCTTCATCTCTGGTTCACCATCTTAATCACTTCGCTGGAGTTTCAAATTCGGTTTGACTTCGAAACTATACAGGCATACACCTTTAATACCAGAAATTCGATATCATCTCATTTGGTTACCACAAACATCTGAAGTAAACTACAATACAGAGTCATCTTCATAACAGGGAAAGAATCGAAGAAGAAATATAACAGTTTCGAATTTAAAGTAAGTTCTAACACTCTACTCTATCTTCAGATTTCCGGGCCTTTCTTGTGTGGAAGAAAATGTTTAATTGATCAGTGAAAAGCAGATTCTTCATCTCCTCCAATTGTTTCCGGCTTCTCTCCATTTCTAAATCCAGTTTCTCGAAATGTACAATCCTATCTCGAATCTTCTTCATCTGTCAACCCCAATTTTGTTTTCCCCAACATCAGTCAAAAACAAGGATAACAACCACACACACACAAAATAGTTTACGGGAACTTGGAGATTGTTACTTACCTCCACTTCTACAACCTCTTTGATGGCTCCTTCTACCTCTTGCTCTTCCTTCTGGATCAGATATTTCGCATCAGCCCAAGCTCTTTCTGAGTCATTTCTAGTGCTTTCACCACCCGATGCAGCATTGGCCTCTGTGTATGAAGGAAAAAAAAAATGTCACTAGTGGATTTAGCTTGGGGCAGAAACGAACTGCAAATAGAGCCAGCTTGGTCTTTGATACCTTGTCGATTTGGGTCTCCACTGGCATTTATTTCAACCTCGTAGTCTTCATTAGATAAAGCTGTCACTGCCGCTCGAGCTGCTGCTTCTGCAACTTTTGTGCCAGCCAAGGCTGAAAGAAAAGCAGCCTGGAGACGACAAGGTATAAAGAATCTCATTCAGAGTAAAATAATGGAGCATAACAATTGAGATGTTATACAACACAGTACGATATAATCTAATACGTATACAATTCCTGACTGCCCTTATATATGTCACCTAGAATTCGATAATACTAGAGTTCAATTTTTCAAAGGAAGGCCCACAATGTATTCTAACGTTAGAGCCTTTCAAAAGACATTTATGCAAGTCATGAAACAGCTCAGTGCAGAGTGCAGACACTGAAATATTCTTCAGCAGCCTAACAACACAGTTGACTAAATTATTATAAAATGTTGGTTGTACAGTTGTACTCATTCATGTTGAATACTTGACACAAATATATTAACCTAGATAGAGAGAGAACACAGAGTCAGATTATAGTGAATTTCGAACCTGAGCCATGATTGGGTTGCTTGCATCTGCAAGAGGTGTCAATCTCATCCGCTTATTGGGAGAAGAACCGTCCTTATCACTTCCTCCAGATTCAAGATCAGCAGAGCCCTTGATCTGATCAAACGCCTCTGAAGCATCCTCAGAGTCAGACTCTTTTACAAACTGTTCTCCAAACGGAAGCTTGACAAACTGCGAAACACAATCCTTCTCGGTTCTACCAGTAACATAAGGTGCAACCTTCTTCCAGTCATCTCCATAGTGCATAACAGCTTCCAGCAGCTGCAGAATTTCCTTTTCGGACCACTTTGACTTTGACTCCTCACTAATCTCAACACGCTTAAATTCCGACGAGTTAATACCAACGCGATAGTTACCACGGACATAACACCTCGCACACAATGTCAAGTCATACTGAAAAGAAAAATGTATACTTTGCTATTGGCATATTCCTAGTAGCACTAATCATACAAGTGACAAAACTCAGTACAAAATATATGACTACATCAATGGTTGGGGAGGAAAACGATATCAAACCTTATCACAGACGAAACAAGCTATACTGCAAATTGATTTGCAGCCATTACAGATTCTCTTGGCTGTTTCTTTGACAGTTGTGGGAGGCTCAGAAGCAGCATCTCCTGCGGATTTTACAGCTTCCTTGTCGTCCCACTTGAGTGGCTTAGCGGAGGAGGAGCTAGAATAGTTGATAAGCCCCCAAGAGTCAAGGAAATCAAAGACGCGACGAATAGAGACAACATCACTGACAAGAGTTCTCCGTACGTCAGTGAAGCTAATCTTCCGAGGATGGTCATCTCTATACTGCTTGATGATTGAGTTCCTCAAGTAAAGGTAAAACTTAGGGTTTTTGGAAGACGACCTCGAATTGAAGAACTCCGGCAGTGACCGGACCTCGCATTCGTCGATGCCAGTCGACGAAAACCATCCTAATAGGTACAATATCCATAAGAAACAGTGGGAGTACAATATCATTATTAAAACCAAGGTTTCCCGGGGTTTGCGCAGACTTACGGGAGTAGCTAGGTACGTAGATTGTATCGATTTCGGAAGACGAAGACGGCGGTTGAGTCAATTGCGAAGCGGTGACTCCGGACGTGGTTTCGGATAGAGAGGAAGTATTCGGGAGATTTTCCCCAGATCCACCGGAATCGGAAGCTTTCGTGGCCATGGCTCAGTTCAACTAACGCAGCTTCGCCGGAGTAGGAAATAGAAAAAAAAATTTATATCTAGTTTACCGAGCGGCGCAAAACGAGTCTCGGTCCGGTTCTGATCAATGTCCAGATCCGAGTCCGGTCCAAGCACAGTACACTTTTATACTCCGGTTAGAATATGTTGGTTTACTTGTTTGTTCATTTAATAGTAAACCAGACGGGTTTAATTCACTTGTTTGGAAACTTAACATATTAGCAATTCATACTCTTGTATAAATGTAACAATTCATTAACAGAGCAAAACTGAAAAGTGGAAACTAAATTTTTGTTTGATACTCTGAAACTGGAAAGTAACTTAATTTGTAGATAAGTACACAAAAGTACTATGTGTGCTCAACTCTTATTATTGGAGTAGAAGATGAGAGAGTGTTGTGTGCATTGCAGATGAGGACACTTAACACATGGAGCAATAAACATGACCAAAACACTTTGTTTTTGTTCTTCTTTCCAAGTTTTTAGTCGACAAGCTTAGCTTTCCGGTAGCTCTCTACAGAATCCGCAAGTGTTTCCTCCAAAGGACGGTAAGTCCACCCCAACTTCTGCAATTTCTCTGAACTCACCTTCACCCTTTCTTCCGCTTCGATGTATCTATCATTGGATAAGTAGAGCTTCGATCAGAATTAAAGTCTTAAGAGACTTCAGACACTGATCTAAACGAAATGTGACATTGTTTACTAATGAAAGTAAAAAAACAGTTTATAAGGCTTAATGGATTTTAGTCAAATTGTCAAGGATGGTATTATTAGTGTTACTAATCGAGCTGAGAGATGGGATATTGTTTGCTTACTTCTTTGGATAGTTGTAATTTGGATAAAGATTCTTCAGCTTCTCAACAACTTCTTGTTCTTTAATCGTGTGGGATATGCAGATGTATCTTCCTTCAGCTTCTGCTTTCTCATAAACCAAGAGTAAAGCTTGAGCCACATCACGCACATCTACCAAATGTCGTTCTTGGTTATCACGTGATTCAAAACCCTCTGCAACACACTCAAGTAAAAAGTAAAAATCAAGACAAACTCATATACCAAGTTGCTTCTAACAATCCCATATGTGAAGAGGCTTGTTTATACCTTTAAGAAGCTTGAGAAGAACCAGACTACTAGCATTTACTGTGTGCTGCTGCAGTATAGGTCCCAAGACAAGGGTTGGGCAAACACTGACAAGATCAAGTCCGGTTTGTTTTGCAAATGCAAAAGCTTCACTTTCTGCTCGTGTCTTTGACAGACAATACCAATTCTGCCAGAGGGACTAAAGTCAGATTTGAAAGAAGAAAAAAAGGGTGAAATTTAAAAAGTCAGATAAGGGATTCAATATGCATAAACCTCAGTTTTTTTGCAAAACTCCTGATCAGACCAACAGGTCTCATCTAATACTTGATTCTTTGACCACAACGGGTTCATGAAAAGTGCAGCTACAGAGGACACATACACAACACGCTTAACATTTGCTTCAATACATGCCTTAAGCACATTAAGTGTGCCATCCACTGCGGGTGCGATCAATTCCACCTGCAAAACCAGTCGAAGCAGAGTGATACAATGTAACATATAGCCAATTAGATAGTTAGGAATGAAATCCTCACCTCAGGATTTGGGACTGAAGATGGTGGAACCGGACATGCAACATGGAAGACACCAGTGCAGCCTGCAATAGCGGATTGAAGAGACCCGTAGTCCAGCAAATCAGCCTTGAAGAGCTTGAGTTTGTCACCAGCTTTTTCAAGCTTCTTCAGATGAGCATACTTCTCATTATCTATATCAAGAACCATGGATAAAACTCTTCATCAGAACAACAACACTAAAAAGAAGAGAAGCAACTAAATGATTTGGGAACAACAACAAACAAACTCAAAAGGCTAAAACTTTATATCCGTAAACAGAACAAAAACTAGCGAATCTAAGCTAAAACCCTAGTAAGTAGATGAAAATTGCATGAATACACAGGTGAGCTAATAATATCCCGATCAAACATATGAGATGGGTGAGTGAGGTAGCAAAAAGGTGGAAACTTTAAAAAGAGGGATAGAGGAAAAGGAGAGGAGGAGGATGAGTACCAGGGTCTCTGACAGTGCCATGGACGAAGTAATCCTTAGAAAGGAGAAGATCGACGACCCACGAACCCAGAAAACCTCCGGCACCGGTTACACAAACCTTTCCTCTCTGAACAGCCGCCATTTCCGATCTCTTGATAGTACCGAGAGAGTAAACGAGCAGATAGATTCTTATTTAAATGGACTAAGAGATGGATTTCGATTTTTCTTCTTCTTTTGTCCAAGTGGCACCTGTTTGACCAATGACCATTGCCTCCCCTCTCCATCTCTCAGTTTCACATCCTTCATATCCTTTCTTTGACTATTTTATTATATCTGCAACAACAAAATTAGTAAGTTTGATGTAATCGAAAGTCAAAGATAACACTATGCTCAGTTGACTCCTATCTTATGTTCAAAGTCCATGGGCCAACTATTACTGAGTGTTAACAATTATGTCCGGCCCATAATATATTTTGATCGGATCTCCTAAATGCTACGTGGAGAAACAACAACCGCATGATGTGTCAATCAGAAACAAAAACAGAATTAACCGTCTCGGCGACCGGTTTAGCTTTTGGCAGTGTTCACCAAGCAAATGCGAATCAAAATCAAATCGCCTGCTTTTACTTTTACTTGTTCAATTCCATATCAAAGAATCATCAGAAGTCAAGTAATCAATCCTCGGAGAAGAGATCCGTAGTCCTTAGAAGAGACCCAGTGGTATTGAGGCAGCATCAATCAAAATGGCTAGCAGCTGGAGAAGATCAATTGGGAACGTGAGGTCGTTCATCGGTAATTCCATGGGTGGTCTCAGAGGTGGCCAGAGTGCCGCTTCTTGGGTCGTCGCCGGAACTATTGCTTACTTTCTCTGGATTAAGCCAGCTCAAGATCTCAAAAAAGAACAAGAGGTACCAATTCTTCATTTCACATCCCAAACTTTGTGCTTGTCTATGGAATCGTGTATGGAATGGAATCTCAAATTTACATTTCTGGGTTGTCTCTTGTCTGATTAGGCTAGGGCAGCTCTTGCAGCAATGGCGGATCCGAATCAATACGTTGAGAAGAGGAAACCAATTGCTGATCCTCAGGTATAACATTCGTCATTTTGCGATTTTTTTATTAGGATGTATAGTTTTGAATACCAATGGTTTTTGTATGCTATTATATCTGCAGGTTACTGGTTTGATCTATGGAAACAAGAACAGAACTGATAAGCCACAGGATTGAAATTTTCTGTAAGTTTGAACATCTGGTTGTAAGTTAGCTTCTACAGTTTTTTGTCAGGTTTCATATAGCTGAAGATCATGTATAGACACTATAGTAGTTGTCACTTACAACGAATAAAAGATGGAAACTTTTTTTTGTTACCCAACCATCTGTGAAGGATTTTATATGCATTGACCATTGAGTGAGGTTTATAACGGATCTGATACTTCGTTTTGATTCTCAATACTTTTTTATACATTACCCTTTTACTCTGTTCAGTTTGGCTCCAGTGGGTTTTATGACTGTTAACTATTGTAGTTTGCCCGTTTAGATTTCCTTCTGTGAAACCGGTACTGGAAATCTTATACACGTTGTAGTTGAAATCCTTGTTTACCCTTTTACATCGGTGAAGGTGTATCGGATTACATCTTTTCAGGTCCTTGCAATTATTCTGTAGTTGGTATGTTCTACTATGATTGTGTTATGCCACAACGATGGGCGATTATGTTTGTGGCATGTTAGGAAAGAATGTTCCGTTCTTTAGTTTGATTGCAAACGGAGAATGATCTTCTTTGAGAAACATGCTTTTATATCTTCTATGCAGTTGAAGCATGTTACAAAGCAATATGCTTGTAGTGTCCTTATCTTGTGTGTTAATGAAGTCCATCTATATTAGACTTTGTATCCGTGACAACCATATGTGTTATGTGTTGCGAGTTTTTTGGTAAACCTTTAGGAATCCATGAACTTTAATATGGGAGAGTTTTCAACTCGAACCTCTAGAATTATATCTTCCGTATAGGAGAATGATGAGAAAATGGTAGTGCCAGGTAAGACCTGCTTCCAACATTATCATACCAGAAACCAAATGAATCTCTTTCCTTCCAAGGAACAACGCCATTTAGTTCAACGAAGAAGAATTCACGTAAACCCTGACTGTAAGTCTGTAACCCAATTACTATTCATCAAAAACTTGTGCAGCCAATTGTGATCGGATCGCCAAACTGTGTAAAATAAAATCCTAAACAGAATTCTACTTAAATGTGTATATTTTTCACAAATCTGAATATAGTACAAAAGTGACCGGGAACACCATTTACAAAAAAAAAAAAAAAAAAAAAAAAAAAAGTTCCCAAAGAACAAAGATGCTGATTTTGGAATTTTGGCTTCCCATGCTAATAAGTCATCAGCTCTAAAGTTTTGGTTTCTTCAAACATCAGAAAGTGTATTTGTGATTGATTATAGAGGATGTATTGTCTCTTTACCAGAAGATCCAAGACCAGCTTTGATTTGAGTCCATGAAAAAAATCCAATGTTGCTTAAGGGCATTTAGTATACAATTACTTTTGTTTCATTTTCATCTCTAGACTATGTACTAAACAAAATGACAGACCCGGTCAATACGCTATATAATTATGAAGACGTACCAAATTTCTCCTCTCTCCCACTGTATATGTCAATTTGTTTCATTTTATTACAGTTCCGACCAATGAGAAAACGTCTGAAAAAGTCAACACAACGACGCGTTTCTGTTGACTAATAATACGTTCCCCGCCGTCTCCTTTGGTCTAAATCTAATGATCATCCTATGTTAAATTCAGGAGAAGCTTAAGATCGCCTCTTCAAATCAAAAACACAACCATGGCTGCGCGTACACTCCACGCGCTCTTAGTCTCCACATTACTCCTCCTCCTCCTTCTCTTCGCCGCGTCACCGTCGACAGCTCAGCAACCGTACGTCAACAACCACCAGCTCGCCTGCGAGGTCCGAACTTTCGACAATATAACCAACGGTTTCACCTGTAACGGCCCAGCCTCTTGCCGCTCTTACCTCACTTTCTGGTCTCAACCACCGTACAACACCGCCGACTCAATCGCCAAACTCCTAAATGTCTCCGCCGCAGAGATCCAATCAATCAACGACCTCCCAACCGTCACCACCACGATCCGCACCCGTCAATTAGTCGTCGTCCCAGCTAACTGCTCATGCTCCTCCTCCTCCTCCGCCGGAGGATTTTACCAGCACAACGCCACTTACCATCTCTCCGGCAACAGAGGAGAAGAGACTTATTTCTCGGTGGCTAACGATACTTACCAAGCTTTATCCACGTGTCAAGCCATGATGTCACAGAACAGTTACGGCGAGAAAGAACTAACCCCCGGCTTAAACCTCCTGGTTCCTCTCCGATGTGCTTGCCCCACCGCGAAACAAACCGCCGCCGGATTTAATTACCTCTTGACTTACTTAGTCGCCATGGGAGATAGTATCTCCGTCATCGCCGATATGTTCAACAGCACATCCGCCGCTATAACCGAAGGTAACGAGCTTACATCAGACACTATCTACTTCTTCACGCCGATTCTTGTTCCTCTCAGAACTCCACCCACCAAAATCGTTGCATCTCCGTCGCCTCCTCCACCGCCTGTTGTTGCTACGCCGCCTCAAACAACCCCCGTTGATCCTCCGGGATCCTCTTCTTCTCACAAAGGTATTTACATCGGAATTGGAATCGGAGCTGGTTTGCTTCTCCTTATCTCATTCTTAGCTCTCTGCTTCTACAAACGTAAGTCTAAGAAGAAGTCATCGTCGTTGTCGACGTCGACGCCGCCGGACCTGAACAAGTTCACTGATTCATCTACCAAACAATCTCTTCCTACAACAACGAGTCAATGGTCTATTGATTTATCCACTTCATCAGAAGCTTTTGGTTTAAGATCCGCAATCGAATCGTTAACACTTTACAGGTTCAACGATCTTCAATCCGCTACTTCCAATTTCAGCGACGCAAACAGAATCAAAGGCTCTGTTTATCGTGCTACGATCAACGGAGACGATGCGGCTGTGAAAGTGATCAAAGGCGATGTCTCTTCCTCCGAGATCAATCTCTTGAAGAAGCTGAATCATTCTAATATCATCCGTCTCTCTGGTTTCTGTATCCGTGAAGGGACGTCGTACCTTGTCTTCGAGTATTCGGAGAACGGATCGATTAGTGATTGGCTTCATTCATCGGATAAGAAGACTCTGACATGGAAACAGAGAGTTGAAATAGCAAGGGATGTGGCAGAGGCATTAGACTATCTTCATAACTACATTACTCCACCTCATGTCCATAAGAACTTGGAATCCACAAACGTACTTCTTGATTCTAATTTCAGAGCCAAGATTGCGAATTTCGGGGTTGCGAGGATTCTCGATGAAGGTGATCTTGATCTTCAGTTAACAAGGCACGTTGAAGGAACTCAAGGCTACTTAGCTCCAGAGTATGTGGAGAACGGAGTCATAACTCCAAAACTTGACGTGTTTGCTTTTGGAGTTGTGGTTCTTGAGCTTCTTTCAGGGAGAGAAGCAGTGACGATAAACAAGAAGAAGAAGGAAGGAGGAGGAGAAGAAGAAGAAGAAGTGGAGATGTTGTGTAAAGTGATAAACAATGTGCTTGGAGGAGAGAATGTAAGAGAGAAGTTAAAAGAGTTCATGGATCCATCCCTAGGGAATGAGTATCCGTTAGAGCTGGCTTACACCATGGCTCAGCTTGCCAAGAGCTGTGTTGCAACTGATATTAACTCGCGCCCATTGGTAGCTCAGGTTCTAACCACGCTCTCGATGATCGTCTCCTCCTCCATCGATTGGGAGCCTTCTCATGACCTTCTTCATTCGGGCTCTCTTGGCAACTAGTTCATTTTTTGCTCTTAATGTCAATAACTAGTATTTAGATTTTAGATAAGGCTAAAAATATAAGTTAAGATATAAAACAAGTACCACATTGTGAAACAAAGTAATAAGAGCATATGATAGAGAGCGCTTTATTTAGATCTTGGCATGTTTTGTACTTCAGAAAAAAGTTCAGTTTCTTCAAGTGAGAAGTAGAATCTTACCACTTTCATGTATAATCATAGTCATACCAGAAGGGACAAAGAATCAAGTTGTTGCTCCATTTAGGAGCTTGTATGTTATATTCAGAAACATTAGAATCTATACATATGGCTTGCCTAAGAATTGAATCACAGTGACAACTAATTTCCAGGTCTAATACTAAGACTCACCTTTGACATAATTGCTTTAATATTTAGTAGACAGCATCTGTTATTTTATAGAGTTCCGACTACTAGTTACTATCATCGAATGAATCATTGAACGAATCAATGATTTTAAAAACCTTTAGCTAAATCAATTATTGTCTTGTGACAAAAGGGAAAAACCAACGATGTTTCGTAGCTGACCACTGACCTGAGTAACTCTATTTTTTTTTTTTTGGTAAAAAGACGGGAGATAGTGCCCTCCCTAAATTTTATTAAAATAAAAGAAAATTATACAATAACGTTTCTTGGCCGAGGGGGACCAACCACATCCTCGTGTAAAATCGACGCCACATCCGGCAGGTTAACATCAAAATGATAAAAACCTTTAGATAAAGAAAACGCATAGTTTGCTAACCCATCTGCGAGACGGTTAGCTTCCCTATACACGTGAGAGATACGGACAATCCAATCCTTTGATAAGAAGCCATAGCACAAACGTACTAGGAATGACAACGGATGAGACTCACTAATCCCTGTCGTAAGAAACCCGACAACCACCTTCGAATCCACCTCTAATTCCACACGAGTAAACTGACGTTCCCAAGCAATCACCAAGCCATAGTACACTCCCCAAATCTCAGCCATAGGTGCAGAACAAATCCCAACATTTACCGCAAAACCTCCACACCAATCCCCATTATGGTCCCTTAAAGAACCTCCTGCTGTCGCTAGCCCCAGGTGACCCCGTGAGGCACCGTCCGTGTTAAGTTTAATCCATCCCGCGGGAGGAGCAGTCCAGCCAATCAAACGTTCAACCCGCTCAGCCCCTCTATTTGGTCCCGTCAGTACCAGATGCGAGTCATAGACCTCCTTTGCAGCCTCTTTAATGAACCGAACTCGGTCTTTGCACCTCCCATTCGAGCCAAAGATGTTTCCGCAGCGCCATTTCCACCCCCACCACACAGCCATAGCAAAAACCGTAGCCCATGAAGTTCCTGAAGCTTCATCCCGCGCACCTAAGTTCTCATACAACCAAACAAGTAGAGATGTTGAGAAAAAGGATCCCGCATGTCGTGGAAGTACTAACCGTCCCCATAAACCCGCCATTGCAGGACAGTCACGAAGAACATGGAGAATAGTTTCCTCGCCTCCTTTACACACTTGACACACACTTGTATCGCAAAGATGACGACGTAAACGTTCTGTATTTGTCATAATACCGCGGTTTGCAACCAGCCAGAGGAACACCTTAGTCCTTTCCGGGATCACGGCTCCCCATATCCGATCAAACAAACCTCCCATCATCTGTCGAGGGCAAGTATTCCGGGTTAAAAAGTTATAAGCCGACTTCACCGTTAACTTCCCATCCAAGGTTTCACTCCAAGACAATCTATCTCTCGAGCCCGTGAAATCTTCAACAACCACAGCCGCGAGTTGAAGTCTAGTCCTATCGGATACATAAGGTAAAATATGACTAAGATCCCATCCTTGCCCCACTACCCACATATCACGCGCCCGGACCTCCTCATACCCCCTAGGTAAATCCCTTATACACACGTTCACCAAAGCAGTATTCATGAGCCACTTGTCTGTCCAAAAGCGAGCCTGCCTGCCATCCCCAAGGACCCAACTAGACCATGGGATCACCACTTCCTTTAGCCCCGTGATCACACTTCGCCAAGTCGACGACCAACGCCCCTTTTTAGTAATCCAAGTACTATCATGAATATTACCAACCTTATACTTACTTCGCAGCACCTGAGCCCATAAACTAGTAGTGTCATGCATTAAACGCCAACCCACTTTCGCCAACATGGCGACATTCATTGATCGAGAGTTTCTCACGCCCAAACCCCCATCATACTTCGGACTACAAACCCGATCCCAACTAACCAAGTGAAGTTTCCGTTTTTCCATAGTACTGCCCCACAAAAAATCCCGAGACATCCGCTCCAACCGGTCCAAAGTTACCTTTGGCAATGCGATCGTACTCATTGTGTGAATAGGAATAGACGAAAGAACAGCCTTTGTAAGAGTCAATCTCCCCGCCATACTCAAAAAACGACCCTTCCACCCCGATAGTCTCGTCGAAACCCTCTCAACAACGTCACTAAAAGTATCCTTGTTGATTCGTTTCTGAAGGAGAGGCATGCCTAGATACTTCCCCAACTCCTTTGTAGCTTTTATCCCACTCTCAGCACTTATCAAATTAGCCAGCTCCCTATTCACATTCTCAGAGAAGAAAATTTTTGATTTTTCCAGGCTAACTTTCTGACCTGAAGAAGCACAAAACTTTTCTAGCACTCTCCTTATTACTCTTATCTGACTCACCGACGCCTCGGCAAACAGAATAAGATCATCCGCGAAGCAGACATGAGATAGCTTAGGGCCACCACGCGACAAAGAGATCGGCTTCCAATCCTTAACCGCCACTGCTAGCCCTATCTGATGACATAATCTCTCCATACAAAGAACGAACAAATACGGCGACAACGGGTCACCTTGTCTCAAACTCCTCTGAGGTATAAACTGCTCGGTCATATCCCCATTCCACAGCAAGCTCATTGAAGGTCCGGTTACGCACGTCATAATCCACCCTATCCATTTTTCAGGTAATCCTGCAGCTTTGAGAGTATCCTCAAGGAAATCCCACCTTATGCGATCATAAGCTTTCTCTAGATCAAGCTTCAACAACATCCACCCTTTTCTACCTTTCTTCATACGCATAGAGTGCACTGCCTCTTGAACCACCACAATGTTGTCTGTGCTCAAGCGACCCGGAATAAAACTAGCTTGAGCCGGACCTATAAGCTTTGAAATAACTCCTTTAAGTCTGATCACCATAGCTTTTGTAATTGTTTTAAACAACACATTACATAGGCTAATCGGCCTAAACTGCATTATTCTCTCCGGTTTCAAAGTCTTCGGAATGAGAACCACCAGCGCATCATTCATACCTTGAGATAAACACCCTGTTTCAAAGAAATCCAAAACAAATTGCACCACTGAATTCCCCACTACATCCCAAGAATGTTGATAGAAAACCGGTTGATAACCGTCAGGTCCCGGAGCCTTAAACCGCCCCATACTCCGTACCGAACATTCAACCTCATGGGCCGTAAATGGCCTGTTAAGCTCCAAAGTCTCGTCCCGCGTTAACCTTTCAAAACCCACGGAAGGCAATCTCTCCACAATCGGTTCAACATCATCCATAGAATATAACCGTTTGTAGTAATCTATAGCTAACTGCTCCAACTCCGACGGATTCGAGACCCAGATACCCGACTCATTCTTAAGCGACTCAATCCTATTATTCCTTCATTTGATGATAGTTGAAGTATGGAAGTACTTCGTATTACGATCCCCAAGCGTAATCCACTTTTCTCGAGCTTTTTGAAACCAGAGAACTTCTTCTTGCTCAAGTACAACTTCTAACTCCTTAATCAAGAAAGCTTCCCGTTCCAACATAGCATCCGTTTGGGAAATATCCAATTTATCTTGGATATCTTTGATTTCTTCCATGAAAGCCTCCTTTCTCCTCTGAATATCTCCAAAAACCTCTCTATTCCATTTTTTCAAAGTAAATCTCAACCCATACAAGGCATCTGGAGTTCGCAACTCGCCATTCCAAGAATTTAAAAGCAACTCTTTAAAACCCGGATGTTGAAGCCAAGCAGCTTCAAAACGGAAAGGTCTTCGTTTTGAATTCCCTTCCACCCCTGGCGACATTTGAACATAAAGCGGAGTATGATCAGAAGACAAAAACGGTAAGTGACTAACACGAGCCTCTTGCCACTTTAATCTTGTGTGGGCACAACACAAAACCCGGTCAAGACGCTTGGCCACATAAGTTCGTTGGACTCGACCCCTCCGCCATGTAAATTGAGGGCCTCGGAAACCCATATCAATCAACTCGAGCTCATTAATCCATTCTCCGAACGCAAGTGAGTCCGGAGACAGATGACCATTACCCCCAACTCTCTCGTCAATGCGTACTATTGTATTAAAATCACCACCGATCATAAGTGGTCCATCAATACTAGTAACCACAGCTTTCAGGCTAGCCCACAAACCACTCCTCCGACTAACTGTAGGAGCTGCGTAAACCACCACCAAGTGAAAGCACTCTACCCCTTGCTTCACTCTCGCATGAATGAACTGGTCCGAAGAGCTCATAATCTCCACCTCCCCCACATTAGACCTCCATAGGAGCCAGAGCCCACCACTCTGCCCCGCTGCATCCACTCGAAACGAACTATCAAAACCTAAACCGTGACAAATCCGCTGAGCTCTGTCTCCCCCCGCATGAGTTTCAAAGACCGCCAGAACATCTGTCGGATACTTCTTTAAAATGTATCGAATAGACCGCCTAAAGTTGGGTTTATTTGCCCCCCGGCAATTCCAAAGTATGATATTCGTCATATCTTGAGCATAAAACCACCGAACCGCCGGGGAAAACTGTTATGCCATTAACTTGTCCGCCACTCCTTCCGGCGGGACCAACTGCATTTCCAACGCTCTGTCCTTAGCTGGTCGAACAGGCCCAAGACCATCTACTCCATTCCCCTCAGGCGACTCCGTCATGTCTCCATCACCTCCCGACATCACAAATTGGGACTCACGCCCCACACTCCCCATCTCCACCCGCATCCGCTTACCGGATTCAGATAGCTCCACCCCTCTCCCCGTTGGTCCAAACACGAGCCCCCTAGTGGCCTTGAATTTCGAAATTTGTTTGGGTTTCGGCCCACCATTTCCATTAGGCTTCCCCAAACTTACCCTTCGATTTTTTGAGTCATCATTTGCTCTCGGCAGGCCTTGAAACACGACCTTCTCTTGCAAGCCCACTCTTTCGTGGCCCATGTTCTGCTCCTTGCTCACAACCGTCAACGGATATTCATTCTCCTTATTTGCACCCGACGTAATTACTACATCTCGTGATTCCAGGGATACAACTCCATCCTCCAACATACCAAAACTATTTGATACCGCAATATTCGCACTTTCCTTTTGCCCCGAGATCTCCCTCAGATTTCCTTCTGTTTCCTTTCCTGACTTTGCAGCCGCCAAGGAAACTTTCCTCATCTGTGAAGTTGATCTATACCCGGTTTTCCTCACCGTTGTAAAACCATCTCCCCCTTCACTCCCACCGGGGACCACCGTAGCCGTCGTCTCTTTCTCCGTCACCGGCATCACTGGTTTCCCAGCTGGGCAAGCATGCACCAAGTGTCCGTACAAACCGCACAACGAACAAATATTCGTAAGCCCTTCATACGCCACATAATACCTCTCAGCATTTATCATGATCGTTCCCTTCAAAGGATATGCAAGGTTCACCTCAACACATATCCTCGCAAACCTAGCCCGATCGAAATTTAGAGTCGCCATATCCACCTTAATCGGTTTCCCCAAACCTGTTGCTATTTCCATTAATATGGATCGATGATACATGTTAACTGGAATATTAGACAACCTAACCCACACCGGTGTTGTTACGATCTCATTCCGCATAGGATCAAACTCCGGAGACCATGCTTGCACCATCAAATAACTCCCAAAAGCTCTCCACGGCCCGCCCGTTAACACCGCCAAATACTCTTCTACAAGCTCAAAACGAATCATAAAAAACTGACGAGGCAAATCCACCACGTGCATAACTCCTCTCGGTTTCCACATCTCACGTAGGCGTTTGCTAAGAACTGAGATAGACATGTTACGTCCCAGCACCTTAACCACCATACAGTTCTTCCACAAACCATTCATAGCTTCCAATAATTCTTTCCCCACCGTGACCACAGGTTCACCATGCACCCCATCTGGGAACACCACCTTTACTCTCTCCTTCACAAACTCATGATCAATAATATCTTCCGGATTCGGTCGGCCACCACTCCCACCACCGATAACATTATTCACCCAAACCCGCTGTCCATCCGGTGGATCCCCAGGCGGTCGGACCCTCTCCCCTGCGTCCACCATAGATACGTCGGGAACACTAGAACCCAAAACCCTACCATCGCCGTCACTCGTCATCTTTGGGTACCTGAGTAACTCTATTTTTATACTAGTAAGTTTAATACAGAACAAAAGAAAACACAACTAATTCAAAAAATACTGTAGTACTATTGATTAAAGTCATTAATGAAATAGTAAAAGAGGATAAAACAGAAGGAAAAATGGATACAAGTAAACAGAAACAACTATACCTTTATAGACAAAATGCTTATTAGAGAAAAGATTAAGTTATTATATCCTTTGGTCATGAGAAATTCTTCACATCCGTCCCAAGTTTTTTCTGCTCAAACTCTTTAATCGTCTTCACTAGCTTCTTCATGTTGTCGTCGTACACATACGGTAGCTTATTGTACAATGTCACTTTCTTCTTTGCTGAATTTGGTAACATTTCTCTGCAAAGCTCCTCATGCACTGTTATGGTGTTGTGGTAATGGTAATAACGTATCTTCGTCTCTGTCTTGTGTAGTGTTTTGCCTACTATGTTTTCAGACATGTGAACTCCTGTGGCAAATGCGTTCTTCGCTTGGATCGCATATTTCCTATCACGGCGTATATTCCTTCTTGAATCCTTAAATAGCAGCTTCTCAAATCCCCATTGCCTGTAAGTAAGAAACAAGTTTGTTACTTTTCGTTACCTTCATATGCAGAAATACCAAAGAATTGGATCAAAGTTCCCGATTATATTCTAATAGTATCATCTAATCTAAAGACAGGACATGCTTGAAACATCCATCATAAGTGAAAGTGTGTTTCTTTTCATCAAACACCACGAGCACTGAATCAAAGTGAAAGCTAACTTCCGGATTCGATCCTAATAGTTACATTTGACATCTTTGCATTTTCTAGGATCATCTATTCTAAAGACAGAACAATGCTCATAAGCTATCCAACAATATTCCAAATTCCTAATCACTAAACTTGTCGATTCCAAATTGCATTATAAAAAGGTTTTTGAGGTTGAAATTAGTACCTAGGATAATCTTGAGAGGAGTCGTTTAAGCAAAGAACACTAGACATTGGATTCTGCTCAATCGTAAACTGTGTATTAACCGAGAACTCGTCGAGCACAGATTCGAGCGTGTTGCCGTGCGGCAAATAGATATACTCATCGACATCGAAGAAGAAGGTCCAGTTAGCAGCATGCCGATACCGATGCAAGCAATCATTAACAATGAGAAACTGATTATAGTAGTAACCATCATACTGAGACTGATCCCTAATATCTTGAACCGTAACCCGCCCAGCTCGAATCCACGGGTCAAGAACTTTCCTAACTTCCGGGGACACACCACCAGCATCGTGGAAAACAAAATGCGATTTATCTCCAAAGAACCAAGCGTGGTAAGCCATCCACTCTCTCATACGCGAAGCGCTCACGTTACCGTACAGCGACGAGCCACAGTAAAGGTAATCGTATTGATACGGCGGCGAGTATTTAGATTCGTCGTAGACTCCGGCTGATTCCTCTAATGTAGTGAATCGTTCGAAGAGTTTGGGAGATTCGTTGTAGTAAGCGTTGAGGATGAGCTTACCTCCGGTGTTATCGGAGTTAGGGATAGAATTGAAAGTGCAGTTGACGACGACGACGGTGTAGACTCGGCCGTAGCCCCAATCTGGTAGAATCTTCTGTGCTTTAGCTCGAATCGAAGTTCCATTGTTAGAAATCCACTCACACTTGTACCATGGTTTCCCGAAGACGTGGATCGGCTTCGAGGCGAGTCCGATAACGGAGAAGGTCGCTGGACCGCCGCGGTAAGCTCCCATTAGTACGAAAAGCGCCGCGGCGTTACCGAAAGGTTGGAAAACTCGCTTGTTCGGATCTGAGGGAGTGGAATCGTACTTCTGAGAAGCTGCTGCGGTTGTGGTTGAGAGTGAGGTGGTGAAATTCGTCGAGAGAGAGGCGGTGAAGTTCGGTGAGGAGAGTACGTTGGTGGTGGTGACGGCGGAGCAGGGACGAGCAGTGGAGATGAGGTTGTGATAGTAAGGAGGAAGGTTCCAGATAATCATGACGAGGGAGAGAGCTAGCAATGTAGCAATTAATGGTTTCTTCTCGAAGCAGACAGTGGTGGTTGACAAAACCGGCGGTAAGACCTCCTTCCTCATGGTTTTCCGGCGCCGGTGAGTCTAACAACGCACCGTTTCGGTTCGGTTCAATTATTTTTTATAATAATATTTTAAAAAGGTGTGACGACAAGCGTCAGAGAGAAGGAACGAGGAGAGGCTTTGCCGACACGGCGTGTAGTAGAATGAGAAGGAAGAGAGGGAGAGGACTCGTGGCTGGCTCACATATGAGTAGTGTCTGTGTGTGACTGTGTGATGTGGTGGAGGTTGGTATAAGAGAGAGAGTAGGCTTGGATCTCTTATGAATTACGAAAACGACATTATTGCCTTGTTTGTTTTTTTTATTTTTTGTATTATTATTATTATTTGTATAAAAAGGTTGGATCGTTTGATTAAATTGCTGGCTCCCTCTCAATTGACAGCTCATGGACCCATACCACCCGTGCCAACTTGGCGTTACGGTGCTTACTCGATCTCTTCTTCTTCTTCTCTTTTTTTGGGTGGTTGGTTACAAGAATCGAATGAGTAAGTTTAGGACGAATCAACGTAAAGATGAGCTCGTTAATTAAAGTGTTTTGTGAATTTCCCAAGCCAAAAAAAAAAAAAAAAAGTAAGTAAAAGAGTTTGTAACAGTCATATATTGTGGGATAGTGAAGAAAAGAGAAGAATACAACGATGTTCTTTTTCTTTTTTTTTATTAAAAGAAATGGTTTAATACTATATAATTGGTGGAGAGAAGTGCTGTATCTTTTTTATGTGATGGTTAGAGAATCAGTAACCTTGATTTAATTATAAGACATGATGTTATTCTAATTGGATTTTCAGTAAACGTACGGCACAAGGCTTCTTATAGTTTTAGTCTTTTAGTAACAAAGCAAAATGTGTACATTGAATGCGTAATACGATTTACATGCATTTAAAGGACTTGTCTTTTTTTTGTTGTTTCCGCCGAAAATTAAAACGTCAATAAAGGAGATCATGTGTGTCACATTCGCAAACTGAATGATAGTGTATTATATATACAAGTAATTATTATCTATTTTATTTTTCGTTCTATCAAAACTGTTTTCAGGTTTACGAGATTAATTATATATTTGTCGGTGGGAGTTGTTACAATCAAATTGTTCCAATCAGAAAACAGACTTTTCCTAAACTTGGAGTACATTTTTTGTTTGTTTGGTGGGTAATCAAAATAGAGTACATTTAAGTTGTTAGCGTGTAACGAAATGTATGTGATCATCCCTTGTGGTACCGACACAGACAGAGAGAATCTTTTTTTATGTGGAGCAACTGTTTTTTTGCTTCTAAGTCAAAAGTAAATTATGCTTCGTAAATCAAAAGAAGGTTAAAAAAATATAAAGCATTCATCTTCTCTTTATTTTTGGCTTTCAAAACTATATAATTTCAGAATAAATTAAACATCAAATTGCAAATACTACATTGGTCAGCATTATTGTGTTATTTTCTTTAGTCTATAAAGTTTTGGAATGTATCAATTGATCAGTTCCAGCTATACGGTTCGTTTTCTGAAATTCGGGTGTAGTTTGGTTTATTTTAAGATTCGGTTTAGTAATTCTCTGTTTGGTTTGGTATTCAAGGATTGCCACTTTGTAATGGGTTTAGACAAAAAAAGGTGGGAAAATGGCCCGCTATATAAATAAAATTATTCAAATCCTGGCCCATTTAAGTTAGGCTCAGAAAAAGCGTCTACACGCTCCGAATGTGCGTATATCATTCATTAATCAAAACTACTTTGTGAAGCTCTCTCATTGAGTAACTAACGGCTATTGCATTTTCAAAAAACTTTCCCCCAAGTGCAGCGAAGAGACAACGATGGCCGCCGAAACTAGGGTTCAGATCTTAGATCCAGAAGCAGAGTTTCTGAATTCGAAGCAGGAGACTGGTTGTGAGTGGGAGCTTTTCAAGGAGAATGTCCGACCTCTCAAGAGAGGACGCAATGTTGGTATTCTCAACCACGCACTCAAATCTCACACCGACCACCAGTTGAGGAAGAATCTCGCCGAGAAACGCCGGTACTTATTTCAATTTCACATCTTTTATCTTGGGTTTTAGTTCAATCGCTCGATTCTTGCTTAATTTGTGATGTTTCGGTGAATCAGGAAGTTGATTGAAGCCATTGATGAGTACGATGGTGATGACCCTTTATTTCCCTGGATCGAGTGAGTTCCTTTTATCTTTTATTGATTGGGTTGTTGAAAAAATTGCACCTTTTTGTGCCGACTTCAAGAAATGAAACAGCTAGTTGGGTTTCTTGAAACAGTCTTTATGATGTACCAATTTGGAAATCTGAGCTTGTTAATTGGTTTCTTTTGAAGGTGTATTAAATGGGTTCAGGAGGCTTTTCCACCAGGAGGTGAATGCTCGGGACTATTGGTGATATATGAGCAATGTGTTCGCAAGTTTTGGCACTCGGAGCGTTACAAGGATGATCTCCGTTATCTCAAAGTCTGGTTGGAATATGTAATGTTCTCTTTTGTTTAACCCCTAATTGCTCTTTCAAGATGTTCTTTTATAGTAAGAGCGTACTCATAAAAAAAATTTTTTTTGTAGGCGGAGCATTGTGCTGATGCAGAAGTGATATTCAAGTTTTTGGATGTCAATGAAATTGGAAAGACACATGCTGTCTACTATATAGCTCATGCTTTGCACATGGAGTTCAAGAATAAGGTCAAAACTGCTAATGAGATCTTCAATCAAGGAATCTCTAGGTAATCTTTATTACCAATGTGATCACGATTTCATGTTTCTGCTCCAGGTTATTGGTCTAATTGAAAAGTGGAAACTTGTTGCAGAAATGCTAAGCCAGTGGAAAAGTTGAATGATGCGTATAAGAAATTCATGGTGAGAACGATGAGAAGGTCCAACACAGCTGATGAAGTAAGAAGTTTTTTCTGTTTGTAGTTTATCTATTCATGTCCTAAGATTTTTCTACATCATAATTAATGTTCTACCTACCAACAGGAACCAAAGGACAATAATGACTTACCGTCAAGAAGCTTTGGCACTTTACTGTCCAGGGGAGATAATAGTGAGTCACATTAACCTTACTTTGTAAATCACTGTAATGTTTTGAATAAGCTCTCTTACATGAGACTGTTTCTACAGATGCAAGAAGGCAGGCGTTAGGAAGTTCTAACCCACAAGCCAAAAAACTAAAGCCAAATCAGTAAGTAGTTTGATTGTTTTATATTTCTCGCTTTCATTACCTTTTCGGCATATTTAAACTTCACCAAAGCTCTAGATTAGTGTGCAACTCACTATGGTAATCCCTTTGTCTTTTGCAGCTCATCCAAGACGCCTTTTCCCATCTACACAGATGCAGTTTCAGACACTACATCAGGGAATCAACCAGAGTCAGACAAGTCAAAACCAGAGTTTGGTAGTTGGCTCATGCTTGGAGGCCGAGCAGAGAGGAACAAAGAAAACAATTCTTTACCTAGAAAATGGGCAGCATTCAAGGTTTTGTCTCTACCCTACCATTCTAAACAATCTCACTTGGTTTATATTATCTATATAAATTGATCACTCACTGCATACAAAATAACCTCACAGGTACCTCAGAAACCCATAGTGAGAACTGCAGCAGCCTCTGCTTCAACCTTTGAGGTTTTTGTCGATGAAGAAGAATGCACCAAAGAGTAAGTTTGGCAATTTTTGAATGTTTTGGAGTAAGACATGTTTCCATCATTAACTTGATTAAAAAAATGCAGAGAGGGAGGAGACAAGAAGAAGAGTGATGACACCATCTCATCATCATCAAACGCTCTGCCCCTTAATGATGGCCGTGAGATAAAGAAGTAAGCAAAAAGGCTTCTCTAGATTCACCAAACATATATTATATCATGACTTGTGGTATCTGACAATGTTTCCTTAAATAACTGCAGAGAAACAGAGCTGCTGCGACAGAACCCTTTAAGGCACTTCCCACCCAACAGCTTCTTACGATGATGATGCTATTGGGCATTCATCTCTACACGATCTTCTGGTTTGAGATTTGAGCTTTTGTCTATAAAGCTCCTTGTAATTTGCCTATTTGTATTTTGTGATGTACTGAGATTTTTAACAATGATAAGCCTTGCTTGCATGCTTTTGAAATCTATTGTTCTTTAATTGATCCCAGTTCAGCTAGTTTACTCAACTGTTACTATTTGGTATCCGTTGGATGTATGGGAAGGTCACATATCGTTCCAAACGAATATTCGAGTTCCACCAGACAATTGAATATGGAAACATGTAGACCTAGTTCATTGTAATTTGTATATTGTGGATATAGACCTCGTTCGTTTTGAGAATATTGGTACGTATTTGACTAATTTGAAATCAAAACTCATTTATGTGTATATATATATATATATATATGTGTGTGTATATTGAGACTAAACAAGTTTGTTGCTATTAGAATCAACCTACTTCACAAAACACAAAGTATAACTATAGTTACGATCATTATGATATCCAGAAAGTGTTGCTTTTGTTATTAGTTTAAGAAGAAAAACTTTATACAGTATCCAGTTTCCACTAAGGTCAGCTAAATCAAATGAATACACTTTATGTTTTATCGTTATATACGATTTGTTTTAAATTTTAGGAAGCATTATGATATAATAACCTTAAATGTGGCCACGCTCATTGGTTTATATGGCATGTGACTTTTTTTGCCAAGAAATTTTGTTGGTGTCTAGGTCTAGCTAGGGCAAGTAGCGTACCATTGTTTTACAAAAAGATAGAAAAATGAAAAATCTAAGAGTTTCATTGAAACGGATACGTATGGATAGGTACGTACAAAAGAACAAAAAGATAATTTCATTTGGGTAGAGAAGAAAATAAAAGTGGCTTTAAGGGGATGGGAGGGGGCATAATAAAACATTAATCAAACATTAATAGCCATTTAATATAATGATTAAACACGAATGATGCGATTTTTAGAGATAAGACTTTGAGTGGTAAACAATGGATTAGAAAGAAAGAAAGAAAAAAAAGGCTTAGGAATTTTTATTTTTTTGTGTGTAAGTGGTAGGGGCATCATTTCATTATCTACCCTTTAGGGGTTTTAAGGGTTCCCTCTAGTGCAAAATTTTTCATTAAGAGCTACTACTGCGTACTAAACATGAATAGTATCTGACTTAGTCAAGATTTTTTCACCTCTTGTATATGTTTCGATATTAAGAGCTATGAAATACATCATCTCCATTTTTTTTTGCTTTGGTGTATTTCATATACTCTAAAAAGAACTTTGCTCTATAGAGTGGTTCTTTCTCATTCTCATCATTACAAACGTTAATTTCTAATCTTCTAGTGATGATCTTTTTTTTCCAAACCCTTAAAGCGAATATATATTGTTCTGTCTCTTTTCTGTAACCAAACTTTTTATCATGCTTCTGTCGTTCATATTTGCTTTTTAATGATGTTGGCTTGGCTACATTGGCTAATAATCATATGACTGTACTGTTCCAAATGCCTACAATTTACAACAGCAGTTTATCCAAAAAGACCTTATAACACGCACGTGAATTCCCCAAAACCCAAAGAGCTCCTATATATGAACCAGTAGGTTAAAAACCACATTTAAATTTGTCATTGTCGTAAGGTGACAAAAATGTAGAAAAGCCCAAAAAGAAATGTAGGAGGAATTGACCAAAACACATATGGATTATGGTAGTTGGAAGATAAAATAACCAATAGAATTCCCCAAAGGACGCGTTTATTGCCATAATCTACGCCCCCTCCCCTCAATTAGCACACAACCTATCATATTATCAATTTAATCACATTATATCTTGCATTAACATATACTGTATAGTACTCATTATGATTATTTTAAAATTGGGTTTTAGTTTTTAGCTTTTAAGAGTAAATCTTGGCCGTAGAAAATGAGGTGATGATAGTGATGTGTCAAAAAAAATCAGGAAATGGCCATATCAAAAGCAAGTAGTGATCCCTAACTGGACTAGAAGGAATTAAAAAGATTAGGGTCTACTCTGATTAGTATGCCCTTAAAAATTCAACATAATCTATTTCTAGATGAACCCTAAGACTGTGTTAAAGGTCAATTTATCTACAGTTTCAAGTTAAACTAATTCAACCAAAAAAAAAAAAAAGTGATTAAATACATAAACAAAGTCATTATCTATCAAATAATCATTCTACCTCTCTTCATTTTTTTTGCTCTCTCTCTCTCTCTACCCCAATCTCCGGCGCTAAGGACGTAACGGGATGTTCTTGGCACCATAACGCCGTTAAGTCTAAACCCGTTTCAACCAGAAACGGAGAAAAAAACAAAAAAGGAAAAAGGAATATTCCGTTTGAATGGCTCTGGAACAGTTAGGATTAGGAGTGAGCGCCGTTGACGGCGGGGGTGGAGAGAACAGTAGTGCGCCGTCTAATGACGGTGGAGATGACGGCGTTAAAACGGCGAGGCTTCCTCGTTGGACGAGGCAAGAGATCTTGGTGCTTATTCAGGGGAAGAGAGTGGCCGAGAACAGAGTCCGGCGAGGTAGAGCGGCGGGTATGGCTCTCGGGTCGGGTCAAATGGAGCCTAAATGGGCTTCTGTTTCTTCTTACTGCAGGCGCCATGGCGTGAACCGTGGGCCGGTTCAGTGCCGGAAAAGATGGAGCAACCTCGCCGGAGATTATAAGAAGATTAAAGAATGGGAGTCTCAGGTTAAGGAAGAGACAGAGTCTTATTGGGTTATGAGGAACGATGTTCGTAGAGAGAAGAAGCTTCCTGGTTTTTTCGATAAGGAGGTTTATGATATTGTTGATGGCGCTGTGATTCCTCCGGCGGTTCCGACTCTTGCTCTTGGATTGGCTCCGGCGTCGGAGGAGGGCTTGTTGCCTGATTTAGATCGGCCAAATGAGTTGAATTCGACTCCGGTACCCATATCAGTTTCTGGTATATTCAGATCAAAGTTTTAATTTTTATTTCTTAAAGTTCATCACCATGAGTCCAATGCTAATGAAAGTTCAAATCTTTTTTTACGAAGATGTTGTAGACAAGGAGAAGCAAGAAGCTTGTAAAGCAGATCAAGGTTTGTTTATTATTATTCTGGCCGATCCTGCCATTAATAGATGCTTTTGGACTTGGTACAAAAGACTTCACAAGTTTTTAAGAACAAAATGTGTCAATAAGTGTAGGGTCTTATTCGGTTTCAAAGAACACTATGATTTGATTTGGAGGACTTATACTTGTTTACCTTTGTGTGTGTTACATCTCCAATGTTGCTTTGATCTAGTCTTAGAGCTTTCAGAGTTGTGTGGAATATGTTGTCATCCAAGTAAAGATGGTTTAGTATTATCAAATTCAAATGCATCACTTAATTGTGTGAAAAAAGCTAGCTTAACTATATCTTCTTCGGTGTACATGATCTTTTCGTTTTTATCTTGTTTTTGACCAAAGAGTTGATTTTGAACTTGAAGGTAGATTGAAAGAGAAACATCCAGAAGGAGCAAATGTGGAAGGTGGATCGACATCACAAGAAGAGAGAAAGCGTAAACGAACATCTACTAATGAAAAAGAAGAGGAAGAAGATGGAGAAGGGGAAACAAAGAAGATGCAGAATCAACTGATAGAGATACTAGAAAGAAACGGGCAGTTGTTGGCGGCACAGCTTGAGGTTCAGAATTTAAACTTGAAACTAGACAGAGAGCAAAGAAAAGATCACGGTGATAGCTTAGTCGCTGTTCTCAACAAGCTCGCAGATGCTGTAACGAAAATCGCAGATAAGTTGTAGATATTAGTATAGTTAGTTGTATATCGATCGCTTCTACATTACTTCTTTTATTTTTGTTTTTTCCATTTACAACCATTGGTGATTGAATATTGATGCCAACACGAGAGGCTCTTATACACATCTTGTATAAACATTGAGATTTATACGGTTTTAGGACATCAGTTGTATTTGTTTTACCCTTTATAGACTGATTTGGACATCTTGAAGGGTTGATGATTTGTTGTATACAAACAGAAAACATGAACTTTGAGGACAAGTTCTGGTTTTTATTTTGTTTTGTAAGAATATATAGAAATTAATTTGAAATTATATACCAAACGTTGCTCGGGTTGGTTATAAGTATATACTCCCCAATCCCACATTAACTAAAGAAAAATTATGGACCGAGTACAATATGAGCTCAATGCCTAAATAAGGTTTGATGCTTCTCGTTTTGAAACTTACATCCTATCGTAAGATTTCATGGCTCTCCTAAATTTCTTTTACACGAGACAATCCATGCATCTTGTTTACTGACACAACCCTTTTTTACTATTTTTGATGGCAACAGTCCATGTTCCGAATCATATTAATTAAGAACCTTATTTACGTCCTTTTATCCTAGTTACACAAATTAATATTAGAAAACGTAACATGCATATACATATTTCAAATATAAAATTAAAAAATGCAATTGTTTATGCAACATTTTATAGGGAAAATTCCGGCTAATTTGTTTGACTGTGAACCAAATTAAAATATAGCCTTACAGTAATCAAACTGAAACAAAAATTTATATGAAGAAAGAATTTTAAATAAGTTCATACATATATGACTTTGGATATCTATGGAAAAAAACATTTCTTGTTACATTTTTTTCTTTTTTGTCAAACAATTTCTTCACATAATACCATTAGCAGTAAACTATAATAATAATAAAAAAAGAGAAGAGAAATAACAGTTACTTAAAAGCCGCAGACGTGTCAATGACCAGAGGAATCTGTGTACGTTAAGTACGTACGAACTTCAACTTCCTTTAGTAAAAGAGGTAAGTTAACTGACCACCTTTTCGAGTCAAAAGACTTGGATCATCTCACACTTCACACACTTAACTGGTAAAAAAGAAAAAAGATTAAAAAAAAAAGAAAAATCACAGATGTCTAATTTGGTCAATTCACATTTACCCTGATCTCATCTGCCGCAAATCATACGGCGCGCTGACATAATTTTACCTCATTCGGATCGCTGACGTGTACGGTCAAGATTAAACTCCATTAGATTCTCTTCTTCTCTCTTCGTCTATTTCCTTATTTTCTCATTTCCCTTAAAAAGTTGAGTTCGGCCTTCGGAAGAAAATTATTGTGTAACCTCTCTCAATTGGAGACGAAGAAAATTGAAAAGCGCTTTGTTTCTCAAAGGTGGTATAGATCTTGGATCGAGACATTTTTCAATTGTGAAATCTTTTTGAAAATAAGAAAAAAAAAATAGTTGAATTGATAACCTTTTCTTAAACTTGGATCTCTTGTGTTTTTTTTTTATTGAATCCATTTAAATTGGAGAAGAACCCTAATTTTTTTTTTCCGTTTTGGAGATCTATTCTCTAGACGGGGGACGTAACAGGGGGGCTTTTTTTGAATTCAGATTGTTGTTTTCCGGATTGGGTTTGATTTCGTTTTGATCATAAAAGTGTTGAGATTTACATGCTTGCGGCTCGATCTTGTTGTTCTAGAACCCTAATTCTTATGGCCAACGATGAAAATTTGATGGTATTGGGTGATGTAGAGGAAGGTGAGATTCCTGATTCGGTGAACACTTCCATTGAAGTTAAGCAGAAGACGCCTACTACCACTACCCCCGATGTTGGCGGAGATGTCGATGGTGGAGTTGTGGCTGGAGCAAGAGGAGCAAGTGGTTCTAATGGCAACCCTATGGTTTGGACAATGGGTGATTTGATTAAGAAGTTTCCTAGTTTTCGTTCGCGTCTCACTAGTTTTGCTTGGGCTCAAGCTGTGAAGAACGAATCTCTTAGCGAAGGTTTCGTAATGGATTGTGAACCAAGAGAGAGTAATAAGATTGTGACTGAAGATGGTGGTGATGAGAAAGAGGAAGGAGAGTTGGAGGAAGGTGAAATTGAATTGTTGGAGTCGGCTTCTGATGAAAATTTGTTTGCAAGAGTTGAGGAGGAAACTGAATCTGCCGTGTTGGCAAGTGTTAATAAAGTGGATGATGATCGTATTCAGAAGGAAAGAGATTTGGAGATGAAAGTGAAACTCATCCGTGCGGTATTGGAGAGTACTTCGTTGGTTGAAGCACAGACGTAAGTCTATCCTGAGAATGGAGAGATCTGATGGCTCTTAAATACTTGATGATGATGAAAATTTTAAAACATCTGTTGGAGTTGATGTTTGATGTTTCTGTCCATGTTTTGTTTTGTTTTTGGTTTCCTTTCAGAGCATTTGAAGGAGTTTGTTCCAAACTTTTGGGGGCTTTGGAGTCTTTGCGAGAGCTGGTTTCAAATAATGATGATTTTCCGAAGAGGGATACTTTGGTTCAACTGTCATTTGCTTCTCTTCAAACCATAAACTCTGTATGGCTACTCAAGATTCGTTGCCCTCACTCTTCTACTTAATGCTCTATATGTTACTAATTATCTCTTATCTTTTATTACAGGTGTTTTGCTCGCTGAATAATTTTTCCAAGGAGCTTAACAAGGAGACTATGTCAAGGTTGCTTTTAAGCGTATTTTCTTGCGCCAACCCTTTGATTAAACACGCTGGAGTCCCTGGATTGCTCACACTATTTTTGGTTTTTCTTGTGCAGATTGCTAACTCTTGTAAATGACCATTTTTCCCGATTTCTCTCATCCAACCAGAAAAATGAGGTGTGTTTCTTTGGCTCACCTGTTGAATTACCAGAAGTCAAAATCCTTTCCACTATTCCAAACTTTGGGAAGAGTGCCTTCTCTCTTACATAAGTACATGTCTTGGGTTTGCAGATAGAGGCCATGAATCAGAATTTAAGTCGTTCTGCTATTGCAAGTTATGCTGCAACCAGCAGTGGTGATAATGTTACTCGGATGACTCAGACAAGTAATGGTGATTCGTTTTTTGCCAAAAGGCTGTCATCAGAAGGTACCCATCGAGGAGCCTCCTACGCAAGGAGTAGGTTGCCTATGCTACCTCTGCTAGACCTTCATAAGGATCATGATGCAGATAGCCTTCCGTCTCCCACAAGGGAAACAACACCAATTTTACCAGTAAATGTTCGACATACAATGGTTAAACCAGGTTTTCCCGTTAGTAGAGAGAGCCAAATAACTGAAGGTGCCAAAGTTTATCCATATGAGAGTGATGCCCTTAAAGCAGTTTCTACCTACCAGAAAAAATTTGGTCTTAACTCGGTATTTAAGACAGATGATCTTCCAAGCCCAACACCATCAGGAGAACCTAGTGATGGCAATGGAGACATTGGTGGAGAGGTTTCTAGTTCTGTTGTTAGGAGCTCCAGTCCGGGGACTCTCCTAATTTATGGGCAAGACGTTCCTTTGCCCTCCAATTTTAATTCTAGAAGCATGCCTGTTGCAAATGCTGTTTCTAGCACTGTTCCAGCACATCATCTGTCTATTCAAGCTATTTCTGCGCCAACAGGTGCTACTCAAACAGTTCTTACATTTGATCAGACAGTGAAACCTTCTGCAAAGAGTCGAGATCCCAGACTACGGCTTGTGAAACCTGATGTTGCCAATGTAATCATTAATTCGTACTCGTCTGGCGATGCTAGAAATCTTTCAAAAGTAGAGCTTTCTGCGGACTTGGTGAATCCAAGAAAGCAAAAAGCCGCTGATGAACTTTTTATTGATGGGCCTGCATGGAAAAGACAAAAGAATGATATGGATGCACCAAAAGCAGCTGGAATTGGTGGCTGGCTAGAGGATACAGAATCATCAGAACTTCCAAAAGTGGATACCAATCCCAGGCTAATTGAGAACGGTGTAAAATTGATGACAACAAGTGCTATGACCACTAGTGCTGTTTCTGTGAGCCAAAAAGTACCGACAGCTTCAATTGACGCTGCTTCATTGCAATCTCTTTTGAAGGATATTGTAGTCAATCCTACAATGCTACTGAATCTCCTGAAAATGGGAGAAAGGCAAAAGGTACCTGAAAAAGCTGTTCAGAAGCCCATGGATCCAAGAAGAGCAGCACAACTTCCTGGATCTTCTGTGCTACCAGGGGTATCTACACCGCTTAGTATACCTGCATCAAATGCTTTAGCTGCTAATTCTTCAAAGCCAGGAATTCTTCAGGAATCTTCCCAAAACGCCCTCTCAGTGAGTATCCTTTATATAGACGGATTGTAGAACATTTTCTTTCTATTTTTCTCAAAGTAACTGATTTTTCATTCTTCAGGACGAACCTGGAAGCATACGCATGAAACCTCGTGATCCTCGCCGAATCCTGCATGGAAGTACTCTTCAAAGAACAGACTCTTTGTTGGAAAAGCAGTCCAAAGTTAATGATTCCTCCACAAGGGGAACCTTGACTATTAATGGTATGAAAGAAGATTTAGAAACACCTTCCCAGCTTGTTCCACGGCAAATTATTAACCAGAATGGTTCTAGCAAAATGAAAGTTTTGGGTGGAAAGACGCCAGATTTTTCAACACAGTTCACCAAAAACCTGAAAAATATTGCTGATATGGTTGTTGTATCACAACAAGTTGGAAATCCCCCAACAACCACGCATTCAGTAGAGCCTAAGACTGACAGAGATGTTAAACATAATCCTTCAAATCCCAACGGCCAGGAGGTGGGTGTGTCAGTTTCTTCCGCATCAGTAACGGCTGCTGCTGGTCCCACTCGTTTGATGAACAGTTGGGGAGATGTGGAACACCTGTTTGAAGGGTATGATGACATGCAGAGAGTAGCTATTCAAAGAGAGAGAGTTCGGAGGTTAGAGGAACAGAACAAAATGTTTGCATCTCAAAAGCTCTCTCTTGTCTTAGATATAGACCATACCCTTCTCAATTCAGCTAAGGTTAGTTAATCTCCGTTCTTTTTGGTTAATTTTAATATATTCTTTCTAAAGCTGTTCTTTTTATTGTTCAGTTTAATGAAGTTGAATCTCGTCATGAGGAGATATTAAGAAAGAAGGAAGAACAAGATCGCGAGAAACCATTTAGACATCTCTTTCGCTTCCCCCACATGGGAATGTGGACGAAATTAAGACCAGGGATTTGGAACTTTTTGGAGAAGGTGACACAGTTAATAATATTTTCTTGATGTTTAAATCTGAGTGTAAGACTTTAATGTATCTTTTCTTGTGAATTTCAGGCTAGCAAGCTGTACGAGTTACACCTTTACACTATGGGCAACAAATTGTATGCTACAGAGATGGCCAAACTGCTTGATCCTAAAGGGATTCTCTTTAATGGACGAGTCATATCAAAAGGAGATGATGGAGACCCCCTTGATGGAGATGAACGAGTACCTAAGAGCAAAGATTTAGAAGGTGTTATGGGTATGGAATCATCTGTGGTGATCATTGACGACTCTGTCCGAGTGTGGCCTCATAACAAAATGAATTTAATAGCTGTCGAAAGGTATCATCCCGTTATAAGACCGTAGAGCTTGCTTACTGTGTAATATTTTTAGGCTGATGTTTAATTGTCTTTTGTGGCAGATATCTTTACTTTCCTTGTAGTAGACGGCAATTTGGGCTTCTGGGTCCCTCTCTTCTTGAGTTAGATCGCGATGAGGTACCTGAGGAGGGCACATTGGCATCTTCATTAGCGGTCTGCACTTTTCTATACACCTTGTTATGTTAATTTCTACTCGTCGTTTTTGGATCTCAGCATCATGACATGGTTTCACTGTACAGGTCATTGAAAAGATACATAAAAATTTCTTCTCGCACACTTCACTAGATGAAGTAGATGTGAGAAATATTTTAGCTTCCGAGCAACGGAAGATATTGGCTGGTTGTCGGATTGTATTTAGTCGGATAATCCCAGTGGGTGAAGCCAAACCGCATTTGCATCCCTTGTGGCAAACAGCTGAGCAGTTTGGTGCTGTCTGCACAACCCAGGTGGATGAACATGTTACTCATGTTGTCACTAATTCTCTTGGTACTGACAAGGTAAGGAAGTCTGCAAAATTTTAACTGTTGGGCTGAATAAGAACCATCATTGGGAGATTCTGAATGTGTTTGTTTGAGCAGGTAAATTGGGCACTAACCAGAGGTAGATTTGTTGTTCATCCTGGCTGGTAAGGCCCTTTTGGTCTCCTTTTAAAGATACAATTAACTGGTCTCTTCCTGTTTGTAATAGTTTCCATCGTCTAAGTGCAGGGTGGAAGCATCAGCTTTTCTGTACCAGAGAGCAAATGAGAACTTATATGCCATCAACCCGTAAACCAAATCCATTTTCCACCCTTATTTAATATCCCCACCAAATGGTGGAATTTGAGACTTGAGGAGGCCTGAGGACCCAATAGGTCATATCTGGTTGATTAGGCTAGTCCCCGGGGGTTGTTGGTACATAGGCATTATTTCTCCCCAAAAAGAGGCAAATTTCATTAAAATGCCAAAGGTATTGGCGCATATAACAAAACAAGCTCCACATTGTGTCAATGGTCGAGAATCGATCTACTAACTTAGGGAGGATGAAGTAAACTGATCTGTCTATGGGTCCAAAAATAACATCGGAGAAATTGAGCAGTAGAACGTGATGTGCCAAGGGAGAGGATCATGCTCAATTTTGGTCCTCGTCTGTTGATTCATGGTCGGTTGGCTCGCTAAGTTAAACGTTTGTTGTGATATATGTGTCTCTTGTCGGAAGCGATTCTGATGAGGTACCAAGGAAAGAGAAAAGATAACAAAGCTTTGATTGAAATGTTCATATGCCTTACTAATCCCCAGAATTAAAAAAATTTTGGTGGAGAAAGCAGATTCATTAAGTAAAAGACACAGAGAGACCACATTGAAACTGTTACTTGACCTATAAGTTATATAGGTGATGGTCGAATCAGCAAGGTACTGATTCTTTTGATGAGCATATAATCCTGAGGACCATTTTGTTAGGAGAGCACTAAAGTGATAACGTCTTAAGAATTCAGAAACAAATCCGCAGAATCTCCATACATACACACCACTTGGGTAATCGATTTGATTATATGAAATCCAGTTTAATCATTTATTGGACTTAGATATACAACAACATAAAAAAAAACTGGTTAAAATCTTTTAATAGGTATTTTCCACGTCAACTTATTTCCTCTATTTTGGATAAGTGTAGAACAAGATTAAACATGGAAATGTAATAATTGGATAAATCTATGTTAATATGAATATATATATATAAGAAGATGATAATATTGAAAAGAAAAGATACTGTTATTGAAGATGGACTCATCTGATATAATGATGTTAAACATGAAAAAGAGTCATCTAATATTATAAAGATCATCATATGAGAATTTCTTTTGATGTAAGTATGCATCCATCTTTGTGTAGTACAAACACAGGTTGGATGATCTTCCTCATATAACAGCTTCATGTATCTTTGGAGCATAATTATGGGATTCTCACAACGTAACATAAGAGAAGAAAAACAAGTCGATCGTTTGTTGAAGGCTGGCGAAAATGGACGACGAGAATCAAACTAAGGAGTGTCAAGAGTCAAAGACCATGCAGGGAAGAGATGGGTGACGACTGACGAGTTTACCAATCCGACATGGACCACGATTTGGAGCTGAGGAGGAGCAACCGGGTTTTGTTGATTTTAGAGATTAATAATAATACATTTTATAAGAGTTGTAAATGTTTGTTTTCCAACCTTATAGTTTTAGACAGTTGTTAAAAACATTCAATTTAGTGTTGGTTTAAGAAAACAAGAAAATAATATTTTTTGAAAGTTAACTCCTGCATGTAAAAAGAACTTGATCATTTGTAGTTTGGATGTAATGTTACACCTAGATTAGCAAATAGAGTATCTAATCTTATACAGTATTAGATGTTATTGAGTAAGGGTGTATCGTTGGAATAGGATCTTCGCTGACCTATCATTAGTAATATACTATTATGATTAGTGTATACAAAGTGAATACAATAAAGGCTAAAGGAGAGACAAAAGGTAATGAAATTGGGTGAAAGAAGAACATAAGATAGAAGTGGGTATGATAGGCATGCGGCTCTTAACAGTCCCCACCACCAACCACTTCCATACACTTTTGCCCCATTTTCCCGAATCTCTTAATAAAACAAAGCTTTTGCTAACAACCGGATCGAGATGGTTGTCTTGGGAAACATAAGACATGTTCATTTCTAATTATGCTAATGACCTTTTTTTGTTTCCAAAGTTTAAACCCTTTTCATTCTGACCTACTAGTTTAACTTCCAAACCACATTAGCGTCCATATATATAATTGATTAATTATATGTAGTAGATATAAAAGTGCCTTAGGATTGAAAGCAGATTGCATTTTTTTTTTGTGTGTGGTCAAATGAGTGAGAGGGTGAGAGGATGGGCCATGTAACAACACTCCTTGTAGCCAACCTATAAAGGCAAAAGTTGATTTCAGTTTCAAACCAAATCGAAATTTGTCTTTTTACCCTTTTCTACCTCTATATATTTCACCCTACCTATATATGATGTTTTGCTTACAATTCCATTACTTTTAAGGGGAAAGAAAAATAATTGCGTTTGGCTGTGAATGAAAGCACGCCGTGGAGATGCAAGAGCAAGACAGGGGTGTGCATGAGTAGAGAAAATTATACACTATATCGAAGAAACTCTAAAAGGCAACTTGGTTTTGCAAATGCAATTTTGTGAGAAGCTTTTATTTTATTTACAACCACTTCTCTATATTTTTCTTTAGAAATCTTGGCTTATTATTTACTTTCTCTTTACCATGCCTAAAAATGTATAGAAACAGGACCACGTTCATGTCCTTTTCCAACTTTATTTTTTTATAAAAAAAAAATTGAAACGAATACAAATAAATAGTTAAGGGAAAATGATAGTAAAAGGATAATGAAAATGAAGGAGACTCTTTATCTGAGTGGGGAGGGAGGGTTTGAGTGGTGAAGAAGTGAAGCCACGCCAAAGCTCCATTTTGCTGATATCACTCTCTCACTCACTGACTTAAATACATCATCACCCAACCGTTTTCTTACTTTTTTCCTTCACTTAATATTCGTTTTTACAGTGCAAAAGTTTTATTATTGTAAAGATTCCTGTGATGAAAATAGTAATAAGTTGAATAAGCATCATCACTTCTTGACCCGAAAAAAAAAGAAAAAAAGAAGAAGAAAAGAAGCCTAGCATCATAAATAGAGAAGTAATGAAATGAAACATCAAAATATGATCTAAACCTTAATGGCTGAATGGTTATAAGTAAAAAAATACTTAATAAATAATGATGATCACATATATTTTTTTACATCATATATGCTAATGCACCACCATTTTTAACAATAGATAGAGCTCTAACTTCAAGAGACTTTTCAAACTCATTGGAATGCCATTATAATATAAAAAACACTATAAAATAAAATAGAAAAACTTTTACCTGTGAATCACGCGGCTTACGGCTTTTGCAGAGAAGAAAACTAATTGTACATAAATATACTCGATTTTACCAACAAAAAGTGATTTCTTAGATATATAAAATGCCAATACCAATCCATATGAGGAAAAATAAAATAAAACAAAACCACAAAAAGTCATATCTCTTGACTTGGTGAAGAAGAGCTACTACGATGTCTCTCCTGCAATGTCTAACAGTGGCTACTGCACTAATCCTCCTTCAAACTCTGAGTTTAACAGTCAGCTCAACTGTTCTCTCCCGGGCCGATCGGATCACCCGTTTACCCGGTCAACCACGGGTCGGGTTTCAGCAGTACTCGGGTTATGTCAATATTGACGACAAGAAACAGAGAGCTCTGTTTTACTACTTGGCTGAAGCTGAAACCAAACCCATCTCCAAACCTCTCGTCCTCTGGCTCAATGGAGGACCTGGTTGTTCATCATTAGGTGTTGGTGCATTCTCTGAGAATGGTCCTTTTAGACCCAAAGGATCAATCTTGGTGAAGAATCAGCATAGCTGGAATCAAGGTAACTCCTCGGATCACTCACCTTTTGCATCTTTTTTTTTAATTAAATTTAATTCTTTAGTTTGATTGAAAAATGTGCAGAGGCTAATATGTTGTATCTGGAGACACCTGTTGGAGTAGGATTCTCTTATGCAACTGAGAGTTCCTCTTATGAGGGTGTCAATGATAAGATCACTGGTATGTACTTTAAACTTTCTCTATTTCATTTCCCCAGTTGTTATAATTCAAACCTTCGAAAATAAAATCTTCTATCTCTCTCTCATAGATTAGTGATAGTTAGGCTTTGTAGAAGAAACCCAAATTTTGTGTCTTTTTGTCCCCTTAGTTCTTTCACTAAAAAAAATATCAAAAGTAAACATAATATTCAGACATAAAGTGGTCTAGATCATTGTTATGCTTCTAGTTTCCAGTTTGGATGTTTTGAATTTGAGTTTTGTGTTTCATTCTTTTATGGAGTTTAAGTTTGTGTGGATGATGATGATATTGGGGTGCATGCGATCTGTTTCTTGTTTGATCCCTTTTTAAAATTGTAATAAACTGAAAATGGACAAAAATATAATATATGTTCCAGCTTTTATGAGTTGTTCTTTCTCAGTCTGACAAAAAGAGAAACCAAAAAAAAAAAAAAACAATGGAACTTTTTGCAGAATTCAGATCACAATCTGAGGATTATTCTCTTTTCTTTTTGTTTGTCTTCACATATTAAACATTCTGATCTTTGTCTTTTGTGCACATTTTCGAACAAAACAATCTCCAGCAAAAGACAATCTTGTGTTCTTGCAAAAATGGTTCCTCAAGTTCCCTCAATATCTCAATAGAAGTCTCTTCATCACTGGTGAAAGCTACGCTGGTAAAAGATAGCTTTTTGTTTCCTTTCTTTGTAAAACAGTATTTTTGGTACCTAAAATGTATTTAATCAAAATTGCAAATCTTTTAGGCCACTATGTTCCTCAGTTGGCTCAGCTTATGATTCAATACAACAAGAAGCACAACTTGTTTAATCTCAAAGGCATTGCTGTGAGTTTCTTTCATATAGTCCTTAACGTTTTCATTTGTAATCCGGATTATGTTGTGTCTTTAATTTTCAAAACATTTGGTTTTGTAGATTGGGAATCCGGTTATGGAGTTTTCGACGGATTTCAACTCACGAGCCGAGTATTTCTGGTCTCATGGTTTGATATCGGATCTAACTTACAAAATGTTCACATCTTATTGTAACTACTCGCGGTATGTGAGTGAGTACTATAGAGGAACAGTGTCAAGTATGTGCACTAAAGTGATGAGTCAAGTTAGCATCGAAACAAGTAGATTCGTTGACAAATATGACGTTACTCTTGACGTTTGCATTCCCTCTGTGCTATCTCAATCCAAAGTAGTTAACCCTCAACCACAAGTGAGTTCAGAAGCCAATAGAAGTTTTAGAAGAATAAAACTTTTGTTTTAGTTTTATTTTATTTTCTGCAAGTGATTTTGTTTGAATGATGTAGCAAATGGGAGAGACGGTGGATGTGTGTGTAGAAGATGAGACGGTTAACTATCTCAACCGGAGAGATGTCCAAAAAGCTCTCCATGCTCGGCTTGTTGGAACTCGCAAGTGGGCTGTTTGCAGCAAGTAATATCTTCCATTCCCTTCATAACATTTAACATTTAACATTTAACAGTATATTTGGCTTCACGTTGGTTTATTCATTATATAAACATTGTTACCATTTTGTTTTTGACAAAAGTTTAGTTAGCTTTGTATATATTTTTAGTTGTTAAAGTTCGGTTTGTAAATATTTACACAAGGGTTCTATCGTGACAGTGTGCTGGATTACGAAGTACTTGATGTGGAAGTGCCAACGATAAACATAGTAGGAAGTCTTGTTAAAGCTCGAGTTCCAGTTCTTGTGTACAGGTAAACCAAGGTTTCTTCTATAATGAAGTTATCAAGTTCTGTAACACTTGTCTTGATGTGTTTGTTGCAATAATAATAACAGCGGCGATCAAGATTCGGTGATTCCGTTAACCGGGAGTAGAACACTAGTGAAGCGACTGGCTGAAGAGTTGGGACTGAGAACAACTGGCCCTTATCGAGTTTGGTTTGCAGGACAACAGGTTAGTATCATGACTATATATCTAATTAGGGTGCTCCATTCATGGTGTCTTATATTATCGATGTTTTTTTAATGTCCTATTGGTATATATGTGACGTGCTTATTAAGGTTTGTTGTTGTTACAGGTCGGTGGGTGGACTCAAGTTTATGGGAATATATTGGCGTTTGCTACAGTGAGAGGAGCGGCCCATGAGGTACCGTTCTCGCAGCCTGCTAGAGCGCTTGTGTTGTTTAAGGCTTTCTTGGGTGGTCGTCCCCTCCCTGACGAATTCTGATGTTCTTACCATTAATATTTGAGCCTTGTAAGTAAAGTAGCAAACACATTTACATCTTTTAGTGAACAATGCCCCCAAAATGGCTTTTATATTTGATATTCAGAACATGAAAGGAAAAATACTACTTGGAAATTTATTTTTTATAGAAGATTGTGATGAATTATGTATTGTTGTTTTCAAGATTTTTTCATAAGAAAGAAATTAAATGGTACGTGCAAAAACAAATCTAGTGAACCCGACTCCGGTCACTTATCAAATTAAACCATAATGTTGTTTGTTTTATTTCTTAGAACTCCATGCTTCTTCATAAACAAAACACCAATTCTAATTTACAACTCGTAAAACAGAACAAAAGAGTAGAGTATAGAGAGAGTAAACATTCTCTCATACAAGAATTAGTAACGACTTCTAAAGCAGCACTGTTCCAAAAACCAGCAACAACATAGCGCCGTCAAACTGCAAATGATCATCCCCAAAGTAATAGAGATTAATGAACAAATCAAAATTACTCCCGATTTATTAAATTTGAGTTGATTCATAGTTTCATTTTCTAATTAAAAAGACCAAAACCTCGTTTAGTTGTTAACACAATTCATAAAGTATAAAAGAAAGATGATATGATAAATATTAACAATTAATGGAATTTACCATCTTCTAAGAAAAGGAAAGCAACCATCATATTCTCCTTCGTTGTAGTATTCATCTGATCTATATGGACGCAGTGGTGGTGGATGCGGCTGACCATAGCCGCCGTAGTAGTCTTGATACCTCGTTCTCGTTGGTGGATACGGTGGTGGCGGAGCCTCTATTCCCGGTTGGTACAGTGGTGAAGGACCTGAAATATTCATATATAGAGAGATACACAAGCATGGTATTTATACACATAAAAAGAGAAAATTTTCAAGAGAAGAAAAAGTAATTTATAAAAACGTTTTGAGAATTGCCTGATGGTCGATATGACTCATGAGAAACATGGTAGGATGTCATTGCAAAGCTTTAGATTTGCAAACTCGCTTTGGCAAAAGAATGTTCAAAGCGGTTGGATTCTAAAAAGTGATATTTTTGAGAAGTAATATTTGCAAGATTACAAGACACCTCACGTTTTATCTTATGAAAAATGGTCTAAAGTGGTGTAGTGTCTAAAACGAAGAGGTTAAGTTTTTATCGAAGGGAAGGCACTTGGCAATAGTTTTTGTCGACGTGTTGGCTTACAAACACCGTGACATGGCTTGCAAACACTGTCACGAGCTAATTTGCAGTTTTCTTCCCGGTTTAATCCAATTTGGGTTGGTACCCTCCGGTTCGGCTAGATTTTAAATTTCCAAGTCCTCTGCTCTTTTTTCCCCCCTCTATCTATGTACCCCGTAGGCCGTAGTAAATGGCGTATCATATTTTATAAATGGTAAGTGGTAACTATGTTCTCCTTTTGTAGACAAAATTCAAAGTTTTGGTTTAAGCTTACTTGAAATAGAACTTGAATTGTCTTTGGTAGAATTAGAATCCATATGAAACTCCAGATAAATCCGGATTTTGGCTTCAAAATTTTTGAGACGTTGGTTCATGTGAAACTAGTATAATGGTCCGCATTATAAATTTCATATTTTTGACATATAATAAATGTTTAGACCATACTTTGATGTTGTTAACTTATCCATAAACTAGTACATGTCCAGCATAAATTGTTACTGCCAAAACAGGCCATGCTAGTGATGGAAGGCAAAAAATTTATCTATATAGTTTCACCTCGTTAACAGTCATATTATATAAAGTATGCAACCTATTAAGTGGTCTATCAAAGGCTACTACGCATGGTAGGACATTTGTTGTTTTTCACTTTGCGACTATTCCCAATAATGACACAAACTGTTTCAGGCAGCAAAGTCATGTATTTGTTTTGTTTATTCAAACATCTCTGTCAACAGAACTTACGATAACTTGCTCCTTTGTGAACCGCAGGTTTAAGCTGAGTGGAATCACAAGTTGGCTCAACTCGAACCAAAAATTTGACATTGACACAGCTTGGGTACATTTCACACGTCTAATCATTTTCTCTACGAACCTCTATTCTTAACTAATGACGCATATTTGTTGTAAGATAAAATGCACTATTTAGAAACTCAAAGTTGTAAAGTAATGTAATTGTGGTAACATATATCTTTGTACTTTATTCCAATATTTTAGTGTTTATACCTTACTATCGGATATTTAAAATATTATGCTAGCTAGATTTGGTTTTGAACAGTGGTGTCTACTTATATAAACTATATATAAACAGTAATAAGTCAAAACTCTCGAATTTTTTAGATAGTAAAACATATTTTGAATAATAGTATAGTTTTTTACAAGAAAATATAAACCCTAATTTAGTTAATTTATTTATCATCCCCGCTCCTTGAATTAGTGGATAACTTGGAAATTTGGAATATATATAAGATAAATTTTCTTACCATCGTTTTAGTGAAACTAATCTTATCTCTTTATTTTCAATTCAGATCAATAAAATAAAATAAAAGAAAATGGTTTCCAATGAAAATTTAGAAGAATTGATTCTGATACAAGGAAAAAAGGAAAACCATGAAATGTGGAGTCACACACATGTTGCAATCATTATGATTAGTACACCACTAGTCTTTTTTAATTGTTTAATAGGCGCGCGATTCCTCAGGGCTCTCATTTCATTGACCAACTTTAATGCAACAACTTTAATATTCTTATTAGCTATAGCATATATCTCATTCTCATTCACATTTATATTCTCTTTCAACTTGAAAAGCCAAACACAACAGCTCATTTATGATTTGCCAAACCATTCTAATTGGTAGTAACATTTTACATTTTACTGTCCTGAAACATTCTTGCCATTGAAACTCGTGTTAATGCCCCCCGCCCACTCCCAAGAGAAAACCACCACTAAGTTATAACAATATTAAGATCAAAGAAAGAAAGAAAAGTGGAAGCCTAAACAAATTCTCATCTGAATGAAGTGAAAAAATAGAAAACAAAGAGATGATGGGTTGGTTTTAAGTAGACATAGAAGGAGGTCGATCAAAGTGAAGTAGCTCTGCTGCACATTTTGGACAGTCCTCGACATGCTTAGGAACCATGAAGTACATGAAACAAGCTTTGCATCCGGCAACCACTAGCACATCTTCTTCTTCTTCTTCCTCTTCTTCATCATCATCTTCTTCCTCATCTTTCTCATGATTCTCTCTTGATGATGGAGATGACTCTGATGAAGACTCTTCGCTGTCGTAATATGAGCTATCTTCTTCTGAGCACACTGTTCCATATGATTCTCCACTGTCAGGATAAGCATTCATCACCTTCCTTGGATCCTCTTTCACTCTCATTCCGTTTTTCCAGTTTATGTAGTAAATCTCTCCTGTCTAAAACACACAAAGAAAAAGAAACCCACCTCTAGATTTCAATCATAAAGTCCTTTTGCACACTAAAGCTAGTGCCCAAATAAAAAGGTTTATTTCTTTCTTTTTGGTCTTACTTTGTTTGTAAATTGCAATGCACCCAAAATGTGGTCAAGACGAAAAAGGAGAAAAGCTTTGGTCCTAGATCTATATATGAGCAAATGACTATGTACTTTTTTTTTATATATCATTGAATCATCAGACAAATCATTGAACATGAAAGACAAAAACATTTGTTTGTTTTGTTTCCTTATGTGAAAAAACATATCTACGAAAAAAAATCTCAGAACTTAGTTTCATCATGGTCGAGCAATCAAAAAATTCTGCAAAAAGCTTTCCATATACAAAAGCCTGAAACGAAAAAGCCCTATGAGAGCAAAAACATTTTTATACGGTCTGGAAGCAATAAATGCATAATCACAAGGAAACAAGAAAAGCCTTAAACTAAAGAAAAAAAAGAAAAGAAATTCTACCCGCAAATGTAACACATTTAATGCAATCCAAAAAAACACGAAAACGACACGAGTTCGAAGTTTCTGTAGTGATTAGTTTAAACCTAGACAAACAAAAAAGAAGAAGGAAAAAAATAGAAAGACAAATCTCATTTGTTGTAAATGTTGTTATTACCTTAAGATCAAGACACTGTTCCCAGTGACAAGGGAGAGATAAGTGAGAATTGAGCTCCAAGGTTGTATCTGAGATCGGAGTAGTGTGGTCGTTGGTGGACGATCTCCCAACAAAGCCATCTCCTCCTCCTCCTCCTCCGACCCTTCTTCTCCGATCATTGAGAGAACAATTCTGCATCGATTTCTCGAGAGAATCCGTTATCGTCTCCATGTTCGGTGCTTTCATCTCGCAGGAGAAGATGAAAGAAAGAAAGAGGAAACAAAAGAGGATTTATTCTTGATTGAGACAAAATAAATAAATAAAAACCAAAGAGAAGAAAGAAAGGAGGAATCATTATATTAATTTAAAAAAAAAAACAGAGTGAAAGGGTACAATCGGGAATTTAGCATAGGGGGAGGGGTTGGTTTGTGAAAGTAGACGCGCAATAAGGAAGAAGCGCGTGAGGATATTTGGGTAAAAAAAAAAGAGAAAAGTGGACCAGTAACTCTGTCAGAGAGACCAAAGTGACCACAGAGACAGAGAGGTTCTCTTGATCTCTTTGCATCGCACTTTTGTCTCACGTCCGTGTTACCGTGTTCTTGTGAAAACCCCATTTTAGGTGTGCACACGCAAGAGACAGGGCGCGTTTTGGATTAAGCTTTGCTTGCTTGCGCGTGTGTTGTGTTTGTTACCTTTGTTATCGGGTTAGTGCCCCGGTTTAATTAAAAATACAAGAGGAAGAATAAAAGTTCAAATCTTGGGAAGAGGTTTTATAAAACCTGAGGATTTGTTTTAGAGAAACAAGTAAACAAATCTGTTAAAGAATGTGACATTAACGTAGCTATCGAAAATAATGCTGGAAACTTGCTTTTTTTTTTTTTAATTTTAAAAAAGGAGAACAAAAACAAAACGAAGCAGCTCATTCACAGATCACAGTATATGTTTATCTGTGATCCCCATTCTTCCCTGTATAGTCATTACTCATTAGTAAAAACGGTGTTTAATGTGAATTCGGGTTGGCGACCAAAAAAAAAAAAAAATGTGAATTCGGGTTTGAGTTTTCCGATTTTTCTGACTTTTAGTTAATTAATCATTCATAGCTTTTAACAGTTCATATTCGAGTTTTAAATCCAGAATATGTGTTCAATATTTGATAACTAGTCTAGTCCCACCCTCTCCAGTACTAGTCACTTAGATTTTATTACGGTCTTCTACACATTCAGTCTTAAATCAGGCATGCTCTATGAAATTTACTCGGTATATAACTAATCCCTCAGTCAAAACCATATATATCACTTAAGCTGCATATATTACGTACGTAATACAGTATCTGTATATCAATCACACATGATCAATTTTCACTTCATTGACGTGCTCTCGATTACATGCAATATACGAATGATCACAGTCTCATGCATATAACACATTAATCTTCTTGCTAACGACGGTCATTTGATACGTGTTAATTTAATCCGTTCAAAATTATAACAATTTTTAGAGTGGAATGCAATTAAAATAACTTAATCCGAATAAATCTTTATAAAAAGAATGTGAGTTAAAATCTAAATTTCCAACTCGATAGAAAAAAGTTATAATAAAAATCTCGAAGGTATGAGGTTAGGTGCATACATCAAAAGTCAATAGCAAACAGGATGATATATTCCGGGATAGAATGACTATACGACAACCAAAGTACTTAACCTCGAAAATGAAATGAATCTGGCCGTGAAGTGACAATTTTAAAAATACCCAATCCTTCCTTACTAATGCAATATGATGGGTGGAGCAGAATAATTGAGGGATTGAAAGTTCTTATTTATTTTAGTAGAAGTCAACCAAAATATAATAAAACTAAAACCAAAATGTCAACATTTTAGCTCATTAGCGTTAAAACTATTTGGGCGTGGGCAAATTGGCTCTCGAGCTTTAGCTGCAATTATTAAGTTTGTGAAAACTTTAATAGATGTAATGTCTCACTTCACAAATCTTTTAAATAAGAAAGTCCAAATAACATCACGTCAAATATTAAATAAAAATTATAGTCCAAGACCATGTTCCTACTTGTATGTAACAAACAATACACAACAAAGTAAAGAATGAAAAAGAAGAGAAAACAAGGCCAATACATTTTTTTGTTTTTTAATCTCACCCAAACTATACAAGAGAGTACCATGTGTGATATTTAAGATATTAGGTAACAAACATGAAAACATCAAGCATGCTATATTTGTATAGTTGTGGTTAAATAATTAAGATATTAGGTACATGTATGTATTGACTTGAATTTGCATAACGTTTTATTATTGCACCTTGGTTAAAAAAACCTTACCATACGTACACACTACACACAGAAACAAACATGCAAAGAAAGATAACTACGAGTACCTAACTAATTACACTTTTCTACTTGGTTGCAAAAATACAAAAAAAAAAAGAGAGAGAAGATAGAGAGAAGGGAATTGTGATAAACCAATAGATACAGTATTGGCAATAATAACATTTATACATTTTTTTTTGTCTACCAACATTTATACAATTTTTACCAATCAATATATATATAAAAAAGGAATAAAATGTATTGTCTGGAGGAAAATGACGTTTCCGTAAGGAAAAAAAAGAGTGAAAGAGAGAAGTGCAAAAGGGAATCTGATGGAAGTGTAGAAACAGAAAGCGACGACCAAACCAATCCATTGTTGTTCTTTTCTTATACATATATACAAAGAGATTTTGCAATTTGTTTTTACCAAAAAACAATAAATATTGTTTAGTAAAAAAAAAGTGTTTATTTAAAAAAAAAGAGTTGTGATATATACAGAAAGAGAGACAATGGGACCTAAAAGGAAGAAGGGAATCTCTGAGGAGAGACAGAGATGTTTCAGATCGAAAGAGACGCCAAATTTGTGTGTGTCTGTCTGTCACTCTGTTTTTTCTTCTATGTGTGTGGGTCTCCTCCTCCTCCTCTTTCTCTTTCTCTTTCGAAACCCCAAAACAAAACACTTTTATACTTGTAATACAAGACCATGTTTAATGGTGGAATCTTAATTAAAGAGTTTTTCTTAACAAAGTCTTAGCCTTAAGTACACACTATTAAACATGGTCTAAACAGATTAACCATACATTCGAAATATATCATTATGAACACTCGCTTATGAGTTAGCAATATCCCAAAAGATAACAAAAACATTTTTGCTTAAAATACTTGAAACTTTACATGTTGCTACAATTTTTTACAACACGCTTTAATAATTAGTACTGTATCTTGTTAGTTTACCCTTTGATATTTTTGTATAATTTTATTTATAATGAACTTAAATTAAGGATTAAAAATGAAGATACATGGAACTTTATACATATATCTTGAACAACAAAGACCTCTGCAATCATAAGCCGATGGAAGGAACTACAGTCTAAGGTTTGGAACTCTTGTCGTGTCTTCTTCTGTACTTCACTCTCCTCATATAACTTTTATTTCTTTCATTTTCTCTCTTCTCGTTTGTGGGCTTGGGGTCCACGGAAACATTGGCTTGAAATAAAGCATTGGGCCTTTATATGTTCATTTCCTTTTTTTTTTTTTTTTTTTTAAATACTGATATGAATCACATTGTAAACAATATAACACAAATAACTTTTGAGACAAGAAAGCTGGAAACCAACCTGATGAGCTACACACAAAAACAACAAACGCTTAGACAGAAGATTAGGGAAATTATATGCTTAACTTTTTTTTTTTTACTATGGATCGAAATTTTCTTGCTCATATTTTTACTAATAACAAATTTATATATTTTTCCCTAAACCATTGCAAATTTACATCATAATTAATGCACACATATGTTGTATTTCGTATCAATTAAGACCAAAATCAACTCTCTTTTTTTCTCTAGCAACATATTTTAAAGTCAGTGTATCACATAGTTTGCAATACTCGAGCTCATGTGCTGATGTGCAATCACACACACACCCAAAAATAAATAAAATCAAATTGATTTATATATTTAAAAAAAAAAAGGAAAAACAAAGGGATAAAAGGAGCGAAAAAGGTGATTACTATGTAAGGAAAGGGATTTAACATATAAAAAGTGATAGATACGCTTTACTCAATCAATACCTTCCTTTTATATATACTGTTACGACCCAACCATAAATTCATTATTGTTCTATTATTATTTTAATTTTAGTAGATACGCAGCTAAGCGGTTTGCTTAAAATGCTAATTACAACCGTTAGATCTCACATCATCTAATTATGTACCGTCCTCCATTATTCAATAAAATCCATACAGTACACTGTAGTGCAGCCAATTAATTCTCGAGATGCGACTCTTTTAATTTTGCATTAAATACGTCTTTTGTCATCCATCTTCTTCTTCTGAGAGATATTTATATTTTACTTAAATGACAACTTCCCCTTAAAAAATATCCCATAAAAAAAATCATACACTCCGTTAAACCGAAAGCTTCAGACTTTGAGACGAAATGTCTATTATCTCTGTCTTCTTCTTCCATCGATCACTTCATCGTTCACCCTTGATTTTGTTTTCGGCTTTGTTATAATTTCGGATTGAAAAAAAAAAAAAATTGGGTTCTTTTTTTTTTTTGGAATTTGGAAGGTATTATTGTCAAACCAAAAATGGGTAGTTCAACGACGGTGGCGTGCGATTTTTGCGGCGAGAGGACGGCGGTTCTGTTTTGCAGAGCCGATTCGGCGAAGCTGTGTTTGCCTTGTGATCAGCACGTGCACTCGGCCAACCTCTTGTCCAGGAAGCACGTGCGTTCTCAGATCTGTGATAACTGCAGCAAAGAGCCGGTCTCCGTGCGGTGCTTCACCGATAATCTCGTCTTGTGTCAGGAGTGTGATTGGGATGTTCACGGCAGCTGCTCCTCCGCCGCTGCTCACGAACGCTCCGCCGTCGAGGGCTTTTCTGGCTGTCCTTGTGTTTCGGAGCTCGCTGCTGTGTGGGGGATTGATTTGGAGGGGAAGAAGAAAGAGGAAGAAAGGGAAGAGGAACGTTTGACTGAGAATTTTGGGATGGCGTTGGATTCGTGGGTCTCTGGATCTAACATTGTTCAAGATCTGATCGTTCCGTACGATACGCCGATGAAAAAGCAAAGCTTTAGCTTGGGGAGGTCTAAGCAGGTAGTGTACAGACAACTTGAGGAGTTGTTGAAGAGAGATTTTGTTAGCTGTGAAGGAGATGGAGACGGAGACGGCAGAGGAGAGATTATGATTCGGGAAGGAATAAATGGCGGATCAAACATGTCGCAGCTGTCTCCCACGACGTCGTTTACTTCTTTGCTTCTGTCAACAGAGTACCAAAGTTCTTGTGGTAATGCTGCTACGCAGTGGAATGCTGCTAGTCATACCACTGACCAGAAGGCCCACAACACTCAGGTCTCATCTCTCTTTCTCTCAATTGATTTCTAGGTTTTATGTTTTTGTGCTTACAACATAGAAACATTCTTGCAGTGACATCTTTATCCCCTCAATTATGTCAAGTTACCTTATCTGTAGGAACATTCATAATTTCTGTCAATAGCATAATCCATTTATTTCCATGAATCAATCCCTGGGCTGTCCGTGTTCTAGTTAGTGATACACTGACTTGGATTAACAAGTCGAATTTGCGTTGTTGCATTGCAGATATGGGATTTTAACTTGGGCAAGTCCAGGAACCCTGAGGAACCTAGTCCAGTCGAACCAAAAGGCTCTACCTTCACATTGAATAACGCCACTCATATCAAAAACGATACAACCAATGTTAAAGCTTTGAGAGATAGTTACCAGGTACGGCGTAGCAAACTGTTTGTGTTTAGGGTTCAAATCATATACCACTTTATTTATATCACTTACCTACTTAGCAGAACATAATTAGGGTTTGTTCTTCCAAGCCTCAAAAGCCCCTAATACCAATCCCAAAACACTCCATACCCTAATCAGTTTTAAGCTTTCCCCATATATAACCGTAGTTGGTGACTGATTTACTGATGTCATATGTGTAGCTATATCTTCTTTCTTCACTGCTGTTGGTTTTATCTCTGCCAACCACCAATTTACTACGTCTTGGATTGAATGAAAACCAGATGTATTTATGTCATAATCACACTACATTTTTGGTATATCTTTGTCGGTAAATTGTGAATTTATGATACTTACTAGTCAAATATAGCAGGATGACTGCATCCGCTCAAGTTCCACCAAGGGACAGGAAATATCAAAGAGCAACAATGTTCCCGCTGCCATTCACTCACATAAAAGTTCTAACAACTCAAGTGACTTGCATTTTACGGAACATGTTGTTATACCTAGTACCAAAACCACAAGATTGGTGGCGGCAACGAATGCTGATCTAGAGCGTATGGCACAGAACAGGGACAATGCTATGCAGCGGTACAAGGAAAAGAAGAAAACCCGGAGGTAAATGATGTTGTCAGTATTTCTTTTTAATTTCCATTTTGAAGTTGATTTGTCTTTCCAAAGCCTTAATTCGTAATTGATTCTTATTGATCAGATATGATAAGACCATAAGATATGAAACAAGGAAGGCGAGAGCTGAGACCAGGTTGCGTGTGAAGGGCAGATTTGTGAAAGCTACGGATCCTTAAGTGTATGTGTATGTTTCCTCGTTAGGTTTTACATGTGAGACCATGAGTTGGGAACTTTTGTTTTTTCTTTCTACTTTCCACCTACCTTGTAATTGTAAATGCAAATGATCGATCTTAAACTGTATAATATGGCCAGCTTATGTTAAGCTTCTAGAAGCGATCCCGTAAATCTCGGACGTAAAACATATCACATCACTGAACAAAACCAAAAGCAAATGAAGGTCAGGAGAGAGTACATAAGTTTTGACAATTACTATCTGATAGAAGAAAAACCAAAATTCCTCAGGCAATTATTTATAAATGTGTGCCTCTAATTTTTTTTTTTCTTTTGTTATCATCATTCTCAAAACAGGGATCTGCAACTATATGTGACAGAAAACTAAGATCATCAGGTGAAACTAAAATGGGAGGATATTTACATATATCTGCAACTATAGGTAATGGCCCTCCTTCTTCTTAAGCTTTTAGGTAGCTACAAACATCTTACACCTTAAACCCTCCTCTGCAAAATAACCCAATTAGAACAAATATCAGCACAATTCTGGATTTACATTTAAATGATGAGCAAACAGAACTTCGCGGAAACAGGACTAGAACCAAAAATCTACTTAAACGCATGACACACAATGATCACTTTCTTATTCTAAAACCAAACGAAAATAACTAATAGATAGGGAAAAAAAGTATCAGAATTAATGGTTTACCTCTTGTTTGGACATCGTTAGGTGGTCTGCACGCTCGGGAAGAGCCTGTGGTGGTGCACGGATCAATGATATTGGGGTTAAAGGAGGTGAGGCAGTGCCTAACTTTTTAGTGCCCAGACTTGTCTTAGACATATCTAAATCTGATGCTCTAAGGTTGCTAGTAGGTATTGAGAAGCTACGAGTAATTAGAGGTGGTATTGGGAGAGGAGTAGCTGAATTTGTAATAAGAGGTTTACTGAGCAATTGGCTCTTTAAAACCAAGGGAGCTGAATATCCTAATTCCCTAGAGAACTTGGTAGAACTTTTTGGTGGTGGTCTCGGAAGCTCATGTAGCTCGCTTATTTTCGGGGTTGAGACAAAAGTAGGGGAAGCTGTTGGAGATGATGACACTTTTGGTAACTTAGAAACTGGATTCCTTGGGATTGGACCGGAGTATAAGTGAGATGTTGTCGAGAGAGGCTTGTTAGGTAATGGTTTACTTGTCAGTGGACCAGAGAAGGATCGTCTCTTGAGTGTCCCAGAGAAAAAGAGTCCATCAGCTAAAGGTGGAGGCAACCGAGAAGATGTATTCTTGTTGCTCTCTCTCAGGACTTGTTCTTTCAAGGCTACCATTGATCTTGAAGAAACCTTTGCAGGTCCACGAGTTTCCAGTGGGGATGAATACCAAATTTGTTTTGTAATTGCCTTTGCAGGATTACATGACCCCACGTTTTTGTTAGCTGGACTTGTAGTAGATGAGGGACTTCTCGTAGTTTCTACAGGTGTTGGCAGTGCATATGTGTTGAATTTCCGTGCCAGAGTTGATCGCATCCGTAACAGTTTCTCTGAAGGAGGAGTTGTGCGGTTCTCGGGAAAAAGCGGTGCTGATTGGCTCACTGCCCTAACATCTCTCCTCAACGAATGAGATTTCCTGTAATTTCCTTCCACATTTTCCTGCTGATAAAACAAGACTGGTAAGAGAGTTGTGCAAACTGAATATTTTGGGAGGTTTTCCAGTTCCAGGCAAAGACGAACGAAATTAAATTCCATGAACTATGAGCATCCTGAGAATTTTTGAGTCACTTGAACGGAAAAGCAGAGAAGATGGGAAATGTATATTACCTGTGCAGTATCTGGTCCAGCAAGTTGTGGAAATGTGATGTCTGAGTTACCCAACTGCATGCATAGGTGAACATTATTAAGGAAACGGGTTTAAAAATAAAACAACACCAGATTTAGATAACTTAGATAGTCTAGAAAATGTCAACCGATACGATTCTATTGAGACATGACCTTTTTGTTGGTTAAAGATGTCAAAATGCTTCCATATTAAGCATTTCCCATTTATCAACCTCATTTATAATTGCTTTGTTATATTGGTCGTCATTTATACATTGGCACATGGAGTATCACTATTATCACTATTCTATCCGCGTTCATCAAAAGCACCAATACGGATAAACAGGAAATATCATCAGAACCGTAAACATATGAAACCATCACCTCGGAGGAGCCACCGACTGAAGAATCCGCATCTTGGTCCTTATCATTAACTCTTTCAAAACTCAACTCTCCATCATCATGCACCTCAGAACCATCGTTCTCATTGTTTTCAATTTCATCATCCCCATCATCATCTTCTAATCCACTGAAATGGTAATCAATATGCTGCGACTCGGTTACCATCTGTACATGCGGCTCTACTTCTTCAAGGGAATTAAGAGCCTTCTTGAAGAAGCATAACTGCAAAACCAACCAAAAAGTGACATCAACACAGTGCTTTGGTGATCAAAACAGAAAGACTAAAAATGGCCTAAGATGAAACCTGTGCTGCATGGTGCCGTGCTGCCTGAGTCAAAAGACTACGTGTTTGCCCTTGTTTCAGGGATTTTAAACGGAAAACAAATAAAGTTGTCTCGTTTTCGTATTCATCATGAGCTTCTTTTACTTGCTGTGTCGAAAAAGTTTCTCCTTTCCCACCCTTTGATCTCCCTCTCTCTCTCGTAAGCATGCCTTCATAAACATTCCTGACAGGTAAAGAGTTCCATGAATATAATATATTTTTCCCACTAACATGTAAGAAATTTTTGATAAGAGGAGATGATTTAATATCAAAAAATGGTATTCCCATCATGAGAATGATAGATATTCTGAACCAATCACCCACAAAACTCATGTATCTCTAAAAACAAAATATAGGCGTTTTCCTTCAACGCTAACTTCTTTTTTCAATTATAATAAGGTAATGCGTTTCAGAAATTATTTCCTGTCCCACTAATAGGTGTTTACGAAATAAATAAGAAGGCGGGGCAAGAAAAACCTTTTCTCATCACAAAGCCGCTGCATCTCCTGCATTATCATGTAAACATATTACTATTGTCACTTGAAAAGGTTGAATCAGCAAACATATCAAACAACGCTTAACATCTCATTCTGTCAATATGGAAGCTCATATACACGCAACAAGGATGGGCCATTCAGACCATTGAAAAACTAAATAGATATAATAGATTCTAGATAAACAAACCTCAACTATGCGGAGTTCATTAAGAAGTGACTCTGAGGGAATTGTGATCGTTTTGAATATGTGAGACCGCTGAATCAACAATATTGATAGTTAATTAGTTATTGGTGGTTAGACAAAGGAAAACTCAATAGGAAATTTTTGAACCAGTTTGTAACAGATCTATAAAACTCACATATTTGTCAACAAGTTTTTGCAACTCAAACTGCAATTTTCCCAGCATAATTAACACTCTACCTGCATAAGAATCAGAGAAGCAGAATGATTCTAATTCAGATGCACATTACATAGATCAAAGCCACGAATATACATATATGTAATGTGCAGAAAACTTGACAAAAAGCTAAATGCAAACTGCTGGTTTCAAATGTATAAACATTGACACGAGAGATAATTATGATACATTTAAGGAATATGTTTGTAAAACTTACCACTTTCTTCATCATCATTGAGAGCAGTTTTCTCAAGAAGACAAGCACCTAGTTCTCGCAAAGATTCAGAGAATTCTGCAAGCAAATGAAATCTGCAAATGATAAGAATATATATTTATTAACAAGAAGAGATGTTTATCTCTACAAATTGGGATGTGAGAGCTCACTTCAGAGTTGCCAAAAAAAAAAAAGGTGACAGCACATTTAAAATACAGACCTAGGCATCTGAACCAGCAAACGATAATGCAACAGTGCAAGAATCAAAGCTAAATTATATAATCAACCGAATTAACAACAAACAGTATAATCAGCTAGCGTGATCCATTCAGAATAGGAAAGTGATGAAGTTTCTGGTTACATTTATCCAAACAAAGTAAAAGCACCAATAAATTACCATATGCACTGTTAGCAGTAGCAGCCGCGGCATTGAGCAAGCTATCATAGCAATCTCTCATGTCTTCAACGTCCTGTGAAAATCACAAACAAGCTTAACATTGTGAGACCAGCTACATCTAAATGTAAATAACCTCGTAAAACAGAGAGCACCAAACTGAAAAAACCAAGCTTCCTCCGCAAAATGTAACCAATCATTTGGTTGGTCAAGTGAAGGAGATGATCTAATTTAACCAGTTAGATAAGGAAAAACTACAGATAAACTCAGTTTAAAAACTAAGAAGCTCCAGATCCACCACCAACTTTATATCACAAGTAATTTTCACGAATCCGAGATTTGAATCATCGCATCGTTTCCTAAATCGTCGCCACAAAGCTTAAATTTGGTACATAACTCACCTAGAGCGACGACGAAAACGCGAAATACGATTGAGAATCGCATCATCATCATCAAATAGCAAACAACGAAAGACACACAAATGAAGACAGTTCCAAATTCGAATTGGAGAAAGATAGATATATAAATTGGCACCTGCGAAGCTTGGGCAAGCTCGTCTTTCTGAACGAAAGCTCGAAGATCTCTCCGGTCCTTAGATTCATTCTTGTGAAGCACCCCTCGTAACCGTCGGAGAGAGGTTTTCATGGCCGGGAACGCTGTATCTCCGGCGAATCAAGGAAAATCGAAAACGGCCAAGTAGGTGGAGATGATCGCTTCGTCTTCTTCTTCTTCTTCTTCTCCAACTACGCCATTTCAATTCAACAACACAACGTAAGGAAAAAAAAAAAAAACCTTAATAATGCCAGAAAAAAAAAATCAAAAACCAGGGAAGCCAAAAGGAAAAAGAAAATAAAGATAAAAAAAATAAAATAAAAAAGCGTTTGTTTAGAGGAAAAGTTACAACCTTTGATCCTTGACTTCGTCGTCTCTTTGATTCTCTTTCGTCCTTTTTATCAATTTCTTTTGATTTGTTTTTAAATTTCGCTTATAATTACGTCATCAAGTGGAATAAATGATGCCAGCACCATGCTTAATGCTTTTGAAACTTTTACCACATGAGAGAGTTTTCACCAAGATAATTTTTATATGTAAAGCAAACAAATAAAAAATTCAAAATTTAAATTTTTTTGAAATATAAAGTACATATATATCTCTCTATCTATACATTTTTTTTTGAATCAGAAATTAACTAAAACCATACAAAATCATATATGCTATATTTTTTTGGATATTATCTTTTATATTAAAAAAAAAATCAAAGTTTAGATTGAACACCATTAGCAATGTTTCAACCCTCAAATAGTATTTTTATAATGTATTCAACACAATTTTTTTTTTTTTGGTGAAGATGATGTATTCAACACAAAAAAAAAAAAAATTTGGTGATGATAATGTATTCAACACATTAAAACTGAATAATAAATAATCTCGCGCATGGCATGAGACAATATCTAATTTATTGTATACAAATATGATTATAAGACTAGGATTTACCCCGTGGTACACCACGGGTCCATAGTTTAATATATTTGTTTGGTGGATATTTTTGTAGTTGGTTTATGTAGTCTAGTTTTATACGTGTTTATTTCATTTTATTTTTATATAATTTTATGAATTTTTATTATAAGTAGATTCATAGATATATGTAGTCAACCTGCGGTATACCACATGAAGATTTCGTTGTAAATAAAAAATCATATTTTAACTTAACCCATAAAAGATTTTTAATATATATAACCCATTGAAAAATATAATCATATTTATCTAAATTCAAACCCGTTCAATTTATAATGGTTTTGAACTGTTATCTAAAATTTTATACCTTATGTAGACGTTGTACATATATTTTTTCCTTTATCGATTGAGTTATATGCCTCCGTTTTCAAAAATTTAAATTTCAAAATGTCTGAAAAAATTTGTATTTTTATTATAAATATATGTTATGTAATAATATAAATTAAAAACGAATAAGATCATATAAATATATTGGAGAGGGATTTAACTTATTAGAGAGATATTTTAAGAAATTTTTTTAATGTAATAAATATTTGTTTCCAATTTTCTTGTGATTTAAGTACAAAATTTACTTTTAAATTTTGTTATTTATTCATATGACTAAGGGTTTGACTATGCAAATATTACAAAATAAAATGTTATAACCCAAAATATATTTTAGTACAAAATGTACTTCAAAAATGTTAAGATAGATACTGTGCCAAAAGTTACACATAGTTTGAGCATATATATGTAGACATTTTTAGGAAATCATTGAGGGTAAAAATACGACTTAATTTCTATCACGACTATGTTGGTAATCTTTAGTCTAGTCAACGAAGGGGTGGCGTTCAGAGAGGTTATGAGTTTTTAGATTTAATGAACCTGATGATTTTATGGTTTACTTCTCATTTAGTTAAGATTACATAAATTTTAATTTGTAAACTGAGAGAAAACTTTTATAAAATAATACAAATCGTTATGGACGACAAATGAGAAAGGCTAGCTAATAGCTACCATGAGAAGTAAATCACCTTGTATGGTCCAGATTGCTTTGTTAATTAATCACTTGGTAATCAATCATAAACTAATTAATTAAAGTGAAAAGAAGAAGAACTTGTACTTCTAAAATTGTTTGTTGAGGTTTTTAGAGAAACAAACAAAACTTATTTTCCCGACAAGTGATTTCTTCATGATAATTATGAGTATCATTAGAAGATGTCTGAGTTAGAGCACTTGAGCAAACAGACGACGAAGACCCTGAAGAAGAACAAAAACAACAACAACACGACGACGCAGCAGGAGCCAAATTCAAATCACAGCATCTTCTTCTTCTTCTCTTCTTCTTATCTTCTTTCCTCATAAAGTCATAAAAAATGGGACAAGTACTAGTACTACGACTCTTCTTATTCTCCTCTATCTCTGTCTCTTTCTCGTTCTCCAACTCGTCTCGCTCTTCTTCTTCTTCTTTCCTCTTGTTACTATTGCTTCTCTTCTTCAAGAACACTCTGCACAGAACCCAATTCATGTTCTGTCCAAAAACAAAAAAGAAGAAAGAAGAAGAAGACACTATTAAAATCCTAGCTTCTTAATAAGTAGTGATTCTCATGAGTATTGTGAAAGATTCTCTTACATATGATGAGTCTAGTTGGGAATCAACAAGACGGTATTCGTGAAGAACCCAATTGGTTCTTGTCCCGTTAGGTGGTTTACCTTTGTAGAAAACAAGAGTTTTCTTCATCCCCACGACAAGCTTCTTCTTCCCGATTTGCTTATCGATACCCGTCGCTTTCCAATAACCCGAACCGGTTGATCGGTTCGACCTGTTTCCGTTCGGGTATTTAGCTTCCTTTGTGCTAAAAAAATACCTCTCTGAATCACAATCACCTGTGAATGATCATCATCCATGCATAACATTATTAACAAAACCATCAAAAAACCGAATTGAAGAATTCGAATGAAACCAAAAAAAAAATTGGTTTTACCAGGTAAATCCCAGGGATCGGATTTACAAACATCGGTTTCCGGTATAACAGAAGCCGGTAAGGGTAAACCGGTAACTTTCCTACGCAGATATTGAACAACTAGCTCTTCGTCGGTCGGGTGAAATCGGAACCCTGGTGGTAACCTAAGTACTCCTCTGTTCTTAATAGAGCTACGCTTCTCCATCGTACGTGTAATTATATATTTTTTGAAAAAGTTTTTTAGGATTGAGGAACCGTAGAAACAGAGACCAGAGAAGATGAGAGAGAGAGAGAGATTACTGAAAATGGAGAGGGAAAGTGGCGTTTATTTTATAGCAATGGATGGAGTTCATTATCGTATTTTTCTACGTATCGTACCTTTTATTTATGTTTTCAGCCATGTCTTAATGAATTGAATTTGGTATATATCATTGCTACTTAAAGAGTTTTTTCTCCTTTTAACTTACGTGTAAAATGTACCACGACGTAAAAAACACTATAGTTTAAAGTTTAAACAATTAAAATAATTTTACTAAATCTTTTAACCAATTTTTTATTTTTTTACTAATAAATAGTGTTACCCGTGCTATACGAATGAATACTTCAAACTTAAAAGACAAAATTCACACACATCTTTTTAAAATAATAATATGTTCAAATAGAACTTTATCGTTTATAATTTAGTGAGTAGCATTACGATCCAAAGACTTTTTCCCTTGAAGACAGAAAGAAAGAAAAACTCACTAATCTTGTCGTGAGACATGAATGTTTGCGAACGACTCTATAAATAAGATACGAACTCCGTGAAATCACATAGTGGGAGTCAAAGAGGTTGGAGATGATTTTCACTCATTATACATAAACATTTCATCTTATGATGACTCAAAAAAATAAAAGTCCACGTCGACGCCAACCGAAGACGTCCCCTCTCGTTTGTTGCAGAAATGGCTATATCGTTTGGTGTTATTGTGCGAACATTAACTGAAATGACAAGATTATAATTAACCATACACATTATATTATGATCATCTACACTACTAACGAACATTAATTAATCAACAAAGTTTTTTGAAAAAAGTTATTGGAAAATGGTGTCAGTTTTGTAGCTAGTTATGGCATATTTCGTATACGATGTGCTACGAGCTAGCAAAAGAAAGATGCGTATGAAACTAGATTTCGATTATTCAATTTAAGGGGAGATGTGATCTCATGGGGTCCTTTTGATAGTGACAAATGCCCTGCAGATTCCTCTACTCCGTTGGTCCAATCATCTTTTCCCAATCCAGATCATATAAATTTGCTTAACCCATCTTCTTTTATATATAAACACTTTAGCGTACGTATATCATTATAAAAATATGTATATTATATGAGCTTTTCTTTCCTTCTTTCTTCTTTTTTGTCAACCAATATTATAAGTATGGGTTTCTAATCCTACACGTTATTGAATCTGTAGTCTTACGTAAAACGAAAGAAAAGAAATTCCAAAACGGTCGGCTTTGAACAACAATTGATAACATTTAAATTATAGGAGATGATATTGAATTCACGTTTTTTCACTATAAGTATTATAATTCTACATAAGCTGTATGTTTTATATGATTTAGGGTAAGATGCTGAGTTTGAGCTGCATGCAAACAAGTGAACACAACAAAGGCCAGAACAGTTCATTATTTGTGATTGTTTGATTGGTGCAATGGATCTCAAAAATACAAAAAAAAAGTACTCGCTTAAGTAACCTTTTTAAGAGATAGATATAATAAATTTCAGGAGCTCAAGCAAGTTGCCAAGTTGCAATAAATCTCAAAAAAAAGAAGAAGAACAAAAGTGGTATAATGTTGTAGAAGAACTTAACAAGCAAAACAAGTAAAAGTTACAATTAGGTAAATGCGTGATCGCACGGAGAAGTCATCAAGAAGGCATTTAGTTGGCTTCTAAAACGACGTTCAATTGCGTTGTCCCACCGGAGATCTCATTCCTCTCCTCTCTCCACCACAATTAACTTCTTTTTGTCTCGCATAGTCCGTACAACACAATCTCCCAAAATGACTAAATTGCCTCTAGTTTGAATTTTCCTATTGCCACCAATGAGAAAAAAATTAGACCAAGTGGTACCACCGTATGAAACGTGATTAGTGGGGGAACATATAGGAATAAAGTGTACGAAACCACGACTCTCACAAAATAGCGGCGAATGTAGAAGAAACTAATATATATTTGTAATTTGTTGTGTTCAAACTAAATTTATCTAGTTTCTCAATCCGACTTATATTAAATTACGGAGTATGGAGGGCCATGAGAGTCCACCCTCTTTCATATCGTATTTTTATAAGTGCATGTACAAAATGAACTATAAATATGAAGTGGTATAAATATGTAAGATTGTAGAAGATCATATACTAAAATGGGTGGGCATTATGTAAATGTGGGGTCTAAAGGAGGGAGGGACAGTGGGAGACTTCAAACAATGCCCGTTGCGTGAGGAGAAGGTAAAGGTCATGTCCCAATCCATATAATTCAATGAGGATTTGTCGTCAAAGAAATCCATATTTATGGACTTCTTTCTTTTTTTATATCTTCATTGTGGATATACTTTTGGGTTGGGTTGTATAGCATTATGAATATTACTTGGGTTGTACAGCATTATGAATATTACTTGGGTTGTATAGAAGTTTAGAAAAACGAAACTTCTTTTAAATTTAGTTACCGTATATGTCAACGACTTTTAATACATGGGGTAAACTAAAGTCGAGCTTATGATGTATACTCTAGTTTCCGGCATGTTAAGCTCTTTTGTGATATGATATCCAATTCCTCATTTTAATTGCTTCTAATTTTATCACAGTTTTGCAAGCTACATCAAATTCAACTATCATTTTCTTTGAGTTAATAACGGTCTAAATATATAGACACTTCGAATCTACATATGACGGACTAACTTGCTAAAATTTTGACCCAACCACTGGAAAATGTCACCAACGACGCTCGAACTCGATGAGTCGTCCCCATGACATTCTTGGAATCTAGCCTTATTAATCTTTCGAGTTTTAATTAAACCCTATATGACTATTGCAAGTGCACATTATCATGAGTATTTTACTCAAATACATTTTACTCCTAAGTTTTAGTTTCATATACATGCGAGTATATAAACCACATTGTAACAACTTATTTCATTAATGAGAATGTTATGATTTTTGGTCACTCTCTCTCTTCAGCTCTCTCTCTCTCTTACTCTTCATCTTCAACCTCTCGATTCATCATGTATCTGTGGTGATCTTGATATGGTATCAGAGCTATCACGATCAAAATCATGAGTGCATCATCGATTAACATACTTCTCATTCACATTCTTTCGTTTATCTTGAATCTTTCAATCATCTTCTTCTTCGCGATTCTTCAATTCTTGTTCGCGCTTTTCTAATCTCTCAATTTCTTCGATTCAATCTTCAATTCAATCTTTTCTTCTTTGATTTCTTCATATCTCCTTCTCTTTCTACATTACTCTTCAAATCTCAATCAAAATGAGCTCAAATTCAGCTCGAACGGGTACGACTACTTCGAATTCGACTTCTACAGATCTTTATGAGAATCCATACTATCTTCATGGAATGGATCACGCTGGGTTACAACTCGTGACGGATCGATTAACTACGGGTGCAGATTTTCACACATGGAAGAGATCTGTGCGTATGGCGTTAAATGTGAGAAACAAACTTGGTTTTGTTGATGGAACGATACAGAAGCCATCTGATGATCATCGCGATTCAGGTTCGTGGTCACGATGCAATGATATGGTCATTACTTGGTTAATGGGATCAGTCTCAAAGAAAATAGGTCAGAGTCTCTTGTTTATGTCATCGGCTGAAGCAATCTGGAAAAATTTGATGTCTCGTTTCAAACAAGATGATGCGCCTAGGGTATATGAGATTGAACAACGATTAAGTAGTATACAGCAGGGTTCAATGGATGTTAGTGCTTATTATACTGAGTTAGTCACACTTTGGGAAGAACACAAGAACTACATTGAACTGCCTGTTTGTACCTGTGGAAGATGTGAATGTAATGCAGCTGTACTTTGGGAGCAATTACAGCAACGCAGTAGGGTTACAAAGTTTCTTATGGGACTTAATGAAGCTTATGAACAGACTAGACGTCACATTCTGATGCTTAAACCGATTCCAAACATTGAAGAAGCTTTCAATATTGTAGCTCAGGATGAAAGACAGAGGATAGTAAAGCCAGGAGTTAAGACAGACAATGTAGCTTTTCAAGCCGCTGAATCGTATGATGGAAATGGTTCTTATGGATATGATTCTTCTTATGAGATGGTTGCAGCTTATAATACATATAGACCAAGAGGTAATCGTCCTTTGTGTACTCACTGTGGGAAGTTGGGACACACTGTTCAGACATGTTTTAAAGTCCATGGTTATCCTCCTGGATACAAGCCTCCTAATCAGAATTCTATGGGTCAATATGGGAATAGAGCAGCCTCTCCTCAGTACAATCAGATGAATTACAGCTCCAGACATCAATCGAGGCCAATGAATTCGAATATACCACCAAGAACTATTGCTAATGTTTTCACTGGTGCAGAAAATTCAGATGGTAATATTCTCTACTATCCTCCTCCAGCAATGAATGCAGTCAACCTGGATGTTAGTCAGTTGACACCAGAGCAAGCTCAATCTATTATGACTCAGCTTCAGTCTCATGTGAAAGGACCAGAATCACAAGCTCATATTAATCAGATAAGTACTCAAGTTCAAGTTTCAGGGCCTTCAAATTCTCAGTCTCAGTCATCTATCTCGGAATCAGGTGTCATGGACCCTTTATCATCATCTGGTACAGTTTTCAATATCTCTTCTAATCTTAGATATGAGAATAATAATCTCACTTTTCAACATCATTGTCTTTCTACACTTGAATCTGCTTTGCCTAATGGTTCTTGGATAATTGATAGTGGTGCCACTAGTCATGTATGTTGTGATCTTTCTAGATTTAGTAATACCTATTCAGTTTCTGGAATCACAGTAGCATTACCAAATGGAACTAGACTCCCCATTAGTCATACTGGAACAATTCATTTGTCTGATTCTTTGATTTTATATAATGTTCTATATGTGCCTTCTTTCAAATTTAATCTCATTAGTGTAAGAACTTTGTTATGTGATAATCAATGTTCAGCTCACTTCTTTCCTACTATTTGTTACTTACAGGGGTCTTCTCAGGAATGGATGATTGGGAGTGCTAGTGTTATACATAACCTTTACATATTGGATCTTCACTCCCTTTCTCAACCTGCTAAGTCTCCTGCTAGCATAAGTTTCTGTGGATCCTTGACAGTAGATGGAACTATCTGGCACCAGAGATTGGGTCATCCGTCGACTGCCAAGTTACAAATGTTATCTGGTACAATTCCTATGCCTAAGTCCGAGTTATTGAGTCTAGATCATTGTCCTATATGTCCATTAGCTAAACAAAAGCGTCTGTCATTTCCTTTTAAAAATAACATGTCTCCAAAACCATTTGATTTGATTCACTTGGATATTTGGGGACCTTTTTCAGTTGAATCTATAGAAGGTTATAAGTATTTTTTAACAATAGTAGATGATTGTACTCGAGTTACTTGGATTTACATGTTGAAAAATAAAAGTAATGTTTTGCAGATTTTTACAATGTTCTTAAAACTTGTTCAAACTCAATATAATGCAAAAATAAAATCAATAAGAAGTGATAATGCACCAGAATTAAACTTCTCTGAATTAGTTAAAGAACATGGCATCATTCATTATTTTTCTTGTGCTTACACTCCACAACAGAACTCTGTAGTGGAAAGGAAGCACCAACATCTATTGAATGTTGCTCGTGCTTTACTTTTTCAATCTAATATACCATTAGCATATTGGAGTGATTGTGTGTTGACTGCTGCTTTCTTGATAAATCGTTTACCATCACCTTTGCTAGATAATATCACACCTTATGAAAAATTGATGAATAAGAAACCTGACTATTCAAATTTAAAAACATTTGGATGTCTTTGCTATGCTAGTACTTTACAAAAAGATAGAACCAAATTTACTCCAAGAGCACAATCTTGTGTTTTCTTGGGGTATCCAGCTGGTTATAAGGGATATAAGGTACTGGATATTGAAACAAATGTGATCTCTATTACTAGGAATGTTGTATTTCATGAGCATGTTTTCCCATTTTTAAATCCTGAGATACATATTCCAGATTTCTTTTCACATACTGTTTTACCTAATCCTGTTCCATATATTTCAGAACCTTCTAAAGTTATTTTACATGAAATACCTGAAACTGAACCTGTTCTTATAGCTAATGATACAGAAGTAACTAGTCTAGGGAGGGGGTCTAGGGAAACAAATATTTCAACTACTGTGGAATCAGAATCGAATGTTGTTTTCCTACCTAGAGAAAGATCAAAACGTGCATCTAAGGCTCCTAGTTACTTATCTGAGTATCATTGTGCATTAGCTCAAATTTCTCCACCATTACCACCTAATCATACTACACCATATCCATTATCATCTGTTCTATCCTATGATCTATTCAAACCCACCTATTGTTCATATATCTTATCCTATTCTATGGAGACTGAACCGAAAACATTCAAGCAAGCCATGGCATCTGAGAACTGGAGAGGTGCATGCAATGAGGAATTGAGAGCAATGGAACAGAATAAGACTTGGAGTGTTACTTCATTGCCACCAGGGAAGAATGTTGTTGGCTGTAAATGGGTGTTCACGATTAAGTACAACTCAGATGGCTCTATAGAAAGATATAAGGCAAGATTGGTGGCTAAGGGATTCACACAGCAGGAAGGTGTGGATTTCAATGAAACTTTTTCCCCTGTTGCTAAACTGACTAGTGTCAAGATGATGTTAGGTTTGGCTGCTAAGGAAGGCTGGGAACTAAGCCAAATGGATGTCTCTAATGCGTTTTTACACAGTGACTTAGAAGAAGAGATATACATGAGTCTTCCGCAGGGTTATACTTCAGGTAATTCAGAACTTTTACCTCCTAATGCAGTGTGTAGATTGCATAAATCTATCTATGGTCTCAAGCAAGCATCTCGCCAATGGAATAAATTGTTCACAGTAACTTTGCTAGAGGCTGGATTTATACAATCACCTGCAGATACAACTTTGTTTGTGAAGTTTACAGAGACAAGTTTCATAGCTGTCTTAGTATATGTTGATGATATAGCTATTGCCAGCAACAATACTACAGATTTAGCTGATCTTAAAGCTGTTTTAGCAAAAGCTTTCAAGATAAAGGATTTAGGTCCACTGAGATTCTTCTTAGGCTTAGAAATAGCAAGATCATCGAAAGGAATATCAGTATGTCAGAGGAAATACACCTTAGATCTTTTGGAAGATACAGGTTTATTGGCATGCAAACCAACTGATGTGCCTATGGATCCTTATGTGACTTTGACTGGTGAATCTGGCTTACCTTTGGATACACCAAGATTATACCGAGAGTTGGTGGGACGACTTCTATATCTGACTATCACAAGACCCGACATAACCTATGCAGTACACAAGCTTAGTCAGTATATTCAAGCCCCGACAGATCAACATCTTCAAGCTGTATACAGAGTACTTAAATATCTTAAAGGCAGTCCAGGTCAGGGTATTTTCTACTCTGTAGATACAGAACTTTGCATAAACACTTTTGCAGATGCTGACTGGGGAACATGCAAAGACACCAGAAGATCAGTTTCAGGATTTTGTGTCTATTTGGGAACTTCATTGATAAGCTGGAAGTCTAAGAAACAGCAAGTTGCAAGTCACAGTAGCACAGAAGCAGAATATAGAAGCTTGGCTGAGGCAACAAGAGAAGTTTTATGGATACAACAGCTTCTGCAAGCGTTTCATGTTCGTGTGATTACAACAACAAAGTTATTTTGTGACAACAAGTCAGCTATATACATCGCAACAAATCCAGTGTTTCATGAGCGAACAAAACACATAGAGATTGATTGTCACATTGTCAGAGATCAGATCAAGCTTGGGAATCTTAAAGCTCTTCATGTTTCAAGTGAGAATCAGCTAGCAGATATTCTGACAAAGCCTTTGCATCCGAAGCCTTTTCACTCTTTGCTTGTTAGAATGTCACTTTCAAACCTTTATAATCCTACACTATGTTTGGATTCAAAGGTTTGCGGGGGTGTATCATGAGTATTTTTACTCAAATACATTCCTAAGTTTTAGTTTCATATACATGCGAGTATATAAACCACATTGTAACAACTTATTTCATTAATGAGAATGTTATGATTTTTGGTCACTCTCTCTCTTCAGCTCTCTCTCTCTCTTACTCTTCATCTTCAACCTCTCGATTCATCATGTATCTGTGGTGATCTTGATACACATAACACGTGATATATAGTACAGTAATGTGTTGAATCCACATAGATTTTTAGAAGTCGGTTATATATATATATATATATATATATATATATATATTTTAAAAATGTTAGAATCCAGTAAGGGACTGATCGTCTTAAAAAAAGAACCTACCATTCCATGCATGTCTAGTCGTCTTTGGTCGTTTCTAGTAATCTGCTAGGGACTAATCTTTGGTTCATATCTTTCTAGTAGTCTTTGGATATTAATCGGTCTAAGGACCAATCGGTCTGCTTCTGTATTCACAATGTGAATTTCACATCCACGCGTCCGTAAACATCCAAAATGATCCAAAGTCTACTTCTTTCACGAATATAAAATACGAATAAAAACTGATAAAAAAAAAACATATCAGCTCACCTAATCAAATAATGCGGTTGTCAATATATATAAACGAGTATCATCAACCAACCAAAACAAATGATTAGTCTGCTTTCTTGTTAAACTTTTACAAGACTAATTAATTTGCACTGTCCCATAAGAGCAAGAACAATATATTTCACTCCAATTCCAAATATGGTTCTATTGGCACAAGTGATGTGAGCATAAATATGATTGTATCTATTTGAATATTCAATGATGTATATATCTTAACCAAAAAAAAAAGAAAAAAAAGATGTATATATCTACCAATTTTTTTTTCTTTTTTCCCACCAATATTTAAGCTCAGCCTTATCTGAAAAAAAAAAAAAACTAACAAAAATTGATGCAATCATTCGGTTACAATTTTCCATTTGTACAATGAAATTGCGCGTTAACATTTCCAATTTCCACTATGATATGAGATTGATGTAATTGAAAAATAATAAATGTTTGGGGTTAATATCATAAAATTTCGTAAAGTTTGGACGTATAACAATTAATATCTCTAAAACCAGAACCTTTTAATGAGAAAAGAAGAAGAGAATTTTCTAACTCCAGAGAGCAATCTCAGTAGCAGAATCTGATCCTTCCTCTTTCAATTCTCGCGCAAAGGTACGAACTTTTCTCTTTCTCAGTTTGAGATCGACCTCAGATTCGTCATTCTCTTACATTGAAACCATAGATCTCGAATTATTATCTTGTGCCTTCTCACGCTGGTATGATGATATGCTTTGATCGATGGATCCAATTGAAACTAGATCTCCGTCTCGATCCTGTTATTGAAAGTTTCCGTATTTATGATGCGGGTCTAAATTTTACAAGTGAATTTAATCAGTTCATAACCTTTTTGCTCGAGTTATTGTGTTTCTCAGCGTTGTTTATGTGGTTACTCAGATCCTTCATTGAATTTTTTGATGGGATTGTATAATGTTGATTATCTTCAATGTTTACTTTTAGAAAGATTGTGGTGAGTGGATCATTCACTGTTCGTTGAGTAAATGGTGATATGTTTGTTTCTAATGTTTTGTTGTCATGTTCAGTTAAATCAAAGTTGAAAATGGAAGGGACTGTGTTCACGCCTTGTTTGGAAGGAATGAAGCATGTTAAGTCTGAACATGGCGAGATGCTTACTAAGCCATTTCTTGAGCTCTGCAAGACCATCTTGCCTGTTATAGGTAACAAAGCCAGATACTTTCTCTGCTATTTCTTTTTTCAGTGGTCTAATTTTTTTGATATTTCACTTGTTCTTCAACATTATAAGCTCATGTATATCTAGTGATTGTTCATTGTTCTATCAAATATAAATGTTGTGGTTTCCTATATCATGACTTCGTTTTCTTTTGTATCTGTTTTTTCAGATAAATTTGGAGCTGCTATGACTCTCGTAAAATCTGACGTTGGTGGCAACATATCGGTAAAATTCTTTTTTAGTTTCCACGACATTAATATTCGAAGAGCACAAATCCATGTAGCTTGCACAGCACAAAACATTGATATAAGTGCATTGCCTGGATTTGTTCTTAGTTCTTACTCTCCTTACATATAGGCTAGTGAAAATGTTCTGTACTGGTGATATGACCTCTGTGCATTTGGTTATTATCTTACAATTGTGAACTGATTGGTCCGTCTCTTTTGTAGAGGTTGGAGAAGAACTACTTGTCTGATCCCGACAAGTTCAAGTACTTGTACACTTTTGTTCAAGTTGAAATTGAGTCTAAGACAGCAAAAGCATCGGCTAGCTGTACCAACGGTCTTCTCTGGTTAACCAGGTAAACAGTGATAGCTTGTAAACGATATGTACGTTAATTTAAAGAGAGCAGCTTCTCAAAACCGTATGTATCACTTATGAGTGAATCTGTCAGAGCCATGGATTTCTTGGTGGAGCTGTTCCGCAACTTGGTAGCACATAAAGACTGGTCAATGCCACAAGCTTGTGGTGACTCATACCAAAAAACACTTAAGAAATGGCACGGATGGCTAGCCAGCTCTACCTTTTCTGTATGTACCTACTCGTGCTTCTCTGTCTAGTCAGCATCTTCTGAAAACCAATCTCATTTTGATTTTTTTTTTTTGTTTTAATCAGATGGCTTTAAAGCTAGCTCCAGACAGGAAGAAGTTCATGGATGTCATATCTGGTTCCGGTGAAATCTACACCGACATGGAAAGGTTTTGCGCTGAGTTTGGTCCGTTTCTTCATGATAATCATAAGTTTCTGGTAAACAAAGACCTTCAAAGCTTGAAATCCTTAGAGAGTTGTCTCAGTTCCATCACAGGTTTTGATTCTTTTGATCTTGTTTATCTTTCGCAGGCTAGCGTCGGTATGGATGACATGAAAGCTTCTTGAGTCATCATTGTGGTATAATAGCCGGTGTGGAATCTTCTTTGCCGGAATCTTTGTCCGTTTTAACTTTCTCCTTCGGATTCTAAAACTTTAAGACCCTCTCAAAGAAACAGAATAATGTGTTGGATTCTATCTGAATGTTCACTCTATATTAAAATTTATATAGCATACTACGAAACAATCTTTGTCAAATTTTTCTCGCAAACCATTATGCTTACTATCGCAAAATCTCTCAACATCAGCATCTTACTTAGGTGTTATCACATATTCTATTATCTGCAATCTAGTGCATTTTCTCTAAATAGTCAAAAGAAATATAGTGGTATACGTATGTAAGATTTGCATAATACAATATGTTAAATAATTTAGTATAACAAGATTTGGTGTGGTGGTCGTGTCTCCTTCCTCTCGACCCGTAAAATCCTCTTGACAACTTGGTTCCCATGGAGGGTTTGATAATAGCTCTACGTTGCCTCCATTACCATCAACATTCTAAATATATCAATTATATATTATTTGTTATTTACAACTATGAAAAAGTTTATTTCTTTTTTTAAAATTTTGTTCTCCTCTGGTAAAAAAACAAAATAAGAAGCAAAACTTAGTGCTCTCCCTCTTCTTCTCTTTTGGTTGGTCTCAAACCAATAACTTCTTGGATATCTCTAGGTCCTTTCTCTCTCTCTCTCTCTCTTCAAAAAAATTTCAACCTTTGTTCTCGTCCAGAGAAAATCCATGCGTTCAAGGTTGACGGTAAGGATCGTCAAATCTTGAACAAAAAAGGTTGTCTCCGGCGTGTGGATACACCACTAACCGGAACCAACCCTTTATAGATCAATGGCGACGACAATGAAGGGTCTTCTTAAGGGCCTTCGTTATATTACTCAGATTTTTGGTGAGTCTCATCGGGTTTTTTCCATAGACATGATAAGGTTTGTTGCTGTTCCTTGTGTCACAAGTCAATAATACATTGAGAGATTCATTCTATTGCAGACGAAGAGAAAGAGCAGGAAATGCAGATCGGGTTTCCGACCGATGTAAAGCATGTTGCCCATATTGGCTCCGACGGTCCAGCCACCAATACGCCAAGCTGGGTACGATCATATACATTTGTATATTTACACGTATTTTTTAACATATGTATACTCATCACCATCATTGCCTTTCTGGGGAAACCCGCAGATGAATGACTTCAAACCTCAAGAACATGAGAAAGGTCAAGTCGTTTCCAGGGGAAATTCAAACAAATACAACCCGCAAGGTTAACATTTTTCTGTAATGTTCTGAGTTTTTCACCTATAAGTGTTAAGTCTTATAGGGATTGACGTTTATCTTAACAGGGATGAACCAAGGTGGAGTCGGGCTAAAAGAGTTACTGCCTTCGAGCACCAACGAGAAACCGAAACATAAAACAAGACGGAAAGCCGGAGGAGCAGCTAGTCCAAACCCGAATGGGTCTCCACCTAGAAGAAGCAGCGGAAATGCTGCATCATCAGATGAATCATCGAAGCATTCAAGACATCACCGAAGCAAACACGGGTCAATAGACTCATCAAATGATCAAGAACCTTCAGTTCGTAGAAGGCGTGGCGGTATCCCAGACACAGAAGTTTCTAATCATCATCCTGATGGGTCAGCTCCTCCACGGAAGGCTACATCGCGTCCAAGGAAACTAAAAGGATCAGCAGGAGGAGAAGCATCGATGAAGAAATCATCGAAAGGAAAACCCGAGAATTCAGTTGATACTTGTAACGATAATATCTGAGCAACATAAAACGAAAACATGAAATGTATTTTTTGAGCCACCTGCATCTGACAGTTTGTTTTCGTTTCTCATTCAAGTCTTTTCTTGACCACTCAAGAAAGGAAAAAACAAAAACTGTTTCACAAGAATTCTGATACAACTCAGAGATTACAATTGATACTTACCAAATCTAAAAGGAAATGTACGAGTGCAAAAGGAACAGCAAGAAATGTATATAAATTTTAAGATCATCATCATAGTCATCTATTTCTTGCGAAGATCTATGCCGGCTTTCTTGGCAACAGCATCGAGTCCGTTCTTCTCAATGGTCTTCAAGGCCTTAGTTGATAAACGAAGTTTGACAAAACGTTTGCCAGCTTCCCACCAAACTCTCTTGTATTGTAAGTTGACGAATTGCAACTTCTTGGTCTTGTGGTTAGAGAAAGAAACTTTGTTTGCCCTGTTTGCTTTCTTCCCAGTAAAAGGGCAGATCCTCCCTGAAAAATAGAAAACAATAACAGTTTCAAGAACAAAACAATAAAAGCTCAAAATGTACACGATGGTATGGACATAGGTCGGGACAAAGACGAGAAACAAGAAAAACATAAGGCTGGAAAGAATTGAAATGAGCAGTTTATAAAATGGGTTTACATGATAAAACAAGAACCAAATTGACATAGCATCAAAATAATAAAGCAACGGAGCTTGAATAGTGATGGTATCTGCTCTCACTTTTTCTATCATATCTCCAGCAAAGACTTTAAATTGGCAGACGAATCAATACTTAGAGCTAGCTACCAAAAAATTCGAAATCCGACATGAAAGTAAGGCAAAGAAGACAAATTAGGAACACGAATGCATCAGCCCAAACCCTAATAAAGAGGGGGAAAAGGAGAATTACGAGCGACAATAGGCTGAATCCCGGGAAACGAAGGAACGGAGATACGGTTGATGACGTCAGTGGGAGCATGAGAGATTCTCAGGCCGCTGAGCTGGGAGGTGAGGAATCCCAGTTCCTTTGAAGTCACGGTTGACTTCGCGACGGTCTTCGCTGATGAGGTCATTCGTAGCCAAGCACCTTGAGTCGCCATTGTTGTCATTTTTGGTTCTTGTTTGTTACCTCTGCTTCGAACGAGGAAGTTTTGGATAGACAAGGAGATTGGGTTCATTTATTTATTTATTTTATTTGTAGGAAAACTATGAAATCCTCCTTGTGATCCAGAAGGTTACATTCTCTGAACTCAGAACCAATAAGCCTTCCAATTTATCGGCCGACTTCAGTTCCGAAATTATACCGGTTCAAACAAAACCAAGAAACTGAACCATAGCCACCAAGGAAAAGTACGGTTTTAAGTTTGAACCTTCACTTCTTAGATTCACGGATGCACTAAAAAGTAACAGGTGGTGATAAAAAACCAACCTGATCAATCCCAACGATTACAAAAAGATTCTAAGGGTGTTCGATTGTAGATGCTATGTATGTATCGCTGGACTCGGTTTAAACCAGTTATATGGTCAGGATTCAGGATGAGAAGAATCAAACTTGAATATTTTTTTGTGGGAGGTGGATCAGGATTATTATTACCCACTTGGGAACCTGATTTGGTACAGCTCTTTAGAAACGTATTCCGCTTTCACAATCCGGTTATCGTACAGTCTTCCGTGTAACGAATGGGCTGCATCACGTGTCGCTTCTGGTCTTCTGTACTCAATGAAGATACAACCCTGCTCAAACACATCCTTCGGGTCTTGTTCTTGTTCTTCCTCTATCTTGTCGCCAGTATCCCATCTTGTTTTCATGGTACGCGTTGATACTACTTCTTGTGGATTCTCTTCCCCATCCTGTGCACTTTCTTCAACAATCTTTTCATAATGTTCTTGATCAGCTGAGTGTTGATCTATATTTGCTTGCGTGTTTGTCTCGGCAGCAGTTTCTGAGCAAGGTTCACATAACTTGTCTTCACCAATCAAACTGACTGGCCTGACAGCCTCTGTGAGATCTATATTTTCTGCAATATCATCCGCTTTCTTGGACTCCTCGTCTTTCGCCTGGATCACTGACACATTCATTTCGTCAACAGTTGATTCTATGTTCAACAATGTGTTTGTTTTAGAAGCAGTGATATCTTTGCTCTCGTGTTTCACGATGTTTATCGACTTAATAACCCCAAACCTGCATCACGACAAGACACAGAGGCCTCTTTTCTAAATTTACTAGCTTTTTAAAGCTCAATGGACTCATGGGAAAAATTATCTTAGAGCTTAACCTGGCACATTCTAACCGTACATCTTCCAATATTTCTTTCACTTCTTCCTTGGAAAGCAATATGAGATCTTCTGAGTCAACCTGTCAAACAAGTAAGAATGGAACGTTGGTATAGCCTCATGTAGTTTATGTGGGAAAGATTCACAAGAAAAAGGATAAGCCTATCATCCTTACCACATTTTTTAGCTTTAGAATATGCTTAGACTTGCCAAGAAGTGGTTTTGCATGATCAGGTATCCCATAGAATGGTGGATTTTCATTTACCTGCAACACATTATATACACACCACTCTCGCATTTAACTAAAGGAATTTCCTTTACAATCAGAACATGAACAAACGAAAGCAGAGAGAGTTGGGGCATTGAATTACCGCTACAGATGATGCATCAGGAAATGCACAAACGGCTGTTATTACACTGCCACCTAACTTCATACCATTTAGGCCAGCACAAGCTTTGAGGGTAACAGATCCATCAGTGTACTGAGGTTTCAAAAGTTTAAAAAGTTAGGGACGGCTAATATATGGATACTTAGAATAATAGTCACAATCACCGTTACTCTACAAGTTATGCGGAAATAACATATTTCCATGCTACCCAGAAAATGAACAATCATTGATATGAAACAATCACAAGAGCTACATCATGATGGCAGACTAAGATGGGGTATCGGCGTTGAACTTCAGGGAGTGATAGTAAAATATTGGCCACAGAGAAGGCCAAGATAAAAGCATCTTCTAACCTCTAGGAAAGCACATCGCTGATTGAGATCATTGTTGCTCACGAACCGGTATGCTTTCAGGGGTCCAAAGACGCTGACAATCTCCATTAGCTGAAAAAATGGTAATAAGGAATCAGACAATTTTAGAAGTTGAAACGATAGAAATGGGGGCCAATAGAATCTTGAATGTGTCAAAAAAATTCAAAAAATTACTGCTCAGCATACCATTTCAGATGAAATTGCTTTTGGAAATCCGCCAACAAAGATCTGCAACAAGTATATTAGACTCAATATCAAAGCTTGAAAGGAAAAGAAATTAGTATAGCAAGCAACTAGGATATCCAAAGACAGTGAAACTTTTAATAGAAATATATAAATAACCATAAAGATGCCCTAGCTGCAGAGAAAATTGCACTTTTATTCTCAGAGTGTTCGCTTTAAGATAATAATAATAATAATAATCAGGTGGTCTGACATTTGATTTTCCAGATTGAACCACCATAACAAGCTTTTGATCATAACACCTATTAATACCAGCCTAACTTACAAGAAAGTTGATACTGACGCATGTTTTATTCCTACGTTCTTAACTCTTAACAAGATTGATATTCTTCATTTTAAACTTTAAAGAACTTATAAATTAAAGGGGAAAGGATATAAAACCTGTCAGCATGAAAAAACATGCAGTAAAATTCGAAGATATGCCCCACAGGCCACATCATGAATGGAAAGGACCAAGTCAAATTTAGATATACCGATGTTTTGGCCTCTAGAGCAAGAGTTTTCCAAACTACAGTGGTATCTAAACTATGGCACAAACTTAAAAAACTTGATTTGAACTATATCAGGAGTCTCTGACCTATACAATTACTTTAAAAAGGGAATCTGTAAAGAGATATTTTTATAGATATTCTAAATTCATTTTCAATATAAACAAAATTTACCCAGTGTCATAAGAAACAAAATTAGGGCAACAATTTGTACCTTGTTTGATGAGTCCTCCACATTGTCACTTACTGCATAGGTGGCGGGCTCCTTATTCTCCAAATCACCGTTCTGCATGAAAATAGCAACCGTCTGAAAACCTGCTCATGGATGGTAACCATAACATAGCTCAGAAACCATAGTACAATGCACAGTACTGGTTTACAAGGCCAGATAGAAGGACAAAGTCCACAGCCTTGATAATCAGTCATTTTTCATAGACTTTCCTACAACCACTCTGCCGATAAATCACAGTAATCAAACATGAAGGACAAAGACGTAAAAATATTTGGTCGCTTAGACTCAAACGAGGACCCATTCAAGAGGAGGTGGTAGGAGCTTAGGGCAGTAATGTAATTCCTAGGACCACTAACACGAAAGAATAGAGATAACAATCAACACCAGGTATCTGATCCAGTAAGGAATTAAACATAGTAATAGCCAAACAGATAGAAGAAACAAAGAAAAAGAGTACCCTAGGCAGATCTTTAACTGCCTTTATGCAAGTATTACTACAACCACATTCAGGTCGGAAAAGACCAAAAATAAAACATATTGATATGGTATCATATGATACCAAAACATTGAGGAAAAAGGAGCAAAGAACACAAGGACAGTAAACCATAACTGTCCATAAATCATATGGATGATCTGTATAGATTCCTAAACGCCCAAAAAAGAGAAGAAAAATGGAAGAAACTTGGAACACAACACACTCGTCACTACACCTGGGAATCTTCTTATTTAGCAGACAGCTCCATCACCCTCCTGAATGTGAATTATGACATACCCAACATAAACACCCTATTTAAGAGATTCCAACACACGACAGTCAGATAAAGGTTTGACATGTGGCTTGAAAACAAATCATTTCAAGCGCAGGAATCCATAAACTACAGTAGTTCTTAGTATCGCCCTATTGTTGGTATGATAATGGCATGGAAAAAAAAACAGAGAAGCCTTCAAAATCACAAGTAAGCTACAGAATCATAAGATGGAAACCTCAAGCAATTACAGAGGAAATTCATAAATTCTTTTCCTATTACCATGATAGAATTTATATCACGACGTCCAAATATTTATTCTCAGAGAACCATTCTCTGTAAAAATGGCTAAGGGTTAACCTGACTAAAGCAATCCAAATCACATGTTTACCACCAAATCTGCTTACAGTTGAAAGATCAACAGATATGGTTTATCAACTGTCTTCTATTTATCAAACTCAAGTTGCAAAACATATTTATAAACAAGTGGCACGATGCTACCATTGAAGATAGGACCATGAGCATTTTTTGGGCCCAGCAGAGTAGATTTAAGCAGTAGCTAATTTGACATCAAGACTGAATGATACATAAATCTGTTAATAAAGATATCTCTTAAGTTCTCTGATTATAGAAGACAAACATAGTCAATCAAGATGCTTCAACAGAAAAGGTTATCAGTAAACGAGAACTTGGATTTTCAACACCATGCTTATATGCTCTGAATTATTGGTCCAGATGTTTTGCTACCTTCCTTATGCCAGTCTACTTTGATATCTGGGTCAAAAGAGGACTGATGATCTCGACTTAATGTAACATAAATTTGCACCAGAAAAATGGCCCATATATCACAAATAAATTCAAGCTTAAATCATAAAAGAAGCCATACAAGTTTCAGTAGCATGTGAAAGTGGAAATTCAACATTGAATCTTACTGATGACACCAAAGAAATATATTGCAGATATTTAAGCTAGCTTGCAAAATAACCGAAGACAAACACGTGGAGCAAATAGCAAGAGTTCTAGAGAAAGAGAATGGAGAAATTGTAATTCTTACTGTTATCTCGACATAGTCTTTAGGACGTCGAATTTTGAGGTTTGAACCCGCAAAGGAGCAACCATCAAGGGAAAGTGCAGCAGAGGCATCCTGTGGCGTAAGGAACTCCACTAGTGCCTGATTTTTTTCCTTGTTTATCTACAGTTAAAAGACATAATACTATCAGGAGTTATAATCCACAAACATAACAAGGGTGATAAGGAAGTCATAAGACAGAAACTTACAATACAGCTAATACATGGTTCACTTCCTTTTATGTGATTGGACCCTGAAGATAGCATATAGCCATTAAAGCATTCAATCAGAGACTTCTCCGAGGCTGAATCCGGCACATTTTCTGCGTAAAGTCTCCTCATACGTCTGGTGGATTCAGTCAGCTGAACAGAATCAAAAGAAGTGGTCTGCCTTACCAGTGGCATCATAAATGGCACCTCCTTAAGTGGCTTCAAAAGTGTCAAGGAAGCCTCACTGGTGGCAGGATATGCTGTCTGAGTTGCTGCTTGGAGACCAGAAAAGACTGAGCTCGAGTATATATCAGCAGTTACAGAAGGTGTAAGATCCCATTTAGCACTTTTTTTCTCAGAAGAAAGATTAGGCGGAGAAGCAGCCTTGGTAGATGCTTCCTCCCTTCTTTTCCGTGGTGAATATCCACCAAGTTCACTTTTGGAAGCACTATACCGTCTAGACTTGTTATTTACAGTGCTAGCCACTTTGTTTTCATTATCACTACAATGATGATTTCTCGATCTATCTTTAACAACATTTTCTGATCTCTCCTCATGGATCCTCTTATGACGCGATATAGCCTTTTCAGCCCTTGGTAAGGGGGATGACCTTTTCTGTCTATCCCGCCCATGATCACGACTTCTTGATCTCCTCCTTTTCTCTCTCACGTCGTGTTGATGTGATTTTGGTTGTTCCCTTCTCTCCCATCGCTCTGAAACTTCAATACTATGCACTTTTCCTTGATCATGCCTCTTGGACATATCCATCTCCCTATTCTTCTTATGATCTCCATTTTGATTCTTTTTCTTGTCTCCATTTTCAGGTTTTATACTACTTTCATCCCGAGGTACGTCTGCCACCACTAGACTTCGAAGACGCTTCTTACTACCAAGCTCATCTCTATCTGTCATTTTTTTTATTTCACTTGTAGGAATTTCACCTTCTATTTTTCTGTTTGCAGCTAGATTTTCCTTCTTCATCTTTTTATCTCGTCTTTCCTCCCTACAACTAGAATTACTTTCTTCTTTCTTTCCTCGTCTATCCTTACTATGCTCTTCCATTAATTTTGTTTCAAAAGCAGACCTCTCTCCTTCTGCCTTCCTTTTTCTATTTGAAGCAGGCTCGTCTTTTTTTGGTTTATCTAGTTTTTCTTCTCTAGAACTAGAAACAGCCTCTTCCTTCTTTCTTGAACTGTACTTAACACGCTCTTCACGCCTCAATTCCTCGGATTTATCATACCCTTTTGCAGAAAGTATCTCACCAAGATCATTACCCAGTAACTGAGCTGCTTCCACACAATCCTCTTTCATCGTTTTTTCTTCTCTCGAATTAATAATACCGTCATTTTTCTTTCTTGAACTGTCCTTAACATGTTCTTCACGCCTCACTTTCTTGGATCTGTCATGCCCTTTTTCAGACGCATGAGAGTCGGAAACTTTCTCAACAAGATCGTTACCTAGTAATTGAGTTGCTTTAACAGGGTCCTCTTTTATTGATTTTATTACTCTTTCTTCTCTCGACCTCGAAGTGGCGTCTTCTTTCTTGCTTGAGTTGTCCTTAACACGTTCGTCACGCCTCAATTTCTTCGATCTATCATACCCTCGTTCAGACACATGATAGTCAGAAACCTTCTCAACAGCATCATTACCCAGTAACTGAGCTGCTCCCACATGATCCTCTTTCACCGATTTTTCTTCCCTCGAACTTGAAGTGGCGTCTTCTTTCTTTCTTGAACTGTCCTTAACTCGTACTTCACGCCTCACTTTCTTGGATCTATCATGGCCTTTTTCAGACGCATGGTAGTCAGAAACTTTCTCAACAATATCATTAACCAGTAACTGAGCTGCTCCCACATGATCCTCTTTCACTGGTTTTTCTTCCCTAGAACTAGAAATCATGTCCTCTTTCTTGATTGAGCTGTTCTTAACATGTTCGTCACGCCTCACTTTCTTGGATCTATCATACCCTTTTTCAGACGCATGATAGTCAGAAACGTTCTCAACAAGATAGTTATTCAGTAACTGAGCTGCTCCACCAGGATCATCTTCCATTGGTATATCTAGTCTTTCTTCTCTAGAGCTAGAACTAGCCTCTTCTTTCTTTCTTGAACTGTCCATAACAAGCTCTTCATGCCTCAGTTTCACGGATCTATCATACCCTTTTTCAGACTCATGACAGTCAGGAACCTTTTCAACAAGATCTTTACTGGGTAACTGAGCTGTTCCCACAGGGTCCTCTTTCATCTGTTTTTCTAGTTTTTCTTCTCTAGTACTAGAAATTGAGTCTTCGTTCTTTTTTGAACCGTCCTTGACATGCTCTTCACACCTCAACTTCTTGGATCTATCACGCCCTTTTTCAGAGTCAAGATTTTCAGCAGCCTTATCAACAAGATCGTTACCCAGTAACTGATCTGCTGCAACGGTTTCCTCCTTTACATTTTCCAAGGACACTTTCCTCTTCCTCCTAAGCCTAATCTCCTCAACGCTTGTAGGTCTTGTTCGAGCAGCAGATCCTTCGTTTACCAGATTTTCCAGTTGCTTGTCTACTTCGTCCATCCTGTTTGCTCAAGAAGAAAAGGCAGATTATATTATTCCTTTGAGATAATGAGCAGAGAGCACAATCATCACCAGACAGATATCATAACATAAAAAAGGTATAAGGAAATGCAAAGCTGAAATCAGGATTTAAATTCACAATTTCCATTCCCTCGCATCTTTGCAACATAGATATCATTAACCAGAAACTTCAAAATTACTAGATACATGGAGCGGAATACAAAGAAACAGCAACCTACCAATGTACTAACATAATAAAGTATTAGAGTTTCCTAACATTTCAAAGATCTTCAATCACATTTAACAAGTTGCAAACCACCAAAATAGCTTGTTCCTAACTGATCCAACTTGAAACTATGGTTGCGCCTCTAAAAACCAACACCATTTCCTAACAGGTTGGCTAGAAACTTCAAAGTGAATGAATAAATTAGAACTATGATCCAATTGAATCTAATCGCAAGAGTAGTAATCTACGACCTAAAGAACACGACGGCGCAAAGTAGAAAAATCCCCACAACCCAGTTTCACGCCAACTAACCACACAGACATTCAATTACTAGCAAGTTCAGCAATCATAAGCTCATACAAACCCTAAGTACACATCAAAATGGAGAAACAATCGTGATTCTTTCGCGACCAATCCAGCTATATACACCCAAAGAAGGCACAAGCAAGCTTAACATGAAAGACGAAATAACAAGTACAGAAATATAAATAAATAAATAAAAGCGGAGGAGAAGCGTCGCACCTCCGGCAAAGGAAATTGCCTCGCCGACGGCAAAAACTAGCGCCTCCGCTCCGATATACAGTTTCGTCGACTTTTTTTTTTTCGGGGGCGATTGATTATAAAAAAAAAAAACCTCACAGAAGATTTTGTCCGCTGGATTTTAAAATCAACTTGGTTACTTTTCATTTTCCCCTTATTTACTGGAGAAATAATCAGATCGCCCTTTTATTTTAATCTTGTTCTTTTATAACCGAAAGTAATAAAAAGTAGAATATATTATTTTTTCCCACGTAATGTCACAAGAGTAATCGTTTCTTTGCATTGATAAGGAAAATTAAGTCACCATTTGCCACGTTAATGGGTAAAAATTTAAGGACAAAACAGCATTTGTTCTTCAAAACAAAACTAATTTTTGATATCAGTACACAATTCTCCTAAAACAGTGAAACCTCAATTTACATTATTATATGAAAATGTTACATAGAATCAAAACTTAGCACTTCAACAATATCCAAAGTAGGTCCATAAACTGCAAAGGCCTGGAATACGGAGCCCTCTCGTGGCAGCAGCAAACTTCTATCACCACCACCATTATCATCATCATCATCATCATACTGGCTATTCTTTGATTTGATTCGGTGTATGTGTATACCTTCTTCAGTTACAGTTTATCTTGTGTTTTCTCTGCGGCGGGAGTATCGAGTTCTGTCATTGTATCTCGGTCTATCTTGGGCTCTCTGCGGCTGTGGCTCAACCCGCCTCTGCCTCTCTGGTGATCGTTGGACAACCTCTCCATTAACAAACAACTCAGCTGCAAGTCAACAATACCAATTAAGAGCATACAAATCAAAATTCAAGATAACTGTGAGTGTCCTTCAGCATTTTATATTTAATTCAAGATATAGAAAAGCTGGTGCGTCTCTCATGATTGAGTCTATTCTTCGACATAATAAAAGCACACCACGAGAAAGAGAGAATCTGGATGTCACTCCATTAGCATTCAAAACTAGAAATGGCTGAAAGCTACTAGCTTTGCCAAGATGGACTTCTGGTCCAAGAGTATACAAATTATTCTATACTTTAGTTCTCCAATCATCTCTATACCGAATTATAGATCTATGCTTCATCTCAACCAAGGTAATCATGTTGCTATTCTAAATCCACACATACAGACCAAGAGAAGAGTAAGATATAATTCTATTCGCATTCAAAGCTAATCATTGCCAACAAAATTTATTTAACTTTACGAAGATGGACTATGAGCTATTTAACTTTACGAAGATGGACTATGAGCTATTTTTTCTACGGTTAGGGGGTGTCACTTAGTGACTATATATTCATCATCTCGACCAGACTGCATATCATTAATTCAGTGCGGAAAGCAGAAAAATATTTTCACCAGGTTACCAAGATGGAGTAACTGAAGCAAGAGACACTCAAGAATTGCAATGTATGTTTTATCTACACCGGCATGCAGGTAGATATTATATTAACTATCTGCAAAATTCGGCTAAGACAAAAATATTTGATGTCAGTCCATTAGCATTCAAAGCTAATCATAGCCCAAAGACTCATTAGCTTCGCCAAGATGGACTGATAATCAATAACATTGTATTCTAGTTTCCAAGAGAAAAGCACTCGAGAGTTACATGCAAAATATGTTTTCGTCTAAACCAGCCTGCAGTTAGATATATAATTAACTATCTGCGCATATAGGCTAAGAGAAAATATATGATGTCAGTCCATTAGCATTCAAAGCTAATCATAGCCAAAAGACTCATTAGCTTTGCCAAGATGGACTAATCAAATCTTTTGTTTCATGCTTCAAGAGATACACGCACAGAGACTCAAGGCACTAGCAAAGACTTCCATTTTGAGAAAATAAGAAAGAAAACTACCTCCATAATCTTTGTTTTCAGGATCAACATAGGAATCTGGAAGCACAAACAGAACACCGGGTAAACCTGTCGTAAACAAATTACTACTTTAGAACACTCTTTAGTATCTGTAAACACTAGCCAACATAAGAGACAAGTGTATGGAGTAAAGACCTTCAAGCTTAGTCGACGTCTCTTCATCAATCTCACAGCCAAAACCTAAATACCTCTCACACGAAACATTGTAGATCTTCTTCTTCGCCTCTTCCTCACTACCAAAACAAAAACATAGAATTAACTATCCAATAACTCCTAAAACCGAATCACCAAAGCAATCAGAGCTTAATACCCTAGATCTTTTCATTCATTCACCAGCAACCAAGACAAATAAGACACGTAATCAGTAAAATTTATACCTTCCGACGACTTTAGCTAAGGTTTGAATGTAACAATCAATCATCTGCTGCTTAGTGGCACCTTCGCCGCCAGGTTTATCCATAACAATAAGCCAGTGCTCATAATCGCATCCAGGAAACAAAGGAGCCATCTCCGTCGGAGGCCGATCACTAAAGTTAGAGCCAGAGTTAAGCGGCGAGTAAGCAGAGCCTGACCGGTTAGCTGCGCATCGGATTGAGAAGAACCGCGTCGAGCAACTTAACCGAGATCCACCGCAGTGAACAGAGGAAGGGATCCGAGGAGGAGCCATTACGGTGGCATTGGAGAGGAGAGCGCACGTCAGGTGGCGCGTGCCAGACAAAGGCAAGGCCATTGTAGGGCGACTGAAGAAGAAAGACGAAGCTACTGGAGGTTTAGAGTAAAGTGGATAGGGTTTTGGTTTTGGTTTTGACTGAGCTTTCTATCTTCGAAACTATATTGAGATTGACAAATGAGCTTCGCATAATTGGGCTAAAGGCCCATAAAACTTGTTTTTTCTTAAAACAAATAAGACTTCTACATTTATGAATACATCTAATAAAAAAATCAACGAATATTTTTCTTCGTTAACAACAAACAATCAGCTTCAACCCCGAATGCAACAAAAAGAGAAATATTTTTTTTTAAATCACAAATCAGTTCCAAAACTCGAAAATCATACTTAATGACATTTACAACAACGAATCTCTCACCAACATAAACATTCCTTTTTAGTTGAATTCTTTTTTTTTGTGTTTGTTTTCTTCATTTCTTTCCAATTCACCTTCGTTTAGCCAATTGGAACGATTTTTTCAAGAACTGATTAGCGACACGATCGTTTCTATGACAAAGAACCCTCAAGATCGTGTTCGGATCAGACCGGTTCCAACGTCCAGTAGTTGGAGGCATCGGTAGCTTTTGTCCGGATCCAACCATCCCCATTCCACTTGTTTCGCAAGTTACGATGCTAAAATCTTCCATAAGTTGCTCTGTTGGTTGACTCATTAGCTGAATCACTCCTTCCACTGTCTCTGCCTCTCTGTCCACCACTTCTTCAGGTATCAACCCTTCACCGCAAGTGCAAAATACTCTTTTCAAGCTCTCGAAATCTTCTTCGATAAAACTGTGATCCGATCTATAGAACACTCGGGAGTATCCACCGGCGAGAAGGACCATCAAGAACGCTTCGAAGGATGATTTCATTACCTCCCTCATTGCTAGTGATTGAGCTCGATCCGCAAGAATCGCTGACATCAATGTTAAGTTCTGTTTCATGATACGTAACGCTGGTTTGATCCTCGCGTTCGCCACTTCTCCTACGTAAAGACTCTCGTAGAAAACAGAGTTTGAATCGAGGAAAATCAAACGGTAAGCCGCGACTTCTGAAACGTGTTGGCAAGCTGATTCGATTCCAGCGTATGTGAAGTCGAAATAGGAAGATGAATTGTTGTTTCGATGGCGGTAACGTTTTCGAGTTGCGGGAAGTACCCTCGGGTTTAAAGAGAGTGTTTTGTTTAACGAGTGGATATGAGAGCTTAGGAAATGTAATGTGTTGAGACGAATGTATAGACGTTGAGTCCCCCGGCTTGTGGACGGTCGTGGATGGTGGCCGTCGGAAATCACTGATGCGGTGTGGCTGAAATCCTCGTTGGGGGTAGTACACGGTGTAGCTCTCTTCCATAGTTTAACGAATCTTGAATCTCGGTTACATCTTGTAAGAGGAGGTAATGTAGGAATGTAACTTTGTCTTGATCCTGAAATATTCAAGAATTAGATATAACAAATTCGATTCTTGTGGTTTAAGGAATTCGATTTGTTTACTTACCGCAAGATGCAACAAATGTGGTGTATTCTTGAAAGAGTTGTTCCAATCCTTCCGCGATATCTTGAACTAGATCTTCTGTAATCCCAATAGGTATTTCAAAGAACTCATCGATAGTGTCTTTGGCTAGCTTCATCAGCTCTCCCGCAGATTGAGCGTAAGGTTCTGATTTGGATTTCGGGTTCCACGTCTACAAAGAAAGAAAACAAACATAAGATAAAGTAATGTTTCTTGGAATACAAGTAAAATCTCTGAAACTTACTTCAGTTTCTTTTGCTCTAAATAAACACTCTTGAACTCTCTTGAGCTTCTCTTCTATCCATTGTCTCAAAAGGCGCAGTATAATTGAATCAACTTCATATGGAACCATCTCTCGTACAAGTCCTTTACCACCGTCATCGCATTCTTCTGAATCTTCAGCCACCATCTGCACCAGGACCTTCTCGAGCTTCCCTGCCGTTTGCAAAACTTCAACAGTATCTCTCGAGATAAACGATCTTCCAGCTAAATATTGCATCAAGATTGAGCCATAACATTGGTGAAGTGACACTGAGGCAACACCAGCAGCAACAGAGTGCCATCTCTTGAGTATTGGGCTGAAACATTCACGTTCCCTTAACGCTAGCTCCTCTGTTTCCTTAGCTAGTTGCAACAACGTTCCAGCAGCTTCTTCTCCTTCATCTGTAGCTGCGATTTTAGCTTTCGTGTTTTCTATCACCTGCAAGAAAAATATTCAGAACCCTAAAACACAGAGATGATATAAACACACAAATATAGATTTTTAATTTTACCTTAGAAAATGCGTTTTTAATGGACGATCTTATGTAATAATCAACGCGATCTCCTGAATAATCCACTAATTTCACATCACCTTTCTCTTGTCCTTTCCCTTGAGAAATCGTCACATCTTCTCCCAAGATCCTCGATGATGATAATGCCAATGGTAGAAGATTTTCTATTAATCCCACATTCCCTCTTTGGAAATAATCATGGTAGCTCAATAACCTAAAAACCCACAATCACATTTTAATTAAAACATTTTGTAAACTATATGTGTTTTTTTTGGCTTAACAAGAATAATTCAATACCTTTTCTCGGTCCATCCCTGCATAGAGGCCAATGTCGAGTTTAATAGTTTCACATAGAGGGCTTCTCGGTCAAGCTTCTTGGCGTCATTTGCAACTTCAGCCAACATAGCATGAGAAGCGCCAAGCAAGTCCGGTTCAATTTGTGAAGTCGCGACGTACTGATGAAATAAAACCCAAGTGAAACACAGATTATGTATCGGTCGTGTGATCCCTAGTGTTGACCAAGTTTTCTTCATTAGCTCAAGAAGCTCATCGATCTCATCAAGCACCAATGTCTCGTCTCTGACATCAAATATTGACTGCAACAAAGCAACATAAAGATGAATGTTGAGAGGGTAACCGTCAGCCCAGTGACAAACATCAGTTGGATTTCCGTTAGTGCCACGCCAAGATAAAGATACGACGACGTTGGTGAGTGTTCTCATTGTGTCTGAGGTTTTGCTTGTGTCAATGGGTTTTGTCTCGCTTTGTCTGACAATTTCTCTTAGACGCATTGCATAGTTGTTGGTTTTGTCTAGAGGAATCGATGGATGAAGAAGAAGACCAGCTTCAAGGACTTTGAGTTGTCGTCTTTGCCAGAGTTGGTACTCGTGTACATCACCAAACTCTGATGTTTTCAAGTGTCTGAGAAGCTCTAACGGTAAGATTATGGTCTCTGCTCGTCTACCCGTCTATAGATTAAGAGAAACAAACATTGAAGGTATTGTGTTAAGGCATTTCAAAGTTTACATTAACTTGTAGAAGAAGGAAGCAAAGGTTAACTTACTTGGCCAACAAGCGTTCTCAACAGGGTTTTTCGAAGCCGACTGTCACTTTGTTCTGTCACCTTCATTTGTTGCCTCATGATCTCAGCCGAGGTCAAGGGTCTTCTAGGCCGAGAAGGTGGGACAGTTAAGAACCCGGCTCCAGGACTAATATGTCCCGAACTACTATTCATCCCGCCACCAGGGGATAGAGAAGTTCCAGCTCCTCCAGCGGCCCCTATCGTTGACATTCGCCTAGAGGGAGACCGTTTAAGCATCTTTAAGCCTAAAGCCCGTTTGACCCTGCTAGTCGGGGTCGTGACCACCTCTTTCCTCCCTGAAGACCCAAACCCGAACCCAGAGCCAGCACCAGGTGAGCCACCACCGGATCCTATACCTCCTCCTCCTCCGTCTCCATGATGGTCGTTGCTGTTATGGTTAGAGTAAAACGTGAGAGCAGTCCTGCCTCCAAACCCCGGTGATGATCGGCAAGCCGTGAAGAAGATCTCATAAGCCGTCTCACGAATATCATCTCGATCAAGCCCTTCAAGCTTGCCAAATGGCCAAAGAAGGTCGGTATTAGGACAAAGCACCGCGGAGCCTCCCATGTTAGAGGTGGTTACGGAGAAGGACTCTCGCCGGTGATGATGGGTCATGGCGGAGGAGGGGGAGAGGGTGGTAGGGAAAACGTTACGGGATTTTATGAAATTAGATTACTCAATGAGAGAGGAAAGAGGAAAGGAAAAGACATTTCTTGTGTGTTATTATAAGGCAAAACCGTAAAAATAAGAAACAAGAGAAACTGAGGAGGAAGGCGACAAGTTGGAAAAAGGTAATCGACAGCAAATTTTTCTGTATTGAGAAATCAGAGAGGATGCGAGTAAAATTAGGATAACTCACAAATATTATATTTACTAGATTTAGCAAATTTCCTATTTTTAGTAAACTTTTGTCCATCCAAATCTCATCTGTAAAATCATATTACATGTACTAAACAGTTGCCAGCGCAATGTTTACCATTTTTTTTGTTAGTATTTCTTTATATATTAGATGCTACTAAATCTTCTTTTATTTGTTTTTTTCTATACGACCACAACCTTTAATTCTTGTAAATAAATAATAAGGACAAAAAGACAACTTTTTAACTGGTAATTTCCTGTATCCGTCTTGAGATCATGAAAGCCACCAAAAAAAAAAAAAAACAATAGATCAGCTAGTTTTATACTTTTTTTTGTCGACTCGAAAATGATCACTAAATCTAATATTACAAACTCAATAAAAAGGTGGTTTCACTGAGTGAGTGACATTCAAAACATAGATGACTAGGAAAAGCTACTACACTGTATAATGTATATTGTTTTTCTCACATGTCAAAAATGTTATATTGGCCACAACTAGACCAGCAATATTTTCATAACTCAGTAAATAATATTGCAAGAATGCAAGTCACATGCCCAGCTATCTCCTACCAAACAGCAGGAGTGCAGGACTTGTAAAATTGTAATGAATCAGAGAAGATAAATTCTTGTGAACAAGAATGCAAGAGACGAGGATTCGCAGACATGCAAAAGAAGAAGTAGCTTGGATTTGAAACATCAATGGTCATCCCAGGATCTTTTACTTCTCATGGAACTTTGAACAGCGACCAAACAGACCAATAAAATACAATATAAGATCTTGGGGACTGTCAAGTTTCCTTTACTGGCCAACACGCCTTTCACGTAACAACGCAAGTGCAGACAGTGAAGTGGTTAGTTACAGCTCTTGTCTACCTAACACCTTTCTTAGATCAAATTGAACACCGAGCAAATAATTTTCGACTAAACAAGAGGCGATGCAAAAGCAACGAATATAGAATGGAATATTCAAAAAATGAATGAACCAAAGGAAGGTGAATAATGATAATCTGGAGGATGCATCGTTAAACACAAACACTAGGAGGATAGAGAAAGAAAACCATTCCAAAGCGACAAATATAAATAAGCACGCAAACTTAAAAACTACAACTTCATAGGAAATACTAGTAGTATCCGGAATTGCCTGAAAACAACTTATTGAGAAACTAACAAAAGAGATAATCCAGCGTAGGTCAACCTCCTGGTCTAACCGCCCCAGATGTGACATCATTAAGGCGGAAAGAGGAAGTTTCAAGGTCAGTGATAAAACGACATTGTAGTAGTCTGTCTTCTTCAATCACTGTTGTTGAGCTTGCCTACCATTTCCATAACCTCCACCATAGCCAGCTTGCCCGTTGTTCCCTTGGTGATGCCCATAACCTCCAGAGCCATCTGTAGCATCCGCATAGCCTCCAGCGCCATGGCTGTTAGGCATATTTCCAGATCGCCCACCTACTGCACCATAGGCTGATGGAGTCCCATAAGAGGAATCATTTCCAGCATAACCATAACCTTGACTGCCATAACCAGCAGATGCACCAGCTTGACCCATCACTGCTGAACCAGGACCAGATGCACCCCACGGAGCTGCATTCCCATAACCCACATTACCATAACCGGATGGTGCTTGAGCTCCCCATGAACTTCTTGGACCACTTCCAAACCCAGCTCCCGGGACTCCAGGATTCCCATAAGGCGCACCAGCTGGATTACCATACCCACTAAATCCTCCATAACCTACGCCATTGCTCCCGTAACCATAACCAGTACCATATCCAGAAGCACCATAAGGGGGATAACCACTTCCAGCGTTCTGAGGCTGCATGTATCTATTGGAATCCACACGACCCTCATAGCCACTTCCACCAGAACCACCATAGACCGGAAACCCTCCAGCTCCAGCACTGCCACGACCACCACCGCTGGCTACTCCAGGGTTAGCATCTTTAGGAAGAGCACGTTTAACTTCTACTTGTTTACCATTCAAATCGTGGAAAGTCTTATGCAAAACAAGGTCAACCGAATCTTCTGAATCAAAAGAAACAAACCCAAATCCTCTAGGACGTTGCGTAGTCTGGTCAATCATAATGACTGCATCACTCACAGGTCCGTAAGTTTCAAAGTAAGCCCGAAATTCATCTGATGTTAATGCGGGAGGCAAACCTCCTACGAATATCTTCTTAGTACGAACGTTAGCTCCGCTATCAAAATTCCTAGAAGCATTAAAATTCCCTGACCTCCCAGCAGGACTCTGCTCTTCTCTAGACATTGCTCTCTTCACATCAACCTAAATACGTAACACAGCTTAAAATCCATCAAAACATATCAATAACAAAACCTCGACAACACCAATATCCAAAGCATCGATTTTTACAGACAAATGAATCAGAAGAAGAGTGGCAATTACAAAAAGATTGAAAATTTGAGAAACCCATTTCAGAAACAAAAAAATTAAGCTTACATCTCTATTATCAATATGGTGCTTGTCCTGAAGAACCCTATCAATAACAGCAGGATCCGAAAATGCGACGAATCCGAAACCTCTAGGACGACCAGTAGCTTTCTCCCGCATGACAGTGACCTGCAAAACCTCACCGAAATTGCTGAAGTACTCTCGCAGAAGATTCTCGTCGGTATCCCATGAAATCCCGCCGATAAAGAGCTTTCCCTGATCTGATTCCATTGCGAGGCTTTTCCTCTCTTAAAACCCCTCCGTTAATACCCAAAAACCCTAGATTCGACACCGACAAATCTCCCCGGTGAAGAAGAGGAAATAAGCTGTAAAAAATTTCAGTGTCCCGAGAAAATTAGGGTTTCGGGTTTGTGAAATTGGGTGAAAGAGAGAGAGAGAAGAGAGGAGAGAGGATAAAAAATAAAAACAGACTTTGGAAAATAGAGCGGCCAATGGGGTTAAAGTGAGTGAAAGAGATCGACTTAAAAAAAAAAAAAGAGTAGACTTTTCAATATTAACTTCGTTTATCATTTTTATTCTTTTGACATTTTAAAAAAATGTAATAGTTCCATTTTGAGATTCAAAAAAGTTAAGAAATTTATTATTACTATCGTTAATATGGGAAAAAAGTTTGCAAGTGTAAAAGAGATAGACATTTAAGCAATAATATTGGAAGTTGGAAGTCATTTTGAAGATTCGATTTAGTGAATAAATTTTGTGTTTTTTATACTCAAACATTGTTGCTATCATTATATATAAAAAAATTTAATGATTGGGAAAAAAAATCTTAATATTGTGGTTATCAAATCATTACTTTACTCCAATTTTGAACTTTGTTTCCAAATTCTCATATGTGATATTTTCTTTCCTTAAGAATTTTTTAATTTACGAAAGTTATTTACCATTTCATTATTGAGATTTTAGAGAAAACAATTATAAAAGAAATAGACATATGTAGAACAAGAAAAGAAAAAAATCAGAGATTCTTTTATAGAATGGAGTTCATTGGGAGTTTGGGACCGATTACAAACTACAAAGATGTTCATACATTTGCTTTGAAAGTTCCAAACATTTCATAAATAATAAAACTTGTTATGGCCTCATAATTATTTTAATATAAAATCAGAGTTAGCTTTTTAAGTTTGTTTGATATAATCATAAATTTATAACAATTATATATACCAGTAGATTTATTTGCCACACGGTATTTTTAATAACCTTAATGTCATCTGATTAAATTTAGACAGCATTACTGTAGAGTGCATTAACGTTGAACACAAAGAGGCACTAAAACGTAGTCCGAACACGCTTTGTCTTAAGTCAAAAACTCAATATCAATTATTTACTTCGAAATTTGCTTTAAACGGGCCGCAAGGTCCCCAACATAACATCTTGAGTGTGGATTTTTGAAATTTTGAATTAAAAAAACAAAATAATGTTTTCTTAACTTATAATTGATATTACAGTATTTAAAAACAGTATAACGTTTCGAATTAATTCATTCATTTTATCCATATTCTAAAAAAAAAATTATTGAGAAAAAGAGGAATCCAATAATTTGCATTTTGATATTTTTGTCTTTTCTTCTTAAAAGAAGAAAATAAAAAGTAAAAACGACGGCATAAACTCCGTGAGCCCACCGTCACATTCATCCGTTTGAAATCCCAACGTTCCTATTTCCATTTCAAAGACACCAACGAGGCAAAAAAGTAATTAACTAAAAGCATCCATCATCTCTCTTCTTCTTCTTCCCTACTCTCAAGAATCAAACCCGAAACACAGAAACATCACCAAATAAACAAAAATGGGATGTTTTATGGGTTGTTTCGGTCTCTCTTCCAACAAAAAACGCAGAAACTCCATCAGGAAGATCCTTCCTCGAGATCAAGTAAGCTTCTTTTCTTCTTCTTCTTCTTCTCCCTAATAAGTAAAAGAGCACTACTCTCTCTTGTTTCATTTGAACCCTGACTTTTCATTACTCTGATTTCAAACCCTGACTTTTTTCTTGCAGAGAATCTGTAGCTACGAGCCTCTACTACATTCTTCAGATCCGTCAGATTTCACTACTTTTGTAGATTCAAACCTCAGGTCATTGTTTCTTCCATTTACAATGTTCTTTTAAGACTTTGGATTTACTTAAAGACTGAAACTTTTTTTGTTTGATCTGAGATCACCAATCTGATAACCGGTTATGAAAAAAAAGCCAAAATGAAACCCAGCAGAAGTTACCAATTAAAATGGCTGTTTTATGTCTGTTGTGTCAGGGGTGAAGCGGAGGAGGAGAACAAGAAGGTGACTAAGAAGACGAGGAAGAGAGTCAGATTTGACTTGAATGTACAAACCTATGAACCTATTGTGCCACCAAGATTTGAGAATGACTGCAGTGATAGTGAGGAAGGAAATGGAGAAAGAAGCAAGGGATCCTCAGTTACCGATAAGAAACCAGAGGATCTAAGCAGTACATCAGTGTATCCTTCAAACTATAGGTACCACAATTGCGTGACTAGTTTTGAGGATGAAGACGATGAAGTGGGTTATGGAGAGAGTGATTTGGAGGATGAAGACTATTACACAGATGATGAAAACGACTATGAAGATGATGCTGATGATGAAGACGAAGAAGAAGAAGAAGAAGACAAAGACCAGGACGTGACTCCTCTTTTGAATCCAGTGGAGAATCTTGCTCAGTGGAAAGCGGTTAAAGCTAGGCCTGTGAAACATAAACGAGAAATGAAAGAGAATCTTGAAGCGGATATGGATGACCAAGCAAAGCCTCTACTCAAGGAGATAATCGTCAATACTAGTCTTTCCAATTGGATAGCCTCACCGAAGAGTTTTCATGGGAATGGTTCGTTGAAGAGATCCCCAATTGTGGATATTACCAACATGGAGAACAGGTGAAGCTTTCATAGTGATTCAGAAGAAGAATTGAAAAAGTGTGTTTTGTTGTTTGTCTTTGTAGCATTTCATTTGTGATTCTTTTTGTGTGTATGGATAAAGGTTTGCATCAGTTTCCCATTTTCGGGTTTATTTTTCCCACTGGTTGTTTCTGCAACTATATCTTAAAAAAGTTGTGACCTTTCAAAGTTTTTGCATCTGCTTATAATATGGCGAGGAGAACAACTACTAGAAGAAGAAACAATATTAAATTGCTGCATATACTTACAACTTAACAAGCGTGTATGTTGCAGAAAGACATACATAGTTTACTATCAAAACCTGTCAAATCAAACAGCACTCAAAGATCTTCGACTTAAAGATCAGCCTCTATTGAACAATAGAGCAGTAAATAATCTATTATATACTCGCACTCCCTTCACTGAGATGAGACGATCCGATATAGCTTATGAGTCTATATTCCTTGTCTCGTCTGGCTTCTTGTCAGAAGTCCTGAGCACATTAATCAGACAGTTACATGATTGTGATATCACTCGCTTAAGTTGGTTCCTCTTTCCTCACAAAAATGATTTCTGAAGAGAAGTCAGATACAAGGACGAGCTCAGTGTTAACTCCATGTTAAATGGTGGTTGATAGTGGATTTGAGGACTACATAATTGTGCAGATGCAGGAATCTGAATCATCATCATCTGTATCGCTAACTTCGCTGCAAGCAAAATAATGGAGACAGAATAAGTTATATAGTTGTTTTCAATTGCCAACAAACAACAATGTAAGAGCGTGAGCTCTTAAACAGAAGATAACTACTCTATTGGAGTTATAATTGAGGCGGGACTACCAATATGGAACATCAAAAAAGATGCAACAATAATCTGAATCCTGCAAGCTTTTCCAATGGTATACATTAACGTTTCTAGACCAGTCAAACGAAAAGGGTATAGTAAGTACATTATCTTCAGGGTTCTTTGCCTATATTCAGATCCCACAATCCCCAAATTGAAGTGAGTCACTGGCTTACAGCTTCGTTTCGACTATCGGTACGTGCACTAAACTGTTACCACTGATAGGTGCACAGACGCTAAAGATATTTGCACCCAGCTACCCTAACTGTCTCTCATAGGCTCATCAATAACAATACTCAGCTAAACGAGTTCCAGTTCACTGCTGACAAATAATGAGAAACGACTTAAGCAACTATAAGCACTTTTCAAATGAAACTATCCCTAAACAAAAAAGCCACCAGTCAAAAATAAAGAAGCACTCCTTAGGTTTACAACACAGATCCTGCATTTGGGATATGGTTAACATCTAAGCACCAAACCTAGACCAAATAAGCGAGAACAGAATACCAATGAGTTCACAACTATGTGAAAAAAAAACTTGAGATAACAAAACAATCAACAGAGATTTTGTTTCTAAGGGATCATAATACCTTGGTTCATAAACTAAAACCTCAGCAAGATTGTCTCCTTTGTTGTCATTCCACTGCACAGTCCTCTTAATCTTGTCAGTGCTTCTCGACATCCCTCCTTTCCTCGGAGGCAATAAACATTGTGACTCGCTACTTTCGTCTTCCTCAGAAATCTGATCATCAATTTGACTGTTATCTAGACTAACAATAGCCTTATTCTCACACCCATTAGCTTCTTTACCCTCTCCACGAACCGTATCCATAGCAAATCTTAAAAACACCAATCTATGGAAACTAGACCCCAAGTTGTAACAAAATGGGGAAGATAGATAGAGATCTTAGTTTCCTTAATTCACCTCAAATACCAATCAACCTGAATCATTCATAAACCCTAACCATTGACCTCAATTTCGCTCCAAAACTCTGGATCCCACAATCAAATAACTAATTCAAAAGGTTTGAGCTTGATCCTGTTACAAAAAAAAAAGACAGAATGCAAATATGAATCAAAACAAACCCTAATCACCAAATCCAAAGAAGTCAACGCTTGGATTCGAGATCCGAAACTAAAATCATAAAACTGGAAATGAGAAAGCTTCAACTTACGTAGTAAATTTCAACGTTTTTATTTTCCTCTCGGATTGACGAACCGGAAAAAAAAATCTCGGATTTTCTCAGGAAAAGAAAATAAAAATCGAAACTTTGATATCAACACCCAATACCCATATCGAATTCAAACAAAAATCCAATCCAACAATCCAGGAAACCTCGAAATTCCCAGTTTTTTTTCTTCCCGATCCGACAACGAGAAAAGGGAAAAAAAAAAAAAAAACAGAAAGGGAAAGTGAAGGATTGAAATCTGAAAGACGCGTTTCTCTCAGCTGAGTTGTGATTGGGTGCGCCGAGAAAATGAAAAGAAAATTTCGTTAAATAGTAATTAACGGTTAAGATTTAACGTTAGATATTTATTTTTGTAGATTGAGATTAAGCTTTTTGCGTTTGTTTGGCGCACGGTAGGTAATCTCGTTATGAGTTCATTACACTTGGTTGTCGTTGACTAAACATTTTTAATTAGCAAATTTTCAATATTTTAATTACTTGTTGAACTTCTTATGTGATTTAATTTAATACGCTTTGAATTTTTCGTATATGTTGACAAATTCAGAATATACCTATATTGTAGTAATTATTATAAAACAAATTGAATAGACGTGTTACTATCGTAGCATATGTATACTTTTAAGAGACTATGATTAATTAATCTGTTTTAAATTACAAGAAAAAAAAAGAGTCGGAGGTAAGAGTTCAATGGGTTGTCTTACGAGTTGTATTATCAAAATCAATTTCAATATTTATGGTCATCGTAACAAAGATATATAGATTTTTTTTTTTTTTTCAAAGATATATAGATTAGCGGAGACATTATACTAATTTTTTTTTCTTATGCATATGGTAGCTCTACAGTGACCATTCTCTTACGCCTAAACCATACCGAGAATAAAGAAGAATTAATGGTGATAATGCGTGGGGTTATGTATGTTGGTGAAGTCAAAAGCTTGTGGTTCGTGTGAAACCGACGCTAAATTTTCATTGGATTTAGCTTGGATTACATTTCAAGTTTTGCTTTTTTAATGATATAAAAGGTCCACATAAGAAGAAGCAGATAAATTCCATCATTGATTTTAACAGTATAATTTTGACTTTTAGGTTGCAAAAACACATATTCTATTATAACTCACGAAATAAAGATCAGTGGGATAATATATGAATCTTGTTACCATATAGTAAAAAATTTCCATGGTTTCATTATTGAAGATGTAATTTTTCACAGGGAAAAAAAAAACTCATTTTAGCTATTTGTTAGATTCCGTTTTCCAATCCCTATAAAGAAAAACATCAGATTCCTTCTTTGCCACTATACGACCATGTGAATCGACGTCCATCAACTCCCACAGCTTTTATCCAACGGCTGAGATACCGTTACAACTCTTTATCAACGAGGCCTATGTTTAGATTGGGCTCAGAGAGAGTCACAGGTACATCCACATACCACAATGTTGGATTTCAACGGCTGGTATAATAGCTAAATGTCTTGCTTGGAAAGAAGATAAACATGATTGCGAATTAATATTTTACTCAACCTCCAATAATTCACCAAACACACACATACAAACAAAAGACAATATCCGCACTAATTAGTCTCTCAAGGATGACAAAGAAAGGTTAGAAATTATAAATAAATAATGTGGCGTCAAGTTAATGTCTTCCGAGAGCAGTTTCAAGAATGGCATATCTCGAAAGAGCATCTCCAACGTTGAAAGAAACACTCCTCAAGATATATCGGTACGTACTACGCCACTAGCTCTCTCTTTCATTCTCCTATCCAATTTCATTTCCCGTTTTAGTAACAGCCGTAGCTAACAATCTTCTTTTCTGGTTTGGCTTCAATTTACATAAGATGATTTTGATTTGTTTCTGTCGGTAAGATTTTAGTACTAATTAATTATAATCTCCACGTCAACTGTACCGTAATTAAAGATCCACTATAAAGCAAAATAATGTTTCATTTTCCTTAAATCCATGGCAGTGCTGAGAAACCTATAGAGGTTGATCAACATTTCCACGAGTTTGGTTCGATTCAATATCACATCAAGGTATATTAATTATTTGTTTATAATAATTGATCTTAGCTTATTTGATTATACTACTGTGACACAATGTATAAAATATATGATATGGACGTGCAGTACTCGGTTTCGGATCCAAATATTGTGCATGTATCGACGTCAACGTTGCTTGAGACGCAAGGAGACGTGACACTAAAGGAGATTTCAAGTCACACTTATGAGGTGGTTAAGAATATTGCAGTTGGTGTGATTGATATTGTTGATCCACCAAAATTAGGGTTTCAATTAACTCTTGAGCTTCACCTTGATAATATTCCACGTGGCAAAGGTAATTAAAGCTCGTAATATTGTAATTTATAATTTCTTAATTATACATAAGTTCTCATCATTAATTTTTACTCTTTTTCCAACTGTAAGAAGCGATTAAAACCATTACACGGATTTCTGAAATACAAGCGTTAATATTAAGTAGCCAACTTAAAGAGATGCTGAGACATTTGAATTTTCAAGATGATTCACGAGCGATGAACAACAACAAAAGGCCCATCAGGATTGTTTATCACCCAAGTGAACCTTTCTACGTCTTTAAACAGGTTTGAGTTATTATTTATCTTACCAAATTTTTAGTCATTTGTTTGAGTTACGACTTACGCCAAACTAAATTGTATGATGAGAGTCAACATTTTCTCGAATGGTTCTTTCAGCCAGAGAAAATTACGGCGGTGTTTCCAATGAATTTTAAAGATAATTCGGATGTGGTCATCGCCACGTCATTCTTCCAGGTACAATTACAATGGATACATCATATACATTTGTGATCCAAAGAAAATTCCATAATGGGTACATATAGGAGAAATGTGCATTAAGTAAGACACTAATGTTGTATATATTTTGTCAAAAAAAAAATTGTTGAAAACATTGAAAAGGAACTAGTGGAAGTGGGAAGCCAAAAGGAAATGGGAAAGGCACCTCAATGTAGTTGGTCACCAATACCACCTCTCCAACTTAGAGGTGAACCGGTCCAAGACTTAACCACCAACTCTGGTTTTGTATCTTTTGGTACATTTCGTTTTTTCTTTTTCATCTGTTTATAATTATTACTTAAATTAGTCCAACGTTCTTTAATTACTATTATTATCTGCACTAATTTTAATCACTTTTTTTTGTCAAACAATAAATATATTCTTCTTATTGGTAGATATTACTTCACGGCACGTTGAAGGAAAGAGATTAGACAAAACGGTTTGGAACTTGCTAAATTTTTACGCATACGTAAAATATCATATAAAGGTACATTTGTGGTAAATTCTTTTCAGAAAGAAAAAAACTACTGTATAGTATTTGTATTCTTGTACCTGAAAAATTCTCAACCATTATTTATTGGATATAATTAGTGTTCGAGAGGATACATACAGAGAAGAATGAGAAAAAGAATGGACAGTTTAGTTAAGGTATGTTAATTATACATTACACATACGAGCTTACAACAAAATTAATACACATCTCATACACCTTAACTTACTTTTGTAAATTTTCATTATATACGCAGCTGCTAAATAACACAAGCCTAGAGGAAGAAGCTGCTCAAAATGGTATCCTTTTTGGTTGTTACCTCTCTATAATATAAGGTTTTTGTAACAATATTTTTTAAAAAAATAATTTTCTGTGTATATAAAATTGTATAGAAAACGGAAGATGCAGCAAATACGTAAAAGAGTTTGTGAAGGTACCAAAAGGCAAACTAATGATGAAACAAAGATGCAAGGAGATGACAAGAAGAGTTAAGATTAGTAAGTTCCGGATCAAAATCAACGGTTGTGCTCGGTTTCGATTCAATCAACGGTGGATGTCTTTCCCCAAATTCTCTTCGAATCCCTCTAGTAAATCATACACAAAACTCGACTAAGTATTGTGTCGACATGCTTCAAAGTTCAAACTTGACTTTGGAGAGCAATACGCGTTGATGAAGTATACAGTTATACATTAAAGTTTTCTTACGACAATTTTAGTTTTATTTATAGTTAGTTAAGAAAGAACATAAATAAACCTAATCAAGAGTTGGCATTGAATGAATGCAGCATGTTATTACGTAATAGCTACGTACAAGTATCATATTCATTCGTTTAACTTTTAAATGTAACCAATCAGCATGTGACAAAAAAGAAAAAGAAAATTGTGACCAATCAAACACATGCATATATAGAGATAATATTAAAGGCAAAAAAATGGTAATACAGAAATGTTTTGGGTGAATATGTGACGGCAGTATGTTTTTTCATATTTAAATACAGTAGTTATTTTCTGAATTTTTGGAGAGAATCTTCTTCTTTTTGTTTTTGGTATAAAATATTATTTATGCGTATCACATGTACTAAAACATCAATCTATTATTATCTCTTATAATTGTCCCACATTCAACCGCACACGGCACAGGTAAATCAGCAAATCGTTCCAGCCACGTGCATGGGACCATACGTGGTCACTTTACTCGATCGTCCTTTTTCTCTTTGCAATTAACAAAACTCCGATCTCAGAGACCTTTCACTCATTTGGCACGTCGGCACCGTCGTTGGTTCGACCATTGAGAGCAAGAAGTTCGAATTAGGTGACTTTGATTATCACTATCAATTCAACTACTGTATGCTCTCTATAGAATAATTAAGATGAAGTCAATTCTCGCAAACAAGACTTACCATAATACGATCTTATATATAACATATACATGTGATTGTATGCTATGATATATATGTACAAAATGAACGTACGACTGTATTTTATTTTTTTTGTTTTTCCCTTTTTCCCTTCGAATAACCAAGCACGTTGTTTTTTTTCCACCGATCTCCTGATTAAAAAAGTGGATAAAATTTTCAGCAAAATTAAAAATATCCAAGTGGACGGACCATATTATACAATCATATGTGATCATATTACTTGTCGTCTTTGTTTTCTTTTAAATGTTTGCACCACAACGTCACGACACGTGTTATTTGCACATATCGATCGTCCTTTCTTCTTACTTATAAAGAACCTACCTAAACCATAATATCAATGTTGTACGTCTTTCACATAAGAAGAAACTGAGAGAGCATCTTCAATTATTTAACAACTTACTTACTTACCCAAGAGATACGACCAGTAAGAAAAAAAAAAAGAGAATGGGAGGAGAGGCAGAGGCTTTGGCCACCACGGCGCCGTTAGCTCCGGTGACCAGTCAGCGAAAAGTACGGAATGATCTGGAGGAAACATTACCAAAACCTTGTAAGTGCGATTGTCCAAATTATTAACGAGTTTCATGTGTAACTAATTAATAAGTATCTAGCGAAAATTGAAATCAAATCACAGCATACTGATAAGTAATAAACATGAAAAAATCGTTAAGGTTATCAAGTTTAAAATCATTTTTTCCCTAAGTTATTGTGAGAACATGAGCAATACATTATCCAAGTTTTATGCTAAGCAAAGGTTAGTGTGTTTTTTCATGTTGTTGTCATAACTCAAAATGAAAAACAGATATGGCAAGAGCATTAGCAGCTCCAGATACAGAGCATCCAAATGGAACAGAAGGTCACGACAGCAAAGGAATGAGTGTTATGCAACAACATGCTGCTTTCTTTGACCAAAACGGCGACGGTATCGTCTATCCTTGGGAGACTTACAAGGGTAATTCACCTTTTTTCTTAATCCTCAGAACAGGAAAAGAAAGAAAATCAAATATCTATTATAAAATGTATCTCGTTTTGTAGGGTTTCGTGACCTTGGTTTCAACCCAATCTCATCTCTCTTTTGGTGCATATTCATAAACCTAGCGTTTAGCTACGTTACGCTTCCGGTATGGCAAACAAATTTTAAGACTACCCTTCCAATATAATTATAATAATAACTATGATTAATATATTAATTTTTGTCAACTTTATGTAATTAGAGTTGGTTGCCATCACCACTATTGCCTGTTTATATCGACAACATACACAAAGCCAAACATGGGAGTGATTCAAGCACCTACGACACCGAAGGGAGGTAACATTTAAAAATACTCAACAGCTTCAGAATGGAATATTCAATATTACTCAATCCGAAAATTTGCTAATTGTTTGTAGGTACGTCCCGGTTAATCTCGAGAACATATTTAGCAAATACGCGCTCACGATTAAGGATAAGTTATCATTTAAAGAGGTTTGGAGCTTAACCGAAGGAAATCGAATGGCAATGGATCCTTTTGGATGGTTAGTAACTAGCATTCTTTGGTTCTTATTTGATGATACATGCATGTGTATTAACTGGTCGTGGTGTTTGTTTTTGTTGGTTGTGGCAGGATTTCAAATAAAGTTGAATGGATACTACTCTATATCCTTGCAAAGGACGAGGAAGGTTTCATTTCTAAAGAAGCTGTGAGAGGTTGCTTTGATGGAAGTTTATTTGAATATTGTGCTAAAAAGAATGAAGAGAGAGCCAATTCTCGCAAACAAGACTAAGAATTTGTTTAGTTATCAATGAATAAAGCTTGGTGTCATTTAATCTTTGTCTTGTTACTCAATCTATGGATTTGTATAATGTGTTTGTAAACTCTGTCTATGTACCAAAGTAATAAATAAGAGAAGATGTTTAGTAATCTTTACCTTTCGGTCTTAATAAGTAGAGAAGTGTTGTTTTGGGCCTTTTGGTTCTGTATAAATGTTGTTCTTACAATTTCATTAAAGGGTTCATTAATTCATTTCTTCACGATTGAAACGCTTAATGGGCTCTGTTATGGGCCTTAAAAGGCCTTTAGTTAGGTTTGGGGTTTAAACACTAATCCCCTTCTTCTCCTTCATTTTTGCTTCTTCGATCAGACACCCGAAACCCTTAAGCTCTCGAGCCGTCGAAAATGTCGAAGCGAGGTTTGTCTTTTCAATTCCAAATTTCCAAGCCTTCCTCTTTCGTATTTGTTACATTTTTAGTTTCGGTTTTGAATGTTTGAAAGTTTGAACTCTTTATCTCGATTTCTCCAATTGACTTCAACAAAAATGAAAAAAAAAATATGATTGTGGTCTACTCATAGGATCTGATTTATTCAGTTAGACAGCTCATAATTAGAAGTATTGAACTTTGATATTCATTCATAAGATGTTATGTTCTTGAAAACATAAACTGGTAAATGATTCAGAGTTTTGCTCTAATGGTGGTTGTTGGGTTTGATTAGGACGTGGAGGAACGTCTGGTAACAAATTCAGGATGTCACTTGGTCTGCCCGTTGCAGCCACAGTGAACTGTGCAGACAACACTGGTGCCAAGAACCTTTACATCATTTCGGTTAAAGGTATCAAAGGTCGTCTCAATCGATTGCCTTCTGCTTGTGTTGGTGACATGGTCATGGCCACTGTCAAGAAAGGTAAACCAGACCTCAGGAAAAAGGTTCTCCCTGCTGTGATTGTTAGGCAACGTAAGCCATGGCGCCGAAAGGACGGTGTTTTCATGTACTTTGAAGGTAATTTTCCAGTTGCAATTCACAGTTTCTTGAGTTGAATTTTAATGGTAATGAGATTGATACTGATTTTCAATTCTTGGATTGTAGATAATGCTGGAGTGATTGTGAATCCTAAGGGAGAAATGAAAGGTACTACAGTCTGTTTTTTCGATCAGTTCATTGTCAAAACACATTTGGCATTACACTATTTTCTGAAATGTGTTGGGTTTGTTTTTCTGTTTTCAGGTTCTGCGATTACTGGACCCATTGGGAAAGAGTGTGCTGATCTCTGGCCAAGGATTGCTAGTGCTGCTAACGCCATTGTCTGAAGATTCATGAATCACTTGCTAGTTATGTATCTGCTTCAACGAAACTTTAAGTAGTTGATGTTTTGGATGTTTTAACATTTAAGTAGAGACAAAGAATCTTTTGTGAGCTTAAAGACATATTTCAGTCTTGATTTCTAAGAGATTTTGCTTATTTTGTTCCAGTTTCTAGCTTGACATCAACGAAAACCATTTGATCTGAGGTGACAATTTTTATGTGAGGGTTAACATGTGTTTAAAAGTTCTCTGCTGGTGATCTAACTGCGTAAAGTTGGAAGGTAATTTGTAGAAGAAACTCTATACAAAACCAGAATTGTCAAAACCAGAAGTCAGAATTTACATTTCACACACCTTTTGAAATCAATACCAAAGCTCACACACATATGATTCGAGTAAAGAGACATTGATATAACTTTCTATAAAAAAAATAGATTTAAACAAAAAGCCAAAAATGAACACAAAAATAATGATTGAATAACTACTAATTTGTAGGTATTATTAACTCAAGAACCCACTAAAACTATGAAGGCTGAGTTTTACCTATCTTACTTTGTGCAATCCGTTCTTTTGCTAGTTAAGCGTCTGTACACTTCTTTGACCACCATGGCCGGAGTCTCTGGCTTTGGCTATGAATGTATGCTAAAGCAATGGAAAAAGATTGCAAAACAGATATCTTTGCTTGAGATTGGACGAAGTAGAGACCATCACGAACATTCATGATCCTTAGTCCAGGGCTTCCCTGCATCAGTCCCTGATACACATACACAAGAAAATTAATCGAATTTCGGAGTCAACATGACCAAGATTGAGTTTCCCTCTAGTCTGCATGAAACTTTTCATTTATTCTCTGATGTATGGGTGAGGAGATGATAAATGGATCTTAGTGTTACCTCTGTGAAGAGCTCAAAAAGAGTGCACTGGCCTTCATTTTGGTCTTTTCGTGTTTGGCCTTTAAGGACAGTTAAGGGGCAACCCAAGTCCCATCCAGAGCAATCACAGCCTCCACCAGAATTCCATCTCTGAATCAAGCTCGACGGACCACCGTTTCTATTTCTCGGCCCTCCGTGAATTCCTGAAGGAATGACAACATCTATGCTTGTCGAATGCTTAGAATGATTAGAAGCTTCCTTGGTTCGAGCTAAGGGAGTTTTCTTGAGAAACTTCATGCCCCAGCCTCCAACTTTTTCGACTTCTTCTTCTTCTTCCTCCAAGGGAAACTGTTCTCTCACAACAATAGCTGAGGTTTCAAGATTTGGTGGAAGGTCATTATCTAGCAAACTTACAGGTTCAAGATCGTGGTCTGGTTCTTGAAATGGCTCCCACGAACAAAAATCCGGGATGGAGCTTGTTCTACTGAATCGAGAGATACTTCTTTGCCTTGAAGTGCGTGCGGTGTTTTTGATCGCATCAACGACTTTCTTAGGCAATCCTCTATTTTTCCTGATATCATTGGGGCACAGTAACTGCGGATTCCCACCACTGCTGAAAAGAACAAACTGTCTCTCTACTGTTTTTTCATTCGTGGACGAGACAGAAATCAAAGTGGATACAGTCAGTTTACCAACCAAATGTTGCTGTTCAGATCCGCGGCCTTTCTTCAAATGGATCAAATATGAATAGTCTAGCGAACTACGGTCGAACCCTGACCCAACATGACTAGTGCTTAAGCTAGCTACATAGATCTCTTTCTGATCATCCAATGAGAAAACAAAGTGAGGTGTCTTGTTGTCTTTCATAGTGAACTGAAGTGCTCCTTGAGAAACTGTGGAAGACGGAGACAACCATGAAGAAGATTGCTCAGAAGAAGAAGAAGTCATTGAGTTTGTGCTAGACAAAGAGACCGTCTTTCTAGGCATGTTTCCAGGTTTATATCTCTGAAATTGCGAATCCAGGATGTCTTTTTCCTCTATCTTCCTCACAACATCACATGAAACCAACTCGTTTTCACCATAATCATCTCGACTTGCCCTGCTATTCATATCATCACCATCGAATGCTTCAAGATCTTGTAACAAAGGCTTATTAAGCATATGTGTAACCCTCTTGCAACCTATAATTGCGCGGCTAATGACTGGACTGCCCGAATCATCAACCAAGGGAAGATCAAACACAAGGCGAGCAACATTTTCTTTGGGGATCACAGGTGAATCGAAGTGACGTGAAGAAATACTCATCTTTGAACCTACAAGATTCAAAGAAAGGCTGCAACTGGCTGACTTAAACGCACTGATATTAATCAGCTCGAGGCATCGTCGGAGATACTTCTCGTCTAATGACACCAGATGCCTTGGGATCTTGTTATCAAAGAAACTAGTCGCACGAGTAAACGACCCCTTGGGACCGTTTTTAACAATCTGTAACCACTTTCCACTGTTTGCAACTACACTACATTGCTGCCTTTTCTGGCTCAGCAATGTTCCTGACTTCCATAAACCATATTCCCCAGGCGGATTCTCATCAATGTCCAGTGAATCTTCAAGCTCAGAATCATCCTTCTGAGAATCAGGAGCAATACTCCCCATTGTTAGCTCGCCCACTTAAAACAAAAGCCGAGAAAATTTTAATTTCCCATTCTATTATACGAATTCGAGGTACACCCTAGAACACTTCCAAATATCTGAAAGACAAACATGAACAGAGCAGAATGAGAATGTAACTCGGAATGCATTAATAAGCACAAGATTTTAGCTTAAGTTAGCAACTCTTGTGGACAATACGACAACCTCATTTGGTTATATTATCGAAATAATGCAGAATACCAAATGTAGTGTGAATCTACTATATTTCAAACAAAAGCCGAATTAGAGACTCTTAATGCAACAAAGCTAATTTGCTGAAAAGTCAGAGGTTTTATTAAAAAAAACTATACCTAATCTCTTACCTAAAAGCAACAAAAAGCTAAAAACGAAGAACCCTACACAAGCAAATTGACAATCAAATAAAAGCTTGAATTTTTAGATGTACCCCATTAATTGGAGGAAAAAGCTAAACTTTGATAGGAGTTTACACGCTCGACGGAAACATTGGAGGATTTTAGCACCTAACTCAAGTAAACAGAGAAAACTACAGAAGGAGTAGTAAGTTTAACTCAGGATTGGACCTAGAAGCTAAAATTCTCTGTATCACTTCCTTTACCTAAGCTAATTCAGAGGTCCATGATTGTTCAACTTTGGTCCAAGAAGAAGGAACCAGCAACAAAGGTAGTAAATTACACAATAACTCCATGAACTGATTCTGAAAAATCAAACCTTTAAATGTTTTACCTGGATGGGAGAAGAAGTTATTGGATCGAAGAGTAATCTCAAATGGGTACCAAAGCAATCTCCTCCGCCAATTCTGGATTGTTGCGGATCTTCTTTCTTATGTATCTCCAAAATTACCCCTTAAAGAGGAAACAGAGAAAAAAGAAACAAAATTTATGCTTCTTATAAGCAATTATGAGTTGGAGGGGAATAAGAAGAAAGTGGGAAAAGCTTTGGAAGCAAGAGTTTTGTTTTTCTGGGTTCGTAATGAGAGAGAGAGGAGAGAGGGGGGGGGGTGGTGGTGGTTTCACTAAGGCACGTTAATGTCTGACTAGTAAGTAAGTACCAATGGAGACGAAAGAGAAAAAGGAACGTCTTTTTTTTATGCGTGTGTGTGTGGTGTGACCTTGACTATGGCCACTACTACTAATAAGGAAGGGGCTTCTTACAAAACGAGGACCCACTTCTTGTGTGTTGTGTTTCTTTCCTTTTTTCTTCTCTTTCGTCCAAAGCTCGAGTGTGATTAGGGTTGATTAAAGTGTGGGATTAAGGGTGAGTGAGCTGGTGGGCACGATCGAGAGAGAGAGAGAGTGAGGAATCTAAAGGAAGGTGGTAGTGATGGCTACTTGTTGGCGATAAAAAGCAGGAAGACTATAGAAGTTACTGTTTCAGAGTGGTCTCACATTTTATTCTCATTTTTCTTCTATTCACTTTTTTTTTTCTTTTTTTTTATATTCACTATTTCTTCCTTTTTTCTCTATTTCAATAAAGTTTTGTGTATAATTTTTTTCTAAAATTAAAAAATGTTAGTCATATGGATAATATATAGTGGATCAAAACAAATTAGTCCACCCATCGTTCATACGATTAGGTTTTGATTTGGACGTTTTATATGTAGTCTCGTTTCACATTAAAGAAAACAAATTGCTAACAATATTAGTCGGATCTTGAATATTTTGGATAACCATTGTTGAATATTAAAAAAAAAAATTGAGATTATTTTACCAAGACCGGATCAATTTTTTTTTCTATATATATATATATATATATATAATTACTTTTGTATTTTTAGCTATATATTTCGTTTCTATTTAATATGAGTTGGGCAAAAACGACAGAAATGGTACTAATTATCAAACATTTAGTTACGCATTAAAAGAAGAAATAATAATAAATTTCAAGCATGTAGAATATGAATTTTCAACAAAGTTTCTAAAGTCTCTAGTTAGTTTTCTAATTTGTTTATTGTTAGATTTTAACAAATACGTACTAAACAAGGTAAGACTAACATCATCGAGAAAATAAGAGGTTTCTAAATTGTATGCTTGCGTTCTAAAAACGTCAGTTATATATATATGTATACAATAATGGCAAAAATTAAACAATCATAATGTTTGAAAATTTTATTAGAAAAAACCAAACTCTACAATACATATTTTGCCTTTTTATATACATGATTAAACTATTTGGAAATATTTGGAGGCTTTAGAACATATATGTGATATTTTATGTACCGAATAATGAGAATCTATGGACCAACCAACAAAATTACAAAACTATCTTGTCTCATATCGGACCATGAGCTTTCCTGCACATGATTGACTCGACCATTTTGTTGCTTCTTTACTTCATCATAAATTTCAAATTTTCAAATACGTAAATCTCTCGCGATATATGATAATAATAATGCAGTGAAGTTTAGTTCCACTACATATGTGTATTATTCTTCTTGAATATCGTAAAATGTCAGTCTCAATAATTCATCTAAAAGACTATATCATATTTTAGTAAATATATATGTCTACATGACTTTAAATATTAGTGTAAACTCAGTCGACCTACCGTGTTACTGTTATTATAAAACTGATGCTCTGGTTTGAATTATCTAAGATACTCTCTTCCACCAAATCCGGTCCGTATGTTTGCTCTAGCCGTGTTAAGCGTCAACCATAATATATGTTTTTTTCATGCATGTGTTTAGTACTTGGATTATATAGTTCGTTAGTTTTGTCTGGTCTAAAATCATATTTATTGATATTCTTATTTTGTTAAACACACGTGTAGATGTCCTGGAAAATAAGTTAGAAAATAGATTCAATGTTGATAAGATATTATCGTGATCAAGTTGTGTAATTAGTCTATATTTTTATAGATCAAGATCGGATGTTTAATTTATCAAAAGACTCGTGAATTTTATTGGCATCGTGAATTAGTCTATATTTCTAAACCGTTTAATTATTGGCATCGTGAATTTTATAATCCATTATTGGACTATTAGGAGACTCGATTAAACGATACATTAAGGGACCAAAACAGTAATGAAATCACTTTGTTTTTCTTACACCGAAAAATACATTATTATGGCCGTAAGTTTAGAATACTGTATTTATCGTGTTTATAAGTCAAATGACATAGTTTCAAGTTTCAACTCTTGAATATACACAGTTTTATAGGATAAATATAAAATAAAAACAACAGATTTCTGCTGGACCTTTCAAATGGGTCGTTGTCATCATTTTACCTCTAAAGTCAAAATCCCTATATTTTAATCTTTGCCTTTTATGTGTTTGGTTCGAAATCATTGACCTAGTCGCCATTTATATTTTTAACAGTCTTTGGTTAGAACTTATTAAGTCAATTTTAGCATAAGGGTTTTCACTTTTCAGTAATATACGAAGAAAAATAATATAATCAAGACAATGCACTGTATTCAAAGCTAATACAATTTTTTCTTCCTCAACCCATTGGGAAATTATGGTATGTACGAGTACGATCCTCATTTATGCGCATGTAAAGTTGTCGATCGTTTGAGTTGAGCTCTACAATCTTCATAAATGATAGCTACAAAGGAGGCCTTTAAATCGATCTTTAACACACTGTTGGCCCAGTCCAACATTTTGATAAAAACAAAGCCCACTAATTGCTTTCCTTTATTTATTAAACATTTACTTTCTAAATTAATTAAATCTCCTAAGTTCTTCTAATCAGGTCTTATTAGACATGACAGAACAACGTATCAATGATCAAACATGTCTGTCTATTCATTTTTTAGTTTCTCAAGTATGCCTAGAACTAGAACATTTGAATGAATTTAGGAAATATATGGAATGTGAAAGGAGCAAAAGAATAACTCAAACTGATTTTAATGTAAAGTGTTCACAGGTGATAAAATACAACCCAACTACAGTATATATCAAATACAAGATATCACATATCAATATTATATGGGAATGTAACATACTGTATCTACAAAATTTTGGAATTTCTACGTTACATAATTAAACCTTACTCACTCACTACTACTGTTTTATTTATCCGAACCTTCCTTAACCCATTTATTCATTATCTTTATTTGTTATTTTATTTATTTTGCTTAGATTTTTATTTATTATTAGACAAGTTATAACTCTATAGAAAATAAAATTTAGATAACTATATAAGACTATAATTAAGATTCATGTGTTATTGTGGTGTGGTACTTGGGAACTCAAATCCAAGATTGAATTGGGTAGTTGCACTTGAAGGAATTGGCTCCACTAATGTGTGCAAAAATGTCTGACGAATCTACCAATTGTTCCTCATCCTTCACTACCCCCATCTGTAAACCAAACCAGTTTATAGTAAGAATTTGATTAAAAACAACGTACATATAGATTATATAAATCGGGTTTTTACAATATCGTCTTCATCTTCATCATCATGATGGCTTGAAGAAGCTTGTCTGTTTGGTTCACCAAAGTCATCATTCTTTGCAAATCTTCCTCTAACTCTTGGTCTACTATCTGCCAATGTTTTCCTACACGCATACTACAACAAAAAGATCATTGAAACAACATCAACCAATAGTTAAATCCGGTTTGGTTTGGTAAAAATGATCGAACCTTAATTTTCTTGTTAAAGTTCCTCTCGTTCCTCTTCTTCATGTACCTACGAATCTTCTCTTTCCTTTGCTCAGGGGAGAGTTTTCCAACTTTACTCAACGTTGGATCTTCTAAACCGTTGATCTCAACCGGTCCTATTGCTGGATTAGCTTGGGGTGTCATCAAGTGGCTCTGGTTCTCAACGCCACCAACACCAAGTGCCTTCTTCAACAAAAATAAACCGGCCGGTTAGCATAACATCACAACACCAAACCGGAAATCCTAGATCAAGAAACTCAGTATACCTGGAGATCTTCTGGATTAAAGATACGTTTGATGGAATCAGGACAGAATAAGCCACCATTATCAGCTTGGAAGTCCATGAATTGATCATGTGGCTTATTGATTTCTGATCCCACTTGAATATTACCGGGAAGAAAACCGAGATTATTTTCAGCTGAGAATAAACCGGTGCTCATATAAGCCGGTAAACCGGAGTTACGGAAGAAAGAGTAAGAAGTGTTCAAGCCAAGATTGTAACTTGGGACAGAAGAAAGACAGTCTTCTTCGAAACCCCCTGATTGTAAAGGAGGAGGAGCTAGAGAGGAAACCGCCGGTAGAGACAGAGGGTCCTCAGAGAAAGAAATGTTATTAGGAGGAGGTTGGTGAATAACTTGGAGTCCTGATGAGAAATCAAACTGGTCTTGGCTCGTTGCCGTGAGGAGTTGATCGATGACTGGATACTGCAGTGAAGAAGATGAGAAATCGATTGAAGCCGTTATGTCGTTTTCGAAATCTTCTTGTGAGTCAAAGATTATGGACAGATCCGTGTTGTTGTTGTTGTCATCTTCATCGTCTTGAAGTCTTATGCTCTTGTTGTTGTTACTGTTCTCAGTTGTTGTGGTTGTGTTAGTGTTGGATTGGAAGCTTCCGGATTTCTCAAGAACGTTTGAAGAAGATGTGACTTCAGAGGTTTGATTGAAAGTTTCTTGAAAGAGTTGTGGATCGCAGAAATCGAAGATTTGAGCACTGAGTGGGCTCGTGATATCATCCTGTTGAAAGTAAACAAAGAATCAATAGATCTAATTAAAGATTATATATATCGAGAAGATCGAAGGTAAATGATCAAGAGAGACATTACTTTAAAGCCAAGCATCAAAAGAAGAGAACAGAGGTTTAAATTTGCTTGAGTCACAAGAAAAAAAAAAGTAAGTTTTGAGATTCTTAAGAAGTTACTGCAAGATTGGTTTTTAAGGCAGATGTATATATGCTCAAGAAAAATATGGTTCTCCTAATTGCTTAATTATCTAGAGAGAATCTATAAGATATTTTTTATATTCTGTTTATCGACATCGAAACACTCCAAGATTTTTGTGTCTTGATCAAATCCAAATATTGTTTCTAAGAAAACTGTTTAGGACAGCATAAATGTTGGTAATAAAGAGAGATTAAATGCATCTGTTCTTTCGTTTGACATGTTAATAAAGAAGTTGGAATAGCTAAAAAAGAAAAAGTAAAGAAGAGTGGTTTCTATAAAAGGAAAGCTTTCTGATTCTGGTGTTTCTTTTTCGTATTGACAAAAAATATTGAAATTGCCTGGTATGAACCAACATCTAGATCTTTATCCCACAAAGAAAAAGTAAAGGGCACTACATAAAATATCTGAACATGTAAGAAACCATCATCATATATATAACACATCAGAATGCTCCTAGTGCAAAATTCACGTAATGTGTATTATCTTTGCATTAGTTTTTGCATCAAACTATACAAAGTACAAGACTCCTAGGTGAGAGACTAATTCTAGCATTTTAATTACGTGAAATGATTACTGTTGTTTTGTAGAATCACGTGACGATTTTCTATTGGCTTATAAGTAGCAATCGTAGGCGAATGAGAATTATGATAATGATAATGATAAAAAACTGGAATGGAAGATAAATTGAAGTGTGTAGAGAATCACACACAAAAACAAGAAAAGCTAAAAGGTATGAAGCAATTCAAAAAGAGATCAAATGGAATATAAGGAGAAGAAAATGACGTTACACCAAAAAAAAAGAGAAAACTAACTAATTGAGATTATAGGGTTGCCCAAGAAGAGACTACAAAAAAGAAACAAGTAATTAAATAATAACTCAGCTTATAAGATTAGAGTCGAGTTTTATATAATCTCTACACGCATGTAAAATTCAAAGACAAAACACATCAAGGCAACACACGCATGCATATAAATGATGATATAGAAAGAATGTAAGAAGAGGATTACGATGGAAAGCTGATCATGAGACGAGATCACGTCTTGCAACATGGTTTTGGTTACTTCTTCTTTTGTATATCTCTCCAATGTTAAAATGCGAAATATTTTCTGGGAAAAATAAAGAAAATTCCCCAGAAAAAAAAACGAATTATAGCAAGAAAATTAAAGAACGATATGGTGCTTTGTGGGATAATGTTGGAATGAGTGATGAATATGTATGAACAAGAAAACAATCCATCGAAGAAAATTCAAACACTGGAAGATGATCTGAATCAAAACAGAAAATTCAAACAACAATTAAAACCGAAAAAACCAAAGAGATGATCTGAATCAAAACAGAAACAAAAAGGTTTCTTCTGTTTCGACAGAGAATATATTTAAACAATTTCTTGCAGTTTTCTGGAAAATGAAACAAAAAGAAGAGGTTATGGGAGTTTCACGTAACCATCATACATTTATATACTTTTCCTTGATGTGTATGTATACATTTGTATATATATTATCCACTTATATATATACTTACGTGAAATATTATTTTTCATGGACGTTATTATATGCCAGCATGGCACTTAAACGATTAATTTGATGATGTGGCAATGTCACGTTGATGTTATGATGCTGACGTGTGAACATGGTTTCACATAGGAGTGACGGGTCAATGAGTTTGACGCAATTCTTGTTGCGTGGATTTTGACGTGTTTGACTGAAAAATTATTCTTAATTAAGCCCCTATATTCGTGGAATTAGTTTTCTATTTTTCTTTTTAGATAACTACATTTTTTCTTCTTTTCTTTTTACTATCTTGTATTTCGTTTGCTAATTTTAATGACTTTGGCTCGTGAATTTTGCACAAAGGAGTGGGAAAGATTTCGACCAGGTCAGTCAAATATTCGGAAAAAAATATAGTAAGAAAAGAAGATTTTTTAAAAAATGTATCTTTGGACAATAAGCATATAATTGCCGAGTGGAAAAATTATTTAGAAAAAGATAAAATTCGAAAACAATGTTTAACCAACTTCGAACTTAAATTCTTTTTCCATGAGAAAATGAATTCTTATACAAAAATTCTGTGATTGTGATTTGTGACATTTTGAGCATTGGGTCAATGTTTGGTGCACTCTTATCCAGCTTTGAGATTTCATTTTCGTGCACTTTTGTTATTCTTGTAACCATAAGGTCCATAACAGAATAAATTATGAAAAGAGAGAGATATGTATATATCCTCAGATCTAATGAATTAAAATCAACGAAAGTATGAATCGTGTTACTGTTATGTGTTATCCATCAAAACAATACATTACGAGTCTTTTGTCACATTTTGACTTCAAATCTGTAAACATGTATTTAAAGAATAAAACTATTGAAGTCTAAAGTTAACATCTGCAATTGTGTTGCCGATTAAACTAGGTTATCATTTCAGTTTCTTTTGAGAGTGTTTTAATTTAGGATTAAGTGTATCTTGCATTTCACTTGGTAAACATCTCTATATTTATTGTTAGAAGAGTATATATTTTTATTTGCTATAATCATGAGACATCAACATCGTCTATCAGTATCTTATTTCGGTCACAAAAGTCTATGTACGTAGCATTTTTAAAATCATTGTCATGAGTCTATCTAGGTACTTTCACCCAATATATATATATGCGATATTGTAAGTCGTCTGCACAAATTTATCGTTGTTATATCAGATATGCGATATTAACGTAACGTTATGACCTTAAACTACACTATACATGTACGTAAGAACGATCAAGACAAATCTAAGGAATATCTGTGTATAAATTTTCTATTTTGGGATCATGACAATGGCAATAATTAATTAAAATGTTTATATATAGAGAGAAGTAAACGAAGAGAAAAGTACAAAATGGAACAGCTTAAGATCAAAGCTGATTTGATGAATTGATACTTTGAAGATATGACCATCTCTTCATCTAAAGTCTCTGATCCAATATATGCACACGCATCATCCAAATAGAAAGCGACCACCACTTCCACGAGAAAAAAGACGGCCAGCTATGTTAATTAATCTTTGGATCAGTTATAGGGCATTGTATTTGTATGAGAGTTCGTTTTCATCTTTGGATCCTAAAAGAATATAACTTTTATGCAAATAGAAAGGACACAACTATCGTGCTTAATTAAGATGGTACCCGCATCGTCCTATATCTTTAGCCATTAACATTATATTCATATACAAAATAAAATTAAGTACACATTTTTTTTTTTTTTTTTGACGGCGGTATATTTTCATCCCTGGGTGTCTTTTTTTCAATCTAACCTGTGGAGGTCGCATTTGAAAACATGCCAATATACCAAGTTACCAATCATATCTCTTATTGTCACTGAAATGTAAAAGCATATATATGTACCCTTTATTCGCCCATAACATATTCTTACGATATTTTAGATCGTTGTATTTATTTGTCGTAAGAAAATGTAGTAGTTGTTGGATTTTGGTACGTATATAAGATGTGTTGGACTATAAGATAGTACGTGATATGGCTCCTAAAAGACGAACTTCACTTATCCTCATTCAATATTTGTGCTCCTTCTTCCAACCGGGAGCTTGAAGCTCTCATTCCACAGACAAGTGAGTTTGTTTCAATTCTAGTTCAAATCACACATTGCTCCTATAAAAAGATTGCACTATTTTAACAAATTGGATAAGTAATGTAAAAATATGTTATCCTCCACCATTTCACACATAGTTTCTAACAAATATCTTTGTAAACATACTGCTTTGAATTGTTAAGAAAAGGAAGATAAATCGTAAACATATAAACCACCTTAATTTTGTTTCACTATTTCTCATAAATCACGTGTGATAATTACCTTTGTTTTTACCATCCCATAAATAGTGGGATGAACTGATAAATAGACTAAGTAGTGAGTAGTGAGTAGTGACTATAGCTAGTGACTCTTCCACCATACTCGTTCGCACTCGCACGTTTTAATGGGGTTGATATTTATTAATGCTTTTCTTCCTTGTCAATATAGTTTTCGTTTTTGCTGATGCTTTAATTTATTTACAAACCAACAATGAAGTTTTTGGCAATATGCTCTCATTTAATTTTTATTTTTCGACTTCATATATTGTATTTTCTCATGAAAAATCAACTACTATATAAAAATATACGAAGGTCGATATGAGTCATATGACTGAAATCATCTTCAGAAATTATACGAAACAACTTTTATTTGCCTGACAGTTAAAAGACTTATGTAGATAATGTTTGCACAACATAGAGTTATGTAGATACGTATTTGTTTACACAAAAAAAAAAAAGAGTTACGGTATGTAGATATTACTACAGGATAAAACGCCGTCGTTGTAGAGTTCTTTTTGGACCGACTTAGATCGAATAAAGCCCAAATATTAAACAGTGATGAAAAAGGCCCAAATTTCGCGCAAAATTGAATCCCTAATATTGACTGCTGAGAGTGTTGTTGAGCTTCTCCTCTCTCTCTTCAACATTTTTCCCGGCTTCCGCGATTTTGCTTTTGTAGCGCCGGACCGGAGAAGATAGAAACCCTAGCTAGCTCCGCCCGACTTCACCGGGACTTCTACGTCTATCTGATTGCTCGTACTTCTTCGTCGTATTACTCCTTCCCTCTACGATGAACTGTGCAAGTAAAGCTTTTATTCGCCTCTCTCTTTTCTTTTTCTTCTTTCAATATGCCGATTTAGGATTTTCTTGTAATTGATGTTGGTGGCGGCATTTTGGTGTTGCAGTTTCTGGAGAAGTTCCCGAGGAACCAGTGATTTCGACGAAGTCTGGTTTGCTCTTCGAGAGACGACTAATCGAAAGGCATATATCGGTAAGCTTGGAGCTTTTTCCTTGTGATTCTGACAAAGTCAATTACTAATCTTGCCTCGTTTTCTGTTCACACCGGAAAATTTCTTGTAATTTGAGTAATGTTCGGTTGGTTTACTACGGATAATCAGTGTGAAAATTTTGATAACTTCGGTGATGGGGACTAGTGAGATTCGAATTTCATTTCACTTTTTCGTTTGTTCGTTTGTCTTAGATTTATCAGTTGACCTGGTTAATATATTCTTTTGGGAACTTAGAAGATTCTTATTAGCCAGATGAATGCGTAAATTTCAATCATTGATTCTGTAGCTTCAAATTTCTGGATAAAAATATTGGTGTTATTGGTAATGCTTTCTTAGAAATTCTTCCACTCCTTTAGGATAATGGGAAGTGCCCGGTTACTGGTGAACCTCTTACCATTGAGGACATTGTTCCCATCAAAGCTGGGAAGGTAAGACAATTTCTTTAATTATTTGATGCCGAGCATTGTTGACGAAATTTGTTTAAGCTGTTTTAAGTTCTTTAACCATTATGTAGATCATAAAGCCAAAAACATTGCATACAGCTAGCATCCCTGGAATGCTTGGAACGTTTCAGAACGTAAGCTTTTTATTGTTTTGCAACTTTGTTCCTTCCTTTTCTCTTGGTTTTCTACTTCTTTTCTGTATGGGAGGTTCACTATGAAAATGTCCCCCTGTTTCTGTTATTGGTCATGTGGAGTTTTGTTTATCGACTTAGAACAAACTTGTCCTTGATTGGTTATTGAAATTGTACAAAATTTTGTCAGTGAACATATGTCATCTACACTTAACACAGCTTTGTGCTGTCATTTACTTGTTTTATAAGTGATAGTAAAGAGAAATTGTTTATTAGTTGGGTTGAATTATACCAAGTAACTCCATGAAGAAGTTTATCGTTTTTGCACTTATAGGAATGGGATGGTTTGATGCTAACAAATTTTGCACTGGAACAACAACTACATACTGCAAGGCAAGAGCTAAGTCATGCCTTGTATCAGGTAATTTCGGTTTTGTGTATGTGCGATCGCTTTACGATTGCCATGGTCAGTTTTTCTTTTTTCTTTATGTACCCTAGTTTTACTTTCCTCAATCATTTCATCTTTTATTACATGTGATTGGTCTATTTATGAGATAACTATACCTTCTATTTGCAGCATGATTCTGCTTGTCGTGTGATTGCTAGACTTAAAAAAGAAAGAGACGAAGCACGCCAATTGCTCGCAGAAGTTGAAAGACATATACCTGCTGCCCCTGAAGCTGTCACAGCTAATGCTAATCTGAGCAATGGTAAACGAGGTATGATTTTACACTTTTTACTCAAACTATTTTGGCTAGTTAGTTTTCCCTCTTGTACCAGATTACTATACGCTTTTGTTGTATAATAGCTGCAGGTGATGATGACCTGGTTCCTGATGCGAAGAAATTGCGTCCTGGAATTTCAGCTGAAATTATCACGGAATTGACTGATTGTAATGCTGCTCTTTCCCAGAAGCGCAAAAAGCGACAGGTAGCATATATTCTCATTTATCTTTAAACATGCATTTGAAAGTTAAGACTTGATGACTTGCGTTTGTGTATTCTTTTCTTGTTTATAAAAGTCAAATGTAGTAGTTTAAGCTTATGATATATGTTACTCAATATGTATATTTAGATACTAGGAAGGATGTGTTTGAACTTAACAGGAAAATGTTTCTGCCTGCTGCGATCCTGCCTGTTCTTGTGTTGGTTCCTGCTGTGTTGATAGTTTTATCATTATTTTTGTAGATTCCTCAAACATTGGCTTCAATAGATGCTTTGGAGAGGTTCACTCAGCTATCAAGCCACCCACTTCATAAGACCAACAAACCAGGCATTTGTTCAATGGACATTCTACATTCTAAGGTTGCTTATCACATCACTTATTCTTATTTTCCTCTGTGTTTGGAAGGCACTGCCACAGTATGTGATAGCCCACCGGAAAACGTCTATGTTTAAAATATTTGTATACAGCCTTGAGTCCGTGGTTGGGGAATGGTCATATCATTGTTATGTCTTTTTTTTGCATACTATTTTCTATCTGCCTTGTACATACCAATATGCTGTGTATGATTACAACCAGTGATTCTTTGATTTGCATTTGATATCCCACAACACTATTTCTGGTGTAAAATTTTATTCTCAGTATTCGTCTTAATTTGCTAATCAGGATCTCATTGCTACTGGAGGTGTTGATGCAACTGCTGTTCTCTTTGATCGTCCTTCTGGACAAATCTTGTCAACACTGACTGGTCACTCTAAGAAGGTTTCTAATTTGTTTCCTTAGATTTTTGTTCTACTTTTTTATGAAGCTGGGTGCTTAATATGTCTTGATCCTATTGTAGGTTACAAGCGTAAAATTTGTTGGTGATGCTGATCTTGTTTTGACTGCTTCTGCTGACAAGGTAACTCAAGATATGTTTACAGTCTTTATATCCATTGTTTCAGTTTTTCATTGAATAATGCCTGGTCTTACTTCTGTAGGAAATATGTAATCCAACATTGTGTATTGCCTTTGTTTTGAAAAGTAGTAGCTGGCAGATACATTTGTATATTTGAAGGGTGAAAAGATGACTAGTAGCTTCTATTCTGTAGATATCATAATGCTATCTTTGATTAACTTTGTTTCATTGCTAGTTATGAAGGATATTTAAATTATACACGCCAGAAACCTCTACGATTTGTTGGATACTCTGTTTAATTTTCTCAGAGGGGATATACATCACCAATTCTATGATAGGTATATTTATATATTTATTACTACTTACCTGCAGACAGTCCGTATCTGGCGGGACTCTGGGGATGGGGATTATGCTTGTGGGCATACATTGAATGATCACTCTGCAGAGGTAAGGATAACTCTCATAATCCGTTACACTTTTTTTTTTAATATGATTTTTGTTTACTTTTAGGCAATGATGCTATTTTCAGGTTCGAGCTGTAACTGTGCACCCTACGAATAAATACTTTGTGTCAGCATCTCTTGACAGTACATGGTGCTTTTACGATCTTTCCTCTGGCTTATGCCTTGCTCAGGTCCATAAACCCTTTCGTGAAAAAAATAACTATTACCTGTCTTCCTTTCTAGCTTTGCCTGTATGACATATCACAGCAAATAATTATGTATATCCACGAGAAACAATTGTTTGGATTATTATTTCTTCATAGGCATAGTAACATCTAATCCTTAGGTCAGTGTATATTTAGATTACGAGCTCCTTTCCTAATATGAGCCATTTTTATATTTTTGTGCACTTTCAGGTATCTGAAGTTTCAGGGAAAGTTGATTACACAGCTGCTGCTTTCCATCCCGATGGTCTCATTCTTGGAACCGGTACTTCTCAGTCTGTTGTTAAGATTTGGGATGTTAAAAGTCAGGTAATAAAACACTGCCCTTCCAGGCTATATTACCTCTTAAAATCAGTAATTACGTACATTGTTCTTCATTATAGTTTTATTATGGTGTTGGATAATAGGCAAATGTGGCCAAGTTTGATGGACACACCGGAGAAGTTACGGCTATATCTTTCTCTGAAAATGGTTATTTCCTTGCGGTAAGTACTTTGAACAAACTAGGAGAAGGGAAAATATTACTACAGTTCTGCATACATGACTGATTTTCTTTTTGTTTGGGGAATGAACAGACTGCTGCTGAGGATGGTGTTAGGTTGTGGGACCTGCGCAAGTTAAGGAACTTCAAGTCATTTTTATCTGCAGATGCAAACTCTGGTATAAATCGACTGTGTTCACTTCAGTCGTTTTGTTCATAGAGAAATATTCATGTATTAGGTAGCTTGGATGACAATACTTATTATTCTGTGCAGTGGAGTTTGACCCTAGTGGATCTTATCTCGGTATTGCTGCATCAGATATCAGGTGAATACAAATTTGAAAATAGTTTATCAAAGTCTAAGCTCAGCTGAAGAAAATATTCAAAGAGACCTAGCTCGATAACCTGCATGTTCTAATTCAACAAAATGTATTTATGTTTTGGCTGCAGAGTATACCAGACAGCAAGTGTGAAAGCAGAATGGAACCTTGTCAAGACACTCCCAGATCTCTCCGGCACTGGTAAAATCCCTTTACGTAACTCCTTCAATGGTCATATAGAGATATTGTTCCTAATTCGAGAACCCTTATAAATTGCAGGTAAAGCTACGTGTGTGAAGTTTGGTCAAGATGCACAATACGTTGCAGTTGGTTCGATGGACCGTAACCTACGGATATTTGGTCTTCCTGGTAACGAAAAAGCCAATGCCGATGAAGATTCTGCACAAGAGTCATAAAGAATCCATAAAAACCAATTCAACGAAGTCCAAATGTTCATGTAACCATCTCCGTCCGGTTATATCTCCTTCAAAAATCTCAACTTCTGTTGTATCTTACAGTATTTGCAGCCATAGGGAGAATTCATTCGGTGCTGGTCGTTAGAGAGTTGTGATGGTGATCTTCTTCGGTTACTTCTTGAAATTTCCACCCGCACTCTTTTGAGTTTTCTCACTCCATTTTCTCTATCGTATAGGCTCTACTAATCTCTCTTATGTACCTTCAAAATCTGTACGAAATGGCAAATGTGTTCTCTGTTACCAATGATCGAAGCTAAAAATCAAATTAAGTCATTATTGTTAGAGCCTTAACTGATCCGGTTAAACAAGATTTAGTACTATTCTGTGTATTAGAAAAAGTGGGTTTTCTTATTTGCAGCTATCTTCACATCCCATATTAGAACAACACTTGATTAAAATTATGAAAGGAAGACTCTTGACCAGTGTAATTGGTAAAAGGTAAGACAGAGATATGATGGACAAACTTAAAAACGTAAAAGAAAAGCTTTGACTGTACTTTTGGTCTTGGTCAATAATTAACAGTAGCACAATATTTACATTGTTGCAACGAATGTCAGATTCCTTTAACAAATTCCAGGATTAGTTTAGTGTCATTGAAAAGGTGTTTTATGTTTCGGCATCAAGACATATAAATTATTCCCTTTCCATTTCTTTATAGTTCCATTATTGACAAATTTGGGTTAACCATGTGTTTCTTATAAATTTCTGAAGAATGTTTCTGTTTCTTCTGTGATGTTATTTATTTATCTCGCATGATGGAATGCTATCTTTTATTGAACCATAACAAACCATAATGAAAAGCTGCAAAAATACAGAAACTAACCTTACTAGCGTACGTGATATCTACATTAGTATTAACTTATTGAGGAACAGCTACAAAGTACAGATGTTAAGTTCTTTGAAGCTTATAACTAGTAATATTGAGATTAATAAATTTATGGATACACATTTCACGTAAAATAAATACTCTTTTGGTTTCATTTATAAACAAAAGTAGAAATAAAACAAAAAGCGTACAATAAATTAGTAGACATGAATTTCCTTTTTTTAATGAGGTTGCTAAAAGAAGGCTACCTAGAGTTTGTTTATAAGATTAGCAGTGCAAGTAAAAAAAAAGACTTAAAACAATCAAATACAATAATGAATGGTATAATTTGGATTTACTGAGAAAGCCTGCAATACAAACCAAACTCACTGTACTGCCCTTTAGAGTGGTCAGTGATGGCTGAAGAAGAAGTGTTTCCCCATTGATTGTTTATATATTAAAATAAAATAAAAAAAGAAGAAAAACAAAAGAGTTGCGCTCTCTCTCCCTTCTCCATAGCTACACTACACTCTCTCTACTCTTATCCTAATTCTTCTTTATTTCCACAGAAAGAGAAAAGAGTGTTGTCATCCACAGCCTTCCCCTCAAAATAAACATCTCTCTCTTTCACCCATTAAAACCAAATTCAGAAAAAAACCCAGAAAACAAGCAAAATTAAAGAGCTTTTACTGATCCACCAAACACAGAATTTCATATACTCCCCCAAAAAAAAAAGTTCCCAGTCACACCCCACATAAAAAAAAAAGATTCAATCTTTCTCATTACCCATCATACACAACCTCAAAAATCTCTTACTTCTCCACTAAACTCTACAACACCAAACTGATGATTTGATTCTAAGCAAAAGATTCTTTTACAACAACAACAACAAATTAAAAAAATAGGTTTTTCTACAATGAAGCAGCTCCTGTCACTATGCATCATCACCATAACCTCCATGGCTCTGTTCTCAGATCTCAAGCTAGCAAAATCGGGTTCACCAGAGTACACAAACCTAATCTACAAAGGCTGTGCAAGACAGAAATTGACAGATCCTTCTGGTCTATACTCACAAGCTCTCTCCGCAATGTATGGCTCTCTGGTCACTCAGTCGACGAAAACAAGATTCTACAAAACCACAACCGGAACAACGAGCCAGGCGAGCATCACCGGTCTTTTCCAGTGTAGAGGTGACTTAAGTAACAACGACTGTTACAACTGTGTTAGTCGTCTTCCTGTTCTCTCTGGTAAGCTCTGTGGCAAAACCATTGCTGCTAGGGTTCAGCTTTCCGGCTGTTATCTTCTCTATGAAATCTCTGGCTTTGCCCAAATTTCAGGTACTACTACCTCATTCTCCGGTTTAATCTCCATTTCTTTTTTTTTTTTGAAAAATTTGGTTTAGTAAACCCAAACCGAACCAGTAATAAAATAAGCTAGGGGATACGACTGAACCAGAGAAGCTCTTCTTAGTTATCGGATTAATTTCGGTTAAAAATAAAACCGAACCGAGAGTGTGTAAGTTTAACCCGGTTTGGTATGTTTTTGCTGGTCAGGGATGGAGTTGTTGTTCAAGACATGTGGGAAGAAGATTGCCGCCGGAACAGGATTGGAGCAGAGGAGAGACACAGCGTTCGGGGTGATGCAAAACGGCGTCGTTCAGGGTCACGGCTTCTACGCGACGACGTACGAATCGGTGTACGTATTAGGACAATGCGAAGGCGATATAGGGGACTCAGATTGTAGCAGCTGCATAAAAAACGCGTTACAGAGAGCTCAGGTGGAGTGTGGAAGCTCAGTATCGGGTCAGATATATCTTCACAAATGTTTTATAGGTTACAGTTTCTACCCAAATGGTGCTCCCAAGAGGTCTTCTCCTTATCCTACCACTGGCTCTTCTTCTTCTTCTTCTTCTTCGTCTTCTTCAGGTATAAAACAAATTCTTTCTTTCTCTGCTTCTTCTTCTTTTTCTATATTTAGGACAGTTCTTGGAATCTGTGTGTTTTGGTTGGAAATTTGAGGTTTTTGTTTTTTGGGTCGGCGAATTTTCAAAATCAAAGTTTTAAATTTGTTGGAAAATCTCGAAAAGGTTTTACTTTTTATAAATAAAAATGATTCGATGTTGAATTTTTAATTATATATATATATATATAAATGAATTATTTGACTATCTTATTCACTTTAATTCAAAAGGATTTGTTCTTTGGTTTTGAGGCTCCAATTGAGTTTTCAACATTCTACTTTTATTATTTTGGTAAGAGTTACCTACTCTTCCGAGTTTTCACTTACCAATAGCAATTAGCAGAAAAAAAATTAGTGTAATCTTTAAGAGAAATTGTTATAAGAGATAACTAAATGAGAGATGATAAAGAAAAAATTGGGTTCTGATGGGAAAAAAAAAACAGGAACAACAGGGAAAACGGTGGCAATAATAGTAGGAGGAACAGCTGGAGTTGGCTTTCTTGTTATTTGTTTGCTTTTCGTCAAAAACTTGATGAAGAAGAAATATGACGGTACTTCAATTTTTAAACTCTCTTATTTTACAGTTTTTATTTATATAATCTCCTCTCATGCCATACGTAATTTGTGTTATGTTACTGCTAAACATAATGATTAGTCAGTATTTATTTTTGTTAAGAAAATATAGATATACTATCTTTCTAAATTGAGCAAAATTGATATCCGAAGATTTGGCTGTAAGATTCTTCTATTTCGAGGTTCCAAATCTGCACACTTTTTAAAAATATATCGAAATATTTTAGCGTGTAAGTGCATGCATATATATAAAAATAGGCATATACAGATGCACATGTTGAGGAAGATAAATGAATAAAGGCAAAGTTGATTTTTGAGTCTTAAATTATTTTAATGTTTTTGTTTGTGTGTTTTTTGGCAGATTATTGAAAATAAATAGTATGAAGACGACAGCAAAACGAATCCAAAACCCCGAAATAGAGGCAAAAAAAAGCTAATGTGAACTCCGAGGTGCATGGCAATTATTATTAAATTTGACGATCTTTATTTTTTTTTCTTCTTGAAATTGATACTCTCTATTTTTGATATTTTTGGTAGATGGAAGGAAATTGTGGTTGTTGGATTAGAAAATTTGTTAAAAGAGTAACAAACAAGTACTTCGATTTGTCTTAATTTTTTTTTAATATTAAAAAATGTAAATGATTCCTACTTTCTATTATCTGAATTTAAGTTCCTTAAAAAAAGCATATCTATTGGAATGCCACTATAAATTGATAAATAAATTAACTTATTTATGGATGTGAAAAATGTAGTAGGTTGAATTTTTATTTATTTTACCATTGCGAATTACACTTTCCTGTTTAAATTACGTTATATACAGTTTTGCTTTTTCGTGTGTTTTAATGATATTTTGTTTTTTCTATAGACTGTTAAGTTGCTTTTTGTGTTTCTGTCAACTTGTTTTTTTCTGCCAACTTGTTTTTTTCAGTACTTTTTTTATTTCATTTTACCGAAATCTCGTTTGAGAAGAGTACTACTTTAATACTGTTTGATATAACGTGGCAATTTTGTGTATATAGTATAGATTTTACTTTGTTATGTTTCTTGTTAAATGAGTAGGATTCCACCGGTGTTTTTGTATTATTGTGGCAATTTGCATTATTTTTGGTTTCTTTATTGTTCAGACAAATAATCGTGTGCTTTTTAAATACTTGAAATACGAATACCACAGTTTGCCTTCACGGGTTTACGTATGTAGTTGTTCTGTATGTGTGTGTTGTTTTATGATCGTAATATCATGTGGTCTCGAGTGAAACACTTTAGTGTATTTTTTTGTATATTATTACATTGTTCATGAAATCTTATGGAGAAGTGTGAAATGTGAAGTGTGTGAGGGCTTTTTATGATTTTGGGAACAGAGAAACAAATTGATACCTTTTGGGATCAAACATCAATACTCTCTGCACAAGTTTTGGTGAATCTTTGGAGTAGTAATTGTTGTGGCATTTAATTGCATCCTAATGAAATGGGACATAGTGGTGGTCCATTTTGATACTTTAGTTTTCAATGAAGAATTATAATAATAGTAATATACAAAGCATAATACGAATTTAGTATACAGCCATAAAGAGAGAGAGAGAGAGAGAGAGAACAACGCTCAGAGAGAGAGAGACATTAGCCAGACCGACGTACCACGTTCTTAATGATAGACATTGGATTTGAGCCTTGACTGCCTCGATTTGGGCTCCTATTCAGAAGGCCCAATAAGTAAATAACGCAGGAATAAACACAGCTTCTCGAATTTGTTGAAACCTCTGGTACCTAATTATAGCCGACAAAAAACTTCAGATATTATCTGTGGGAAATCGCTTTGCCACAAAACAATTTTAGCCTATGGTCCGTCACAAAACAATATGAGAGAATATGAGATAATTGACAATTTTGATCCTATTAACTCCTAATTTAGCAATCTTCTACACAATTTACTAAAGAATAAATATCACATTACCCCTAAAATTAACCCTTTCTCTCTCTCCTCTCTCTGCTTCTAAGGTTCATAAAAAACATGGAACAAAATAAGAAACAGGAAGCAATGGCCAATTCATAATCCTCACCATTAGGAGATTTACCACCAAACGAATAATAATCTTAATGATCTATCCAATGGAGAATCGTTCACTCCTTAGGGGGCTAATCAAGAATTCGTCATTTCAATTCCACAGCTCTTTCAATTCTCCTGATTCCATCAAATGTGACTGATTTGAATTACACATTTTTTTTTTTCTTTTACCAAAACAGAAGAAGAATATTACACACATTGATTGTGTCCACAAACAAACAAACAATGTCGATGTTTCCTTCTTTCCAATTACTAGAGCTCAACATAATCTCTGCCCAGGATCTAGCTCCTGTCTCACGTAAAATGAAGACCTACGCGGTGGCTTGGGTTCACTCCGAGCGCAAACTCACCACCCGCGTAGATTACACTGGTGGAGCAAACCCAACTTGGAACGACAAGTTCGTCTTTCGAGTTAGCGAGGATTTCCTTTATGCCGATACTTCAGCTGTCGTCGTTGAAATCTACGCCTTACACTGGTTCCGTGATGTTCACGTTGGCACAGTCCGTGTCCTCATCAGCAACCTAATCCCTCCAAATCGCCGACCTGGATACCGAAGCAATGATGAGTATCGCCGTACACCGCCTCCCGGAATGAGATTCGTCGCGCTTCAAGTTCGCCGACCATCAGGTCGTCCTCAGGGAATATTAAACATCGGTGTTGGAATACTTGACGGGTCAATGCGTAGTATGCCGCTTTACACGAATATGGATTCATCTGCAGTTGGTTACAGAGATTTGCTAGGAGAAGATGATCCACATTTGCAGAATTTGCATCTTAATAGCTTCAAAGGAAGCTCAAAGAATCTACAATCTCCATCTTCAAAACAGTACCAATCCGTAGTCTCGAGGCCACCGATGCTCCGCCGTACAAAGAGCGATACTAGCTCAATGGTTGTTTCTGATCTTCTAAGCAGAGCAGAGCGGAGCCGTGTGGCGAGCAGAAAGCCAGCCAGCGCGTTAATGAGCAGCGAATCAGGGACTGTACCAACCACGTCGGGACATGATTCGACGACGTCAGATTCCGATGCTACCGATTATGTGCCTCCTTATCAATCCCCAAAGATCCCAAGTCAGAGATACGATTCATACGAGCCTGACTACATAGATCAATCACCAAGAGAGAGCCACAATGTGATGCGACCGAGAAGTGAAAGACACGAGAGATACGAAGAGTCACCTTATCGTTCGCACGACCGTTCACGCAAAACTCCGAGAAGATCAACTCCGATGATCGAGAAACCAAGACCCCCGAAAGACTATGACCACACCAGCAGCCGCGCTTCACCCTATTTGTCAAGGCACGGGACACCTTTGAGATCAAACATTGTCGCATCTACTCCGATCAGATCTAACATGGTTGCATCTAGTCCGATGAGATCCACCGGCGTCGAATCTACTCCAAGGAGATCTAACATCCTCGGTTCAACTCCTTTACGATCCAACATCGTCGGATCAACTCCGATTCGATCTAACTACATGGCTACACCGATGAAATCGCCTCTGCAATTTGGTACTCCGATGAGATCAAATTTAGCAGGACGACCGATTTTAACCGAATCCGAATTAGGTCCGTCGCCATCAGAAGTAGCGCAAAAGATGGCGAAAGAGAGATCGCTAGCTAACGAAACAGAGAGCTCGATTCTCAGTGAATGGAGTTTAGACGACGATAGTAACATGGAAGGCCTCCGATCGAAACTTGAACGGTGGCGAACGGAGCTTCCGCCGCTGTACGATCTAGGATCGAGTCATCAAAGCAGCGATGTAGGAAGCGGTGCGATTGTAGTCGCAAACGCAGGTGGAGGGAAAAGCTCGAGGAAGAAAACTCCGGCGGTGAAGAAGAAGCATAACCGTCGTCACACAGAAGGAGGAAACGGACTTTTCTCGTGTTTCAGTAACTTGTGCGGCGTGGAATGCACATTCGTGTGTGGAGGCGGGTCTGATCCTGACGGGTCGAAGAAGAAAGGTGGGTCTGGGCGTTTAACCCGCCTCGGCTCTGCTGGTGATTTAAGTTATTTGTGATTATATTAAAATTTTAGACCAACCAATATTCTTTTAAAGAAAAAAGAATTATTTTCTTTGTGAATGAAAATATTTGTCAAGAATTTGTATATACCTCTTTCAAATGTTATTGAAAAAAATATGTCATGATTTTTCTTCCTTTGATTTAGATTATAATATCAAAAACACCACTATAATATCAAATGTCAAATATTAAAAAAAAGAAAGATTATGAGATAACAACGGATGGTAATGTTTGTTATCTGATTCCGCTATAATTTAATATTTTCTGTTTTTATATTTTGGCTATGCAACCATTGGATTAAATTTCCATCAAATTATAGAACAATTTTGATTGGTAATTTTATATTTTTGTATCATATGATTTAACACTTTATTTACATATATAAAATCATATTTAATCAATATTTTTTTATGTTTTTGGTATAGTTTTCTCCTATCACTTTTGCTGTAAAAAAAAGAAAATCATCTCTTTTTCTTTTTTTAATTATCTCCTATCACTATTTTAAAACTTTTTGTTTCGTTTTTATATATTTTCGATGAAACAAGGTACATATATATTGATTTGAGAAGTGTAATAGCATCCGATCAACAAAAAAATTAATGAATAAAAGGTTGGCGAAAATGTGAAAACGATGATGAAAGGGCAAACATGATCACTTTTTGGTGGATTCGTTCAGAATTTTAGAATAGTTAATTGTCACTTAAAACTATAGTCCTTTTGACAAAATAAGTTAGATTTGTGGATATTAAAAACAGGGCGTGTGAAATAAAAACATGGGGAAAGGGCGCGTGAGAGACGGAAGTAAGAGAGAGGCGCGAAAAAGGGAATTTGTGTCTTGCATTAAACCGGTATAACATCCGGGTGGTCCGCAATAAAACCATTGAACAACGTGTCGTTCCCTTTTATTATTAATCAAAAAACCTTTTGTTTTGATCCAGGCGCCCTTGTCGTTTTGTCCCCCTAAAACGACAGCCTTTTCCCTTCTTTCTCACAAGTCACAACACAACACATTTTTATTTTATTTCACTGTTCCGTAATTTTGTCAAAAGTATTTTTACGAATCCTAATATTCAACTATTTTTTCATTGCTAAACAAAAAATGAATCTTATGTTTTTTTTTTTTTCCTACTGTCTATGTTAATAGTATTCAACTGTTTTGTCAATTCATCATTAGTAGTGATATAACAATAAAGAGAAATGTCATTTTACTGCTTCTTTTTTTTTTTTTCAAAGTCATTTTACTGTTTAGCATGTTATATATGGTTATTTTCTACTTGTCCATCGTTCCAGTCTTCCAGAATGTTATTACTAGTCAAATTCTTAGTTTTGTGATTTTGTCATGTAATCATGTTTGTTCATACATGATATACGATAAATATGTGAACTCTTCGAACTTAAAATATAGTAATATACTGTATTTTCTATAACTATTTTTTAAAAATACGATGTATTATAATTCACCGACATGTTCTAATATTGGCTATCTAAAGTTGGATTGTATGAAATGGCTACTTAATTTTACACATAATTACGTGTTTCACAGTAGAGTGTTGGTTTTATATCCATGCATGGATAAAGGAACACAATATCGATATAATATGGTTTAACTATCAGCTGGAAATTTTCTAACTCGGATGTGTTATGATCCTTTATAAAACACACGGACTTTTCTGCATATTGATTTTAGTCTATAAATAGAGTTATTATATGAAAGTATTAACAATTTATCACTTTCTAGAAATCATGACTAACACTTAATCTTACTTTACAGAATAAAATGCTCTTCTTTACAAAACTAAACACCTTGCATCATATTTTTATTTCTCAGAATAATCATATGTTTTGCTGTTGGAATGTTAATAATATAAGATCAGTCAAATCAAACAGAAAGTATATATTTATAGCTTGCAAGCGTGAAAAGTCATTTGAAATGTCGTTTTGTTACAATTTTGGAACGTTTTGTATTTTTCTTTGATAAAATATATATATATATATATATATATATATATATATATATATATATATATATATATACCTATT